>NC_071466.1:164523366-164833010 GCF_028500815.1 Rissa tridactyla | reverse complement strand
AAGTGTCACCAGAGTAGTCAGAAACAGAGCATGGAGCTGATGTCTTTGAGCATGCTGGTGCCAGTTCTTTCATAGGTTCCCATAGATCCTTTTTATTGGAGTATCTTGGTTTGAGCTTTGGTCAGTTGTATCTTGAGTGTTTTCTAAGAGAGGTCTTTCCCAGAGTGAAACGTAGGCCTTAGATATCATTCCTGCAGTAGATCCAAGAGTGGTTAGAGGGTGTTGCATTGTTGCATCTTTTAACATGGTAGCAAAATACATGATTGCTCCCAGTATTAGCCATAGCAAATAGCTGGAAGGTGAGGATTGTTCTCCTTTGCAAAACAAAATATTGTTGGAAGCTTGTTTCTTCAGGGGCACATAAACAGACTAAACCCAGTTGGTAAATAACTGTGGGGAAAAGTGCACTCCAACTGGTAGTAGGCTACCAACTTGTATTTTCTTGAGAGTGAGTGATTCATCTTACTTGCACTACCAAAAGGTTGGAAAGTTGCAAGGAGATGGGATACACATTGAAGTACCAGAAAGTAGGAGACAAATACTAAATTTTAATTGCTATTGAAACAGTGAAATTGAGCAGTGATATTGGGTTGACTGGGAGATACGGATGCTATACCTTTTTTTTTTCCCCTCTTTCTTTTTCTCACCCTTCAGGAGGGCTTTCGAGCTGCCGCTCTGCTGCTGAACAGCATGCAGTCCTTTCGGGAGCAAAGTAGTTACCACGGAAACCAGCAGAGCTACCCGCAGGAAGTGCACGGTTCATCCCGACTGGAAGAGTTCAGCCCCCGCCAGCAGGCCCAGATGTTCCAGAGCTTTGGAGGAGGTGCTGGCAGTGGACGTCGTGGAGCAACAGGAGCCTCTACAGCAATGCCTGGTGAGAGCTCTGGCCATCAGAGCTACCAAGGTTTCAGAAAAGAAGCAGGAGAGTTTTACTATATGGCTGCCAACAAAGATACAGTGGCGTCAGGAGGGCAGCAGCCACCTCAGCGCAGGCCTTCTGGACCAGTACAGAGCTATGGGCCCCCTCAAGGGAGTAGCTTTGGGAGTCAGTATGGGAGTGAGGGACATGTGGGCCAGTTTCAAACACAGCACTCGACCCTTGGGGGTGTATCCCACTATCAACAGGATTATACTGGTCCTTTTTCTCCAGGGAGTGCCCAGTATCAGCAGCAGGCTTCTAGCCAGCAGCAGCAGGTGCAGCAGCTGAGACAGCAGATCTATCAATCTCATCAGCCTTTACCCCAGGCTTCCAGCCAGTCTGCTTCTAGCACCTCACACTTGCAGCCAATGCAACGTCCATCCACCCTGCCTTCCTCTGCTTCTGGGTACCAGTTACGAGTGGGTCAGTTCAGCCAACACTATCAGCCACCTTCGTCGTCGTCCTCTTCCTCTTTCCCCTCCCCACAGCGTTTTGGCCAGTCAGGACAGAATTATGATGGAAGCTACAGTGTGAATTCTGGGTCGCAGTATGAAGGCCATGCTGTGGGTTCCAATGCACAGGCATATGGGACTCAGTCAAACTACAGCTTTCAGACGCAACCAATGAAAAGCTTTGAGCAGTCTAAGCTGCCCCAAAGCGGGCAGCAGGGGCAGCAGCAACAGCACCCACCTCAGCACGTAATGCAGTATTCAAATGCTGCCACCAAGCTCTCTCTTCAAAGTCAAGTGGGACAGTACAGCCAGACTGAAGTTCCCGTAAGGTCACCGATGCAGTTCCACCAAAACTTCAGTCCAATCTCTAATCCATCTCCTGCTGCATCTGTGGTTCAGTCTCCAAGCTGCAGCTCTACCCCTTCTCCACTCATGCCAGGTGGAGAAAATCTCCAGTGTGGGCAAGGCAACATGTCCATGGGTTCTAGAAACCGAATCCTACAGATGATGCCTCAGCTTAGTCCTACACCATCTATGATGCCAAGCCCCAATGCTCATGCAGGGGGGTTTAAGGGATTTGGGCTGGAAGGACTGCAGGAAAAAAGGCTCACAGATCCAGGGCTGAGCAGCCTGAGTGCTCTAAGTTCTCAAGTAGCCAATCTGCCCAACACAGTTCAGCACATGTTGCTCTCGGATGCCTTGGCACCTCAGAAAAAAAGTTCCAAAAGGTCGTCCTCTTCAAAGAAGGCCGACAGCTGCACCAACTCAGAAGGCTCCTCCCAGGCAGAGGAGCAACTCAAATCTCCCCTGGCAGAGTCCCTTGATGGTGGCTGTTCCAGTAGTTCAGAGGATCATGGGGAAAGGGTGAGACAACTGAGCGGCCAGAGCACCAGCTCAGATACCACTTACAAAGGGGGTAACTTAGAGAGATCCAACTCCTCACCAGCACAAGGCGCTCAGAATGAGCCATCAAAACTCAGCAGCAGCCCTGCAGCTAGGGAGGATGTGGCCTCCCCTGATGGAAAGGAAGCAGTGGTGGCTGTGGAAAATGCTCCAAAAGTGAATGAAAAGGCAGTTGGGGTGATTGTCTCCCGGGAAGCCATGACAGGAAGAGTAGAAAAGTCAGGTGCCCAAGATAAACCTGCACAAGATGATGCTTCCACAGCCGCTCAGGCACCTGCTAGTGCTAGTGGAGCAAAAGAAACTGGGCATGTAGGGACACAGCCAGAAAATCAAGGAGGAAGTAAAGGGAGCAAAAGCGGAGATAACACTAACCATAATGGAGAGGGGAACAGCCAGTCTGGTCATGCAGTTGTTGGGCCAAATTTTCCTGCAAGAACAGAACCTTCCAAATCTCCCGGTAGTTTAAGATACAGTTACAAGGATAATATAGCAGCTGGTATACAGAGAAATATTGGTGGCTTTCCACAGTATCCTTCTGGTCAAGAAAAAGGGGATTTTCCGGGGCACAGTGAGCGCAAAGGTCGGAATGAGAAGTTTCCTAGCCTCCTACAGGAGGTCTTGCAGGGGTACCACCATCATCCAGACAGGAGGTATTCAAGGAACGCACAGGAGCATTCTGGGATGGCTGGGAGTTTGGAGGGAGCCATGAGGCCCAATATCTTAATTAGTCAAACCAATGAATTGACCAATAGGGGCCTCTTAAATAAAAGCATGGGGTCTCTCCTGGAAGGCCCTCACTGGGGTCCCTGGGATAGGAAGTCTAGCAGCGCAGCTCCTGACATGAAGCAGATAAATCTAGCTGATTACCCTATTGCTAGAAAGTTTGATGTGGAGTCTCAGTCTTCTGCCCATGAAGGGGGAGCGCTCTCAGAGAGGAGATCAGTGATCTGTGACATATCTCCATTAAGGCAACTTGTCAGAGATCCTGGCCCTCACCCAATGGGGCATATGGGTCCTGAGGCCAGAAGTGGAAGGAGTGAACGTCTTGCCCCTGGCTTGAGCCAGTCAGTAATACTCCCTGGTGGTTTAGTATCCATGGAAACAAAGATGAAAGCTCACAGTGGGCAAATAAAAGAAGAAGATTTTGAACAGTCAAAGAGCTCAGCTAGTCTCAATAATAAAAAAACGGGAGACCATTGTCATCCTGCTGGCATCAAGCATGAATCTTTCCGAGGCAACGCTAGCCCTGGAGCTGCAGTCTCCGATGCTGCTCCAGACTACATTCCCCAGCAGGACAGCAGATCAACACAGATGAGACGAGGACCTGGCAGAACTGGAAGCAGCAGGGGTAAATCACCTTCTCAATTTCAGGATCTTGCTGATAAGCTGAAAATGTCACCAGGCAGAAGCAGAGGCCCAGGGGCAGACCTGCATCACATGAACCCACACATGACACTATCTGAAAGAGTTAACAGGGGTTCCTTGCATTCTGCTTACCCTCAGAATTCAGAAGGCCCGTCTTTAGCTTCAGCATATCACACAAATGCTAGGCCTCATGCTTTTGGTGACCCTAACCAGAGTTTAAATTCCCAGTATCATTACAAGAGACAGATATACCAGCAACAGCAAGAAGAATACAAAGATTGGGCAAGCAGCACTGCTCAGGGTGTGATTGCTGCAGCTCAGCACAGGCAGGAAGGAGCAAGGAAGAGCCCGAGACAACAGCAGTTTCTGGAAAGAGTAAGAAGTCCCTTAAAAAATGACAAGGATGGAATGATGTACCTTCAAGGTAGCTCTTACCACGATACTGGAAGCCAGGACGCTGGGCGCTGTGTTATGGGGAGTGACAGTACTCAGAGCAAATGCACTGAACTGAAACACAGCAACCAGAAGTTGCAGCATCACGAGTCTGGTTGGGACCTCTCTCGGCAAACATCTCCTGCCAAAAGCAGTGGCCCTCTCGGAGCAGCCAACCAAAAAAGATTTTGCGCTCAAGAAAGCGATGGACATCGTCGGGAAGAATCTACAGATTTGCCCAAGCCTAGTAATGCCATGCTCAGGCTCCCTGGCCAGGAAGACCAGTCTCCTCAAAATCCATTAATTATGAGGAGGAGAGTCCGTTCTTTCATCTCGCCTATCCCTACCAAAAGACAGCCACAAGATATGAAGAACAGTGGCAGTGAAGATAAAGGGCGACTGATGACTTCAGCAAAAGAAGGAGCTGATAAAACATACAACTCCTATGCCCATTCATCTCAAAGCCAAGATGTTGGCAAGTCAGTTGGAAAGGGAGATTCCTTCAAGGACCTGCCAAGTCCTGATAATAGGAATTGCCCTGCTGTTTCCCTCACAAGTCCGGCTAAGACCAAAATATTGCCCCCAAGAAAGGGGCGAGGATTAAAACTGGAAGCTATTGTTCAAAAAATTACATCTCCCAATATTAGGAGAAGTGTTTCTGCCAACAGTGCTGAAACTGGTGCAGATACCGTCACTCTCGATGACATCCTGTCCCTTAAAAGTGGACCTGAAGGAGGAAATGTGGCTGGACATGGACCAGAGGCTGAGAAGAGAAAAGGAGAGATGTCAGATCAAGTCGGGCCAGCAAGCCAGGATACAACTGCTGAAATAACTCTTCCAAGATCTTCAGAAGAGTGGCAAAGCAGTGAGGATGATAAAACAAAGAAAGAGGTCCCTGAAACTGCCAGTGTTGGTAAAGAAGGAGCAGGATCCAGCGCAGCACCACCACCACCTCAGAAGTCAGGTGGTCAGGGAAGGTCTGATGGATCTGTAAGCGGAGCTGGAACTCTGACCTTTTCCGACTCAAAAACAATTTCCCCTTCCAGTGTGTTTACTTCTGAACCAAATCCAAAGTCTGAGGAAAAAGATGGAGATGTGACAAACATTTCACCCAAGCCAGATGGTTTCCCTCCAAAGGGATATTTTCCCTCTGGAAAGAAAAAGGGGAGGCCAATTGGGAGCGTGAACAAGCAGAAAAAGCAGCAGCAGCAACAGCAGCAGCAACAGCAGCAGCAACTGCCACCTCCCCCACCACCCCCACCGGTACCTTCCCAGTCTTCAGAAGGGGTAGGTGGGGGTGAGCCAAAGCCGAAGAGGCAAAGGAGGGAGAGGCGAAAACCTGCAGCACAGCCACGGAAGCGGAAGCCTAGACGGGCTGCTCCAATTGTGGAGCCTCAAGAACCAGAGATCAAGCTTAAATATGCTACTCAGTCTGTAGATAAAACTGACTCCAAGAATAAGTCCTTTTTCCCTTATATTCATGTGGTAAACAAGTGTGAATTAGGCGCTGTGTGCACAATCATTAATGCGGAGGAAGAGGAGCAGAACAAATTGGTGAGGGGTCGGAAAGGACAGAGGTCTTCAACACCCCCTCCTAGCAATGCGGAGAGCAAAGTGCTGCCGACCTCAACTTTCATGCTGCAGGGCCCTGTAGTAACAGAGTCTTCTGTCTTAGGGCATCTGGTTTGCTGCCTGTGTGGCAAATGGGCCAGCTATCGTAATATGGGTGACCTCTTTGGTCCTTTCTACCCCCAGGATTATGCAGCCACCTTGCCCAAGAACCCGCCTCCAAAGAGGGCCACAGAAATGCAGAGCAAGGTCAAGGTACGGCACAAAAGTGCTTCTAATGGTTCTAAGACAGATACAGAAGAGGAGGAGGAACAGCAACAACAGAAGGAACAAAGAAGCCTAGCTGCTCATCCCCGGTTTAAGAGGCGGCACCGCTCTGAGGACTGTAGTGGAGCCTCTCGGTCACTTTCAAGGGGAGCTTCTTGTAAAAAAGCAACCACTGACAGTGGCAGTGGTGGTGAAAAGACTCCTTTGGACTCAAAACCCTCTATGCCCACTTCAGAAGGTGGCACTGAGCTGGAGTTACAAATTCCTGAACTACCTCTTGACAGCAATGAATTTTGGGTCCATGAGGGTTGTATTCTCTGGGCCAATGGGATCTACCTGGTCTGTGGCAGGCTCTATGGGCTGCAGGAAGCTGTGGAGATTGCAAGAGAGATGGTGAGTACCTAACCTTGCTATACAAAATGACTTGTTTTCATTTGTAATATGTATACCACTTGGAATACCATTTTTTCTTGTTCTCTCGTCTTAAGCAATCATATTTCATCTTAAATCTCCAGTGATGTCCTTTTGATGGCCTTATTTAGATCTCTGCCACACCTGATCAGACAGACTTTTCAGGCATCAAAAAAGCTGGATGCTTATTACCTACTAAAAGTTCTGAATGTCCAAAGACTCTCTCATCACTACAGTGATCTTTTTTCTCCTTCTTATTGTGTTCTTTTAGATATCTAATATTCTCTAGGGCTCTTCTTGGAGTCATACAGTGAAAGGACAAGTGGCAGCAGACACAAATTGCAACAGAGAAAATTCCAGTTTGATATTAAGCGAAAAAATTCACAGTGAAGGGTGGTCAAACATTGGATTGAGGGAGGGGGGAACAACAGAGAAGCTGTGAAATATCTGTTCTTGGAGATGCTCAAATGTGAGCGAGCAAGGCCCTAAGCAGTGCACTTAACCTCTGAAGCTGAATCTCTGGATCTAGCTTCAAAGTTCACTCTGCTTTCAGCAGGGGTCCCTTCCAACCTAAGTTGTTCTGTGCCTGTAATACATATTACACAACTGTAGGAGAATTTGCAGTCCTTACAAAATAAGGTGGATAGAGTCAAATCACACAGAGGTCTGTAAGCTTTAAGTGAAACGTGGGTGGGTTTAGTATTGATGAATTCAGTACAAATTATACCACAAGTCATAGTGATAACTGACTTGCTCCAAAGTGCGAGTATACAATGCGTGAGAAGAAATATGTAAAATTAAAAGAGGCACAAAGGGAGAACTTTATTTACAACCATCTGGTTGTGGATGGAGACACTTGCTATTCTTGATTTTTGAAGACGTAAGCTGACACTTTAAAACCACAGTTAATGTAGCTTTCTTTGCCATCAGCAATATGCTGCATCCCTTTATTATGGCTACCCTTTTGCGTTATGCTTTCTGTCCTGGGCCAGACCATGGAAGAAGCACTAGACTACTTTTTCCTGGTGCCTTCAAATTCTTCCTTTTCTAAACAGTGTTGGAATCCAGTTTTTATCTTCTCTTTGCTCTCTACTGTAACATACAGTGTGCTCGTTTCCTCCCCGTGAGCTTTTCTCTTCAGGTTTCATTCCTGGCTTGTTCTGCATTTTCACTCACTGTTCTTTGACAGTAATTACATGCTTCTTTGCCCTAACTTGATTTGGCCTGCATTCTTTTTTTTCTAGCCTCTCATTAAACAAAGTCAGTTAATTTCATTTGGTTTTCATCGAGCCGTGCCTGCATGCTTATTCTGTTGCAACTGCTGAATTTCTTATCTCTGATAATTGCAAGGTTTCTTTCGGGATCTTCACCGCTGTTTGGATCCTACTTGCAACGTGGCCGTGCTTTCATATGTCTTGTAGTTGCCCGGTATTTTGAATTTCGATCAGACCAGCCTGATTTTCCCTTTTTCCTGTTTTCAGGGTGGGTCTTTCATTTATGATCCTTATTCTCCTAATAGCAAATGCCTTTTCTGTGTGTTCTTGAACCACTTGAGCTGACCTCCAGCAATCTTTTTTGTGTTCCTGTACCTGCAAAGGGGGTCATCTGGGCAGAAGCATGTTACGCTGGTAGGCTCTAATCAAACTTGACAAATAGTAGCACATTATCCACAGCATTTTTATATGGGTTTTGCATGTTGTTTGACATCTAGTTCTTTCTCTGCGTGGCATCTTGATGACTTTCTGACTGTATACATGTTGGCCTACCCTTTATCACTTACCTCCAACTGTTAGAATCATCTCCTTGTCACAGATAGAATTTTTTTTTCCTCCTCTTCTTAACCCTTCCATCTGCCCTTATGGCACCATACAGGAACATCCCCTTATCTCCCTTGAGCCTTGTATCCTTTCTGTCTACCTCTTTCCTTTAATCACTTGCTCAACTCCTAGCTTTTCTTTTCCCTCATGGTACCTGTAGATATGAGGGTTTCCTATTTTTTTTAAAAAAGAAGTGTACAAAATGCTTGTGGCCTCTCTTGCCTTTGCTACTACCTCTTAATTTCCTTTCCCTTTTTTCATCTTCAGATTCTTTGATTGCATTGTCCGGGGCTCTTGTCCTCCACTGTGGCTTCAATTGTGCTCTACTACAATTGTAATGAGTGTTTACGGTGATCTCTTCCTAGCTAAGGTTCAGATCCAGTACTTCATTTTGCTTTCCCTGTCAGCTGCATTTGTCACTATCAGCTGTGCTGCTCTTGAAGTGTTGTTCCAACGTTGTTTCCAGTCTGTGTCCTCTTTTGATTACCACCTTTCTTTCCACTATTTTTTTGTAGAGGCTGTTGTTCATTGCTCCCAGCTTTTTGTGGGGGGTTCACTGAAGTTCTGCTTGTGCTTTTCTTCCCTTTATCTTGGCATACTGTGTTTTTGGGTAGTTTTTAGTAACCTGGTCACTTTTTTCCAGAGTCTTTTAGAGCTTCCTTTTTGCTCCAGGTTCGTGTTCTTCTGCCACAAACTTAAAAATTGTTCTTGAGTTCACGGTGAGTTCTTAGACTCTTACTTCAGAACGTGGACTTTAGTCTACATCATCCTTAATCCATCGTCTGCCATCTTGTTCTGGTTTTCTTGTCACTCAGATTCATAATCTCCTCATTTGATTTTAAAATTATTTCTTCCTAATCCTTCCTATTTAAGGCTGTAAGAAATACTGCTTACTTTCTGTGTATGAGAAGTAATATGTAGCCTTTCAGTGCTCTCCACTGTTCTGTCTGAGGCCGTTTTTAATCTAGTTATGAGACTGTGAACTTTCAGAGGCAGGGACCGTTTTCTTGTGTGTGCTTTGTTTTGTTACATCTTCTACAAACACAGTAACAGGTGTCCTAGCTGAATGCTGGGCTCTTCTGCGTTAGGTCGGTAAGAATAATCCACCTTTCTCTTTCACCTCTGTCACAAATAATGGAATAGGTTTTCTCCTAGCATTTTTTTTTCCTCAACCTTTTTATCCTCTTTTAGCAAACTGTAGTGCTGTATTCTTCAGTGGAAGCAGTATATCCTCCCCCCTTCAGTTAGGAGAGGGTTATGTGCAACGCAAAGATGGCAGTCGGGGTATTCAGAGGTGTACCTGCCAGGAGCCATCCCCAGGCAGTGGAAACGCTCTGTTGAACTAGACTCTTTTGCCCTGCTGCCTGAGGATAGCCTTCTGGCTCAGACAGCTGATTTCCCGGGCTTGTTGCATATGCTCTTTAGCTTTTCCTTGCTTTGCAAGTGCATTTTGTTTTTGTTCCCTCTGACATGCAGTTCATCAGTGCTAGTGTCCTGGAAAAGCAGATGTGCAAACCATGTAGCTGCTTGCTAGCAGGAGAGAGTAGACAGATGTGTACACAAGCATACCAGGAATATAGGTCCTAAATTTGGTCTAGGGTAAGGAAAGACATTAGTTTATGGCATATGAAGGGTTGTGAGCCTGGAAGTGAATAATTAATGTATGTAATACATTCTGTGCAAGTGAAATACTGCCATAATTCAAAATCTATGTAAACTGTTTGTAATATCCACAGAAGGCAAATGTACGCCAAATTTAAACTGAATCCATACCATTAAATGAGTTTAAATGCTTTCTTTAGAGATCTGGCTCTGTTGATGTTGCTTATACAGCGTCCTAGTATAGAAACAAAAAACTTGAACTTCTAGTCAAAGGCCATAAACCATCAAACCATGATGTAGAGGTAGTGGCATAAGTAACCTACCCTGCATTTCTTCTCACACAAACTCAGCTGTTTTTCCTCACATGGAAGCTTTATTATAGATTATTTTTTTTTCCAAACACCTGTTTCTTGTTCACCTTCCAGAATCAGGAAGGAATGTGAAGCATTCTTCTTGCTATGTTAAGTTTTCTTTTCCTTATATGAATAAATGTCTGTCCTACTGCAGTTTTTTGGGAACAGCCCTGTATTCAATCCCAAGGAAAGCTTAGAACTTATGTGAGGTTGCTCAAAGATCAACTTGTACCGGATGCTTTAGAAGAATTTGAGATTATAAGGTATTATTTTAAAAAGGTTTATCGAGCTGTGAAGTGACTCTCCTGAGCTTTGAGCTTTCCTTAAAGTCTCATTTCACCCTAGACTGAAAATGGTGTGAATATATTATCTTCTAAACAGCAATCCAGTTGGTTTCCAAAGTGCTAGAATATGCCTTTTTCAAAGGCAAAAAGGTGTTCCTCTTGCTCTGGCCACTCTAGAGGTGTTCTTGATTCTGAGAATGTGAATAGCTGATCAGTTGAATTGGGCTGCTTCAGATGCAGAATGGCTTAATCCTTCCTCCTTATTTTGAGGTTCAAAGTAGATACCCCAGCAGATAGACCTACCTGCCAAGTAGTCTGTCTTCTCTCTTAAACTGCTTGTTAAACCATAGTAAGGGTGCTAATTGGCCGCCTTGCAGTTGGACATTTTTTGCTCCAAGGCTAATGAAATCCTGAACTGAAAAAATGCCATCTCCCTACTGCTGGATGATACTGTTGCCTATGGAATGCTTTCTTTGAAATATTGAAGGTGGCCACGTTTTGGACTAGGTAAAGCAGATTATAAGTGATTTGGCATAAGATCCTTTGCGTTATGATACTAGGAATCTTACAGCAGGTATTCCAGCAGCAAGTTCGAAAATATATCCGTATTCTTCCTCTAGAAACTTTTTGGTCTCTCTTCTTACAGTCATGTCAACCATTTCTTTGTATTTATAGATTTGGAAAACTAACAGATGTATGCAGTTTGCTGTAAATACCTTTAAGGAAACAATTTCCTACCTTGTTTATCTTCTCATTGTTTTCCTATTCATGAGAAACTCATTTTCATGCAAGTGGAAATCTTGGTTACCTTTGAAACTAGCAAAATTATGAAGTCACTTTGGTAGTTGTCAGCAGATTTAATGTTCAAAAGAATTGATGGTCTTTATTCTCAGTATTAAATTTAAGAAGCTGTAAGTGAAGAGAAGAACAATGCAAAGAACATTCTTTGTGTTAGGTTGAGTTGCAGAATCCAAGAATATAGTTCTACTGTTGTTTTCTAAAAAGCTGTTCACTAGGAAGTGGTATGCTGTTTCTTGGAAATTTTTTTATAAAACATTTTTTTCCGAGGCAGAGGCTCTGGCCTAGCACAGTTACTACTTCTGGGGGTTTTAGTGTTTTGGTTTTTTTCTTTCCCCTTTCTCTCCCCCGTCAGAATTGACCTTGCTGAAGGTAAATCTAGCTCTTGCTTCTGCTGGCAGCACTCTGTGAAAGAAAAACTTGTTTATCATCCTTTTAAAAATTTCTTTTAAAAGGTCTAGAGAATTTTAATGCTTTTCTTATCAATCTCTGCTTCGTTCCCAGCTTAAAAAATCTTTTAATCCTTATACATGGAAAGAAGTCCTTGGCACCTGTTTCCTTTGTTGCTCCTTATTGAAAGGATCATCTTGGGTTTCAGTCAGGAGAACTTCAGAGTAGCAAGCAGTGAAGGGTAAAATCTGCCCATCATCCACAGTATAACAGAAAGATTCTGGGCTTTCTCTCACCAATCTGGAATTTTGTCTGTCTGAGACTCCTTGGATTATCTTTCAGAGCCTGCTGCTTACCTGAAGAGGAGAAATCTACCTGCTTTAAGACTGTTAACAAGCCAGTTCAGAAGGTCAGACTGACTTTGGAGAAAGTTCTTAAAAAAACTACATGCGGGCTCACAGAAGTTCGGAACCTAAATGCATGTCTCTGTCTATGTAGATTGATACTTAAATATTTGAATTTTCCATTACTGTTACGCAGTGGCAGCCTTCTGGCTCATGTTGAGTGTGCCTTTGTTAGTTTGTAGGGCTGGAGGCAGGTTTACGTATGCTATCCAGATTTCACAAAGAACAACTTATGATTTCGCACACAAAAGCTGTCCTTGACCACTGAAGACTCCTGCTAGTTGATCTTCCAGAGTATCTTATCTGTGAAAATCTGTACTATAGAGGAAATAAGGATTGCTTATCTATAATATTTTGTTCATTCTGTTGCTTTCGTAGAACCTTTTCTCTTGTTTACCTCTACCACTCTGGATCCTAGCTGTAAATTGGGTAAAGAAAGGTGCCTAGAGGGATCACTAGGAATTAAGCTATTTATATTCTCAGATTTGGGAAATCAAAGCCTAACAAAAATGCTCCTACATGCTGTAAGTAATTGCTCTTAAAAGGTTCCTAACTGTGTGGCTAATCAAATGCCTAAGCTAGGGACTCAGAACTGAGAAAATTGTGGAAGGTTAAGTACCTCTGGCAAAACAAAGCAAAACAGTTTCTAGCCCCAGAAAGCTGAGTAGTGTAGCACCATGAGTCTGAAGGTGTCAGTTTATTCTGCATGTCTCATTTGGCACAGGTGTGCTTTGTTATCCCTAAGCCAGGCTAGGAGTGAGTTGCTCTCAAGAGGGGCGATCCTAATTTATCCTCTTTGCAAGCTGCTTGCTCCCACTGTTTCCCTTGTGCTGGACCTACCAACTCTGTGTTTGCACAGTGGGTTGATTTTTAGCTAGCTAATCCATCAGAAGACTGGTCTGGAGTGGGGGATCTTTGTGCCAGATCAGCCATCTAAGTCTGCTTACTCTCTGAACCATGTTTGCTGTGTCTGACGGGGAGGGCCCTTTCCGCTGGTAGTTATAACCATTAGATCAAGTTAGCCATAACACAAAATTGTGCCCAGGTGACACCACTGCTTGAAAGTGTTTTAGGCCCACAGGGCTACTGTTTCTAAGTGCTGGGAGGTGAGGGCTGACCTTTTTATTCATTATCATCCCTTTTAGATAGAAAAATGGCAGAACTTGACTTTTTTTTTTCTTCTTTTTTTTTTTTTTCCCCTCTCCAAAAAGCCCCTCAAGTGAAGTTCTGCATCAGGTCAGGGTTCAGTTGAAATAATAATCTGCTGCTTCAAAGACCACATGCCTGACAAACACAGGAAGGAAAACCTGTGTTTCTTACACCCAGATCTGTAAAAGTAGGGAAGAATTTCCAGAGTAGGAAGAAGCCACACTGGAGCTTGTTAATTTTTCACTGTGGGGAAAGGGAAACCAGTAATGAATTTAAGACCTGCCGGTTAGCAGTGGCTGAAAAAAAGGGTGTATTGAGAATAATTTTATCTCGGGCAACAGCTTTTAGTATGCTTTAACCCCTCAAGCAAGGAGTGCTACAGTATCTCAAGGCACCTTCTACAATTACCCATAAAGTAGTTGATTTTTTTTTTTTTATTGACGGACTGTGTCCAAACACCTCGTTGCCTGAGCTGGAAATGCGCTCACTCTTTCTTGAGAACAGTCCTTAGTACAATTAGCGTAACATTCGCTTTCATTCCTCAGGAAATGGTAGCGTCTGTAATATTCTTCTGCAGTGTTACAAAAATAAGGAAGCATGAATTTTTGGGTGGAGAAGAAATTCTGAAAGACAGGCTGAATAATGAACTTCAGATTCAGTTTTCTCAGAAAGGCATTGCCATCTGCTGCGCTACTGAAACTCTGTGTGCTGTCATGACTCCTGGTCTGTAAGAGCATGCCGCCACAGAGATGAGAACCTGGTAGGAGCCCCTGTTGTGTCTCAGTTCATTGCCTTCCTCTGGTAGGGACCTAGAAGTGTGAATGACTAGTGCTACAGCACTTTGTAGCTCACAGCAGCTCTGTATGTTGGTATCACAAGCCTCAAATGCCAAAAAGGTGAGCAGACAGAGTCCACATCTACATTTCTGATGCATATATTTCAGTATCTTGAGTGATAGAAAGCCATTAATTTACATTTGTGAAATGAAACTGGCTTTTCTTGGCTTTATTGTGAATAGAAATCAGGTAAAACTGGTGCAGCATATTGGTGATCCTGGATTGTAGATGGCAGGAAATGCAGTTTAGTGGAAGTCTCAAACATAAAGATGGTATTGGGAAAAGAGAAGAGTTCTCCAGTATCAACCTTTTGTATGGGGGCAGAGAGATGAAGGGGAAGTAATTTCTGTGCATCTTTATTAGCAGACTCCTTTGTCATTAGTTTATCCCAAAGTACAGGCATTATGTCTGAGCTTGCCTGTGGTTTTATATTTTACTGTTTGTCTAGCATGCGGAGTGAGGAAAGCAGAAAACAGATTTACTGACAATAGAGCGTTGGGAAAGAATAGGATGTTTAACCACTTACATTAGTTGTAGCCAGGAGCACTGGAAACTTGTATGTAAAAAGGAGCTTGCTAATTCCACAGTTGTGGCCTTTCTATAAAGCATCAGGGATCCTCAAAATCTATGTACAGTTTTCATTTAAAAATACATTTAAGTAACTTTAATTTCTAAGAAGCTCTTCCAAATGTGAATGGGGCCTTCTCTGTGCAGGAGATTTCTAAACAAAGCTTTAGAGCTTTTTGTTTGGCTATCCACAAGCTCACACAGTCCTTTTTGTAAGATTTAAGTTGCTTGTTACTGTAGAGATGCCAAACTCTTGCTAAATTCTCAATAGCGAGTGAATACAATCCATTTATGTGTCGTTTTAGCTTGAATCCTTTTAAGCTGTGCTGGGAAAAAGATTGTAAAGATTCCCCAAAATTGGGGAGGAGGGTGGTTGTGCTGTTTGTGTTTTGTTAACTTAAACTGAACTAGCTTTCTTAACTTAGACTAATTCCAGATGTTAGTCACTTGAGCTCAACGTCGTTAGAAGAATGCTACTAACAAATAAGCGTTGAAGGACATTCGAGAACTTCAGGGGTTTATTCTTCTCCACATCTCTGTGTTTAAGATGGCCTATGTTTGATTACAACTAGGCAAAAATGCAAACCTTAAAAGTACTTTCTCTGATTTTGGAAAAAAATTATTACTTAATCTTTATTTGCTTGTTCAGTTTGGTAAGAGGTTAATTTCTGGAGGTAAGGATTCATGACTTTCTGTTATATAATATCGCATGGATTACTAGAATTACATTTTATCTTTTGTAAGACTCTTTAAATAAAATAAAAAAGACAGTTTTTCCATGTTATTTTAAAATAAACGTTATTCTGAATCCTTTGATCACTGAATAAGCAAAAATAATGCTTCAACTAGACCAATGTTCTACCATTCATAATAAAAGAAAGCTCTTCAAACGGTGCAATGCAAACCACATTCATAAGCATAGTGCTTTGTGCAGTAGCCAGACTGAGGTAACAATGATGCAGGTAAAACTGAGACACTGGTGGTGGTGTGAGATTCTTAAAAAACAAATACAATATTAAAACAGGCAGTTTTTAAACTTTTTTTCTTTTGAAAGTAAATTTTCATTTATCTGCCCATTATAAACCGAGTTATATAACCCATTATATTTTTTTTTAATTAGAGAAATATGTTCTGAAAGAGGTTAGATTAATTTCCCTAGACTTAGAAAGATGAGTAAAAATAAAACTGAAGTATGATGAGTATTCATTTTGGAAACTACAGCAAAATTAAAACTTTTTTTTCTTTTTCCTTGAAGAATGTTATTCTGCAGAGGCAAGAATTGGAGAAAAGAGGTTCTGTCTGTGCTACACACTTTGCCTGAGGTTATGGAAGTAGCTAGGAATGGAGTTTGGCTTCCCTGAATCTTAAATCCATCCTTTTCAGCTAATCTAAACTATGCTACGCTTATGCTGTTGTGCTCTGGGTAGTCTTTCTTTCTTTCTTGGCAGAGAAAATATTTTTCAAACAATTTCATACACTTAGCTGGGCTCTGTGTGAAGTATAGGGTAGTCTTCACGGGTAGAGCACTTTGGAAAAAAAGTTATTAATGAACCTTCATTGTTACGGATTGGATCTCAGCCAGCTGCTTAGTGATTAAAGTTTAATTGCATGATGATTAGTTTTCATTAGTAAGCAATTAGCATTTAACAGCAGTCTTGTATTGCTAAAGCTATGGGCAAGCGTAAGTGGCTTGAGCCATGTTGAGAAGGTGTGTAGCTGGAGATGTGGGCACCAACTTGTTTGGGGAATATGGGGATGGGGAATTCTGGTGTTAGTTGCTCTCAACAGCGTGTTCCTGCCACAGCGTTGAGCCAGGAGGGGAGGTAGGAGCAGGAAATGAAGCAAGTGGCCAAACTAGCACAGCCTGGATTTAGGGCAGAGACTGGCTGTGGATTAGCCCTCGTGTAGGGAGTTACCAAAAATAATCGTCTTCCTCAAAGGGCCCTTTGAAGGTTCCAAAAACCATCTCACAGTAGTGATGGTTTTCATAGTCTTATCCCACTCCTCGCTGCAACTAAAACTCTTTTTTCAGATTTCCCCCCCTGAACTTAATGAAATTCCCATTTTTACTGTGATAGCAGTCCTTGTTTGCTTTGTGTCACAGTGGGGTAAATTAGGGGAAAGATGTGGGGCTGGGGGAAGTGGAATAAGATGAGGGTAGAGTGAGGTGGGAACATAGCAAAAGGTCAAGGCTCCTTTGCTGTTAAAAGTACAAAAGAGGGAAGAGTGTCCCTTGTAAACCACTTCTGCTCCACTGAGGAGTCTGTTGTGAAGCTGAAATATGGTTGTAATTTCATCTAGGCTAAGTCAGGGTTGTTAGAAGCTGTTCTTCTCCCCCACACCTCCCCTTCTGCCAGCACTACTGCACTGTGACGGAACTAAGCCAGGCACCTGATCTGGCCAGCAAATTCTTCCCCACCCTCAGTCCCCCATTTTTATCACGCTGTTTTTTGGCTGGACCAGCTTTCTTGACTCTTTGTGTCAGTACTGATACAGGGGAAATGCTCCAGCTGGGAAAAGGAGGAGGGGCAGCAGGTTGCGCAAGTACAGTCTGATGTCTTAAAATAGTCTGGAAGTGAGTGGACTAGTCAAGACTGTGACTTCAGATAGAAAGTTTTTCCAGAGCAATATTACTAATTACACAAACAAGTAAATTCAATAAAAGGTACATGTTAAAATTTGTCTAAGGTGGTTCTCAAATATATATAGCTTTGCAGTATTTGTTACTGACGTGAAGTGCAGCTATCTAGTTACCTAGACATATGAAAAGGTAGGGGGTTTTTTTTTTTTACTATTATTATTCCATGATCTAGAAGTGCTAGGGACTGGACGCTCTCTCCCCTCCTCTGGCCTGATTTGCCAGCTGGAGTAACCTAAAGCCGGTGTTTCTCTTCAGCTGAAAGGACTAAAATAGCTGCAGTTTCTTTTGAGAAATTCTAGCAGTGCTCAGGGTCTGACTTTAATCATGCAGATCTGCTTCAATTGTCTTCAGACTTGCTGAACTGTTGGTAGGAGTAGACATAACAGCGTAGGACTTAGGAAAAAAAAAAATCAACTGTACTCAAGGTGCAAAGACGGTGGTGGGTAGCAAAGCTCACCCAGGGCTCTGCATGCTGCAGCTGCCCTGTTTGTCACTACCTGAGCTACCAGTGGGAAAAATGGATTGTGTATTTCTTCCTGAGGCCTGGCTGCATAACCAATGTAGCATAGACGCGCTTAACTCGGCCATCTAATTGTCTGTGTCCGAAGCTTTTCCTTCTTTTGGGGAAAATATTAAAGATTCTTAAACACTGATTGTGCAATCTTCACTTAGTCAAGATTTTTTTTTTTCCTGTTTCTATCTCCTTGCATGTTTTCTTTTGATTTACGCTTAGGTCCCTTAGTTCTAACTCAGCTGTATGTTTGTATTTTTCTCATGGCTTATCGTTTCCCAAAATGTGGGTTTGTTGGTACTTTGCACTATACCGCTGTTAATTGCAGCTTTTCTTGCACCTCTGACTCCTTTATTCTTACTGAGAACTCGCACTTGCTAAGTTTCAGAAAGTTATTGATGATTAAAGGAGACTGTCCAGTGTCATAAAAGACTTACTACTAAGGGAGGGGAGAAGGGAGGAGGGTGTCCTGGCATGAATCTCTGAAATGGAGACTTTCTCTAAAGGACACTGCTGCTCAATGTGAAACTTAAAAGGGGGACAAAAAAAAAAAAAAAGGAGGGGTGTGGATGGGAGGGAAAGGCAACTTCATGTACTTGAGTTCGGGTTTGAGAGCTGTGAGCTTTCAGACTTTGTGCTTGCACTGTCAAAACTTCCCTAAGTGGCCTTTGTCAAGTCAGTTAATTATTCTGTAAAGCAGGCTTTAAAACCACTTATTTTGTGACCATTAAGACAAATTTGTAGGGTGCTTTGAAAGTCGAAAGTACAGTATGTGTTTAAATTGTCAGGTGTTCTTAATTAAATTGGGAGATTAGGGAGCTGATACAAGGTTACCTGTTTTAGCTGCATAGGTGTAATGGGAGGAAGCTATGTTTAAAGTTTGTATCATTTAGAGTCAGGACCATAGAAGATAATAAAAATGTTTTGTTATGTGTTTACCTGATGTTAGCTTTCTCTTTTCTTGTAGAAAGTTAAAATGCTGAAGATCCTAACTTGAATGTACTAGTACCAGATGTAAATTCATTATTAGATTTAATCGTTAAGTGTTTTCTGATGGAATAACTCTTCAGGTTAAACTTAATCAGTAAAATTTCAAGGTTGACACAATGCATAACCAGTGCTTTCCAGAAAACTAACTTTTTTTTTTTTAGTGCTAATTTTAGGAAATTGTTTAGGTTAGATTAGAAAAATTCCAATACCCACATTATAGGTACATAAAACTATTTTACGGTTTTAATGCAGCCTTAATTCCTATACTTAAATTTAATTATTCCTCCTTTGAAGTGTCACATATTGTCATTGGGGAGAATAAGGATTCTTTAGTGATGCCACATGGTGCTATTTCTCCAAGCAGAAATTTGCAGAGGCAGTTCCTGGGGAAAAGGAGTTTTGAATAGTTACCAATAAATTCAGTTTTCTGGACAAATAGCTTCAAGGGTATTGCCAAAAGAAGAGTTTTCTGTTCTGAGTCTCTGAAGCTGTCTAACAAAGAAGACTTTACTGCTGACTTATGCTTCTGCTTTTGGGCTAGAACCTTCAGAAGATGGAGGAATAAGAAGTGAGAAGAGGGTGTGCCTGTGTAAAACTAATGAAAAACAAAACAGAAATGCCAGTATACTTCAATTTCTGCCTCAGATAAAAAAATAATTACATTTCTTTTTGATCTTGCACAGTGACTTATTTCTAGTAGTCTATGGCTCATACCATCCTTTTATCTTCGTATAGATTGATCAAGATTTATAAAAACTGAAGATGTGGCTTGCAAATAGATAATATTATTGCCTTCACCACGATTCAGCAGTGTTCTGAGCCCGAAAGATCTTCATTAGTTTTTTTTCTCTTCAGATCTGGGCAGAACCACACAGCTCCTTAATCCTTAGATGGAGGAAGTGCTTTCCCCAGGAGAACAACACTAAGTCTGTCCTTTAAGGAAACTACTGACACTACCTCAGCGGCTTTGTAATATCCAGCTGGAATGCCATCCGGCCTTGGACTTCTGCTGCTATTTATACTTGCTGCCACTTCTAAACTGCTGCTAGCTCATGCGAAGTTTTCCTGTGCTGTGTGTCTCTGGCAAGCCTGCTGACCCTAGATGTTTTTGAATAAATTCAGTTTAGAATTCATAAAAAGTAGCTATTATTGTAATGGGCAGTTTAAGCAGCACATATATCATTATGGTTTGTAGGTTTTTTCCTGATGATTATTGAATAGTGAAATAACTTAGATTTTTGGCCAGCAAACATTATTTTACATAGAGCTCCTCTTCTGTATCTGAGGTAATTTCATCAATCTGTGTTACTGATTTGTTTTGTTTTCCTCAACTGTGATTGATTATTTATTCCTGTAGTTCATGACTTTGTATCTTCTTTTCATTTTTTTTTTTTTTAACACTGATGTGTTACTTGACAGCTTATCACTGAAGAGAGATGTACTGACTCACAGACATTGCTCCTTCTGCAAGCGTTGCACCTTTACCTCTTCTTTTGGATTCATTTGACCTGCTGCTGTTGCTCTTCTTCAGCTGCTTTTCCTGGGTTGGTAGCAGCAGCCACCAGTGACCTCGGGAATATTTGTGTACGCTTTGCTACTGCTTATTATAGCTCTGCTGCCAACTACTGCTTCAGCGGCCTTCTGGAGGAGCTGTCGTCTTCTCATCATTCTCTCCTTAACAGTATTAAGTAGTATTTTTATTTGCTACCCTTTTTCTAGAGAGACAAGTCGTTCATTTTCCAGTAAAATGAGCATTGTACCTTTTTCACCTATCCTTACTGTGCAATAGGAGCAGCTCTTTCAACCTTAATTTAGGAATTGGTATTCTTGAGTAAACATCCATTTGGAATACTGTTAGAAACTATTTTTTTCTAAACTATCATTTTTGCGTACCTGCTTCTTTCACATTCATCTGCCAACTTCCTCTTTCCTTATGCCTCAAATGTAAGTTACTTGTCATTATTTTATCTGCCTTCATCCTGCTTCTTTTTCTTCTTTCAGTTTCAAGAACTTAAGATCTACTTCCAATCAGTGCATCCCGACAAATTTTATCATTTCCTAATTGAAGCACCTCACTTTCAAAACCCTGCACACTTACCTTTGTTTTCCTTCACACATTTCTTCAAAGCCCTCCTTGTCTGGGATTTCTTCTGAACAATTGGATATGCTTAGCCTGCTGCTGTGATGGACTCTGCCCAACGCTGCTGGCTCAGTCTCACCGTTCCTATTTCATCCCTTTCCATCCACCAACGCTTTGTTCTGTATTACCGAAGTGTCATGCACAGTGGGGCTCTGGTTATGATGAGGGCTTGCACAGATTATTACAAGTAATGACAAATGGTTTATTTCTGTCCAATATTACAAGTCTTTGTGTTGTTTGCGGGAGTGGATTTGTGCTGCACCCTTCTTCCTGCCAGGTTGCATAGGTATTTAATATCTTGTCAAAATCTTTTCTGTTTGCCTTGCTCAAAGGCATTTCCTTATTTTTAAGCCTTTACAAAGGTTTTGTTTCTGTTGAATCCACGGCCTTAATAACATAGTGATTGTGTCCTTAATGAACTAGACCTTTTTTTTTTCTTTGACCTTTTTAGTAAATACTAAGCATCATCCCCTTTTTTTTGACTAGAGAAAAACTAGTTCTGTCATGTGGTTTGCCTCTTGAAAAGAAATTCCTGGAGTTTATTGCATTTTCTTGTTTATGTCAGGTTTTTCCTTTTTTTATGTCACTCCAGTCATTGGTATTCAAAGGCATTGTTTTACAGGAGAGGGATTTTGGTAATTATTTTATCCTAAAACTCATTCCCTTATGGTGGTGGTATCGCTTTGTTTTAAGGAAACTGCATGCTTTTGTTTTATACTGCGCTTGGTAGACCTTGTGCTAAATAGAAATTCACTATGTATTTGGATATTTCCTGTAATCAGTACCCAAGATGGTTGGGAAAGAAATCTAGTACCAGCAGAAAATCCAACTGGAGTAAATGCTCTCTCTTGCTGACTGTGCTGTTCACACAACTCTGTATGTCCCTATCACATAATCAGTGCTTGAAAATTTGAATTTCTATTTCCTCTTTTAAGTCTGCTCTTCTATCTTTCAGACCTTTTCGTAACTAAATTGCACTTATTGTTGCACGTTTAATTCCCCAAATGAATAGCCAAGATAACATAAACTGCATAATTTTTTTCTGCTAGACTTGCATGCTTTAGCAAATTCAAATCCCTATACTTGTAAGTGGTTGTCTGAAATGTTTCTCTCATTCGGGGTGGCTCTTTGTCATCAAAGGAAAAAAGATTTACCCATTTCTTGTCTTCTTGGACTTGGTAGTCTGTGTATTATTTTAATATTCCCTTTAAAATACGAAATGGCTACAAAGGCATGTACTTAGCCCGCTTAATTTGAAATTAAACATGCTTTTTTTCATTACAATTTAAGGCACTATTTTGGGTCAGTTTTGCTAAATCTGTTTTAGTTAACCATCATTTTTCTCTTGCAGTATCTGACCTCTATTCTGGTTCACTTATGCTCGTTCCTTATTTCATTTGTGTTTTTTTTTTTCTCCTTCCATTACTTGAGAGGCGGGGAGGGTTCATCCTCCTCCATGATTTTCTCTGCTTTACACCAGTCTCATCTCCTAGAGTATGTTCATGCACATTTAAACCTTTGATCACTTCACCGAGTGAACGAAACACTTAGGCTTGTGTGGAGTCGAGAACATGAATTTATCACTTAGATCAAACTTCAGCCCTTTTATGTAATGTTACAGTTCAGCTTAGCCTTCCTGTTATGGAGGTAAGACTGAAGATTCTTAAAAACTTGTTATCTAACAGTATAATTCCTGTGAGCCTGCATTCTTTTTCATAATCATGGGGCTTTTTTTTATTGTCCATTGTGGAATTTCACAGTCAAATCTGCAAAAGAACTGCCATTCCAGGCGGGTGTGAAAATGTGTTTTGTTGTGGTGTCCTGTCTCCGGCAACGGCCAGGAGCAGTTATCTTCAGAGGCGTGTGGTAAACCAGACAGGCGGAGAGTGCTACTTGTGTGTTTTCTCCCTGCTTTCGTCGGTCACAGCTTTAGCGTAGTGTATTTTGGATCACTGTGTTCAACAGACAGTGGTATACGTGTCCTTGATGAATTTAGCTGATCTGGTTTTGAACTCACTTTTGTCCAGTGCAACACTTCAGCAATGAGTTTTATAGTTTAATTATTTGTTGTGTGAAAAAAAGCAGATTTATTTTACATTTAAGCCCGTGATTTGCTTTCCCTACTTGGAAAAGGCTAAGAGTCATCCACTTATGCACACCGTATTTGATCTTGTAGATCTCAATCCCCCTTCAATTACCTCCTTTGGAAAAGACTTACTCTTTTCTCATATGGAAGCTCTTTATGTTCGTAGCTATTTCTGTGTTCTGTCTGTTGGTTGTTTTTTGGTTTTTGGTTTTTTTTTTTCTGATCTGTTGTATTCCTTTATTGATAGGATGACCAGAACCACACACAATATTCAAAATGTCGGGGTTCTACAAGAGTAATACATAATGAAGATTTGGATTCGTTACCGATTCTTTTCTTAATAACTTCTTAAGTTGTGTCTGTCTCTCTTTACAGTTGCAGGGACTGCATAATGTTTCTGTCCAGGATGACTACTAATACCTTCTCATGAGTAGTATAAGCTAATTTAGAGTCTGTCATCATGTATATGCATAGGTGAAAATATTTTCCCTGTGTGCATCACTTTGTACTTAACAACATTAATTTTCATCTCCATTTTGAGATGAGAGATTGTAAGATCTTTTTGCAGCTCTTTACCCTCGATTTGAGATCTGACTACCTTGCATAACTTTGCAGACTGTGCAAGTTTTCACACCTTTTTGTTCACCCCCCTTTTTGAGAGTCTCTGTTAGTGCAGTGGAATAGCTTAAGTGTCTGCAATAGGACCTTAGAAATTTTTGCTGGCAAACTGTTCCTTGTCAAAACTAACCATTTATTTTTGTTCTTGTTACTTTCTCTTTTTCCTTTGAGTTGAGGGAAATAGAATGCTGTGTTCTTTATTTCAAGTGCTTCTGTTGTACTTTAGTCAGTTTTGTATGTATTGAGTAAGATTTCCCTTTTTTAAGACGTTTTTCAGTTCTCGTATTTCTTCTGGTTTTTTTTTTTCCCATGCCATCCATTTTGAGCTGCAGCTTCCCTTTGTGCTTCAGCAGCCCATGCAGCACTGCAGTTCTGACTTTTTACTGTGTTCCCTAATGCAGCTTTGTTAGTATAGCATCTTCCAGATCATTGATTTGTCTGTTTGCTGAAATCTTAGACTCTAAATTTGTCCTTAGTTTCTTGAATTCAAGATAGCTGCCCAATTTTACTTCAGTGACTATTTTCCTTTATTATTTCTTGATTTGCTTGGTATAGGAGTATGTCATCATTGGCAAGAGATACCTTTTAATAATGCAAGTTTAAAGGATTTTTATCTTTTTAATCGTGGAGTTCATATTTCTGATATTCTGTGCCTGGGTTTTGGAGAACTTAAATTGTTTGACAGGAAATGGAAACTAATAATTCTGTATCCTTCAGTACTGGTTATCTCTAGTCCCAGTCACATAAGCAAATTTTTTCGTTAACCAGTATCTGCACATCAGATTGAAGATGCTTTGTTCCTGTTGCTCCTAGCAGAATGTTTTCTGCTTCTGTTTCCTGAAAATGTCTGCCTACCCTCTCTTTTTTTCATCTCAATCCCTTTTTTGCAGCAGTCTTCCAAAATCACTTATTCCTTTCTCCTACAGCAAACAGTACAAATATTTTTTTTTCTTTCCTTGTAGCTTGTTGGAATAAGTTGTCTCTCTGTATCCCGCTTTCCAGGAAAGAGAATGCGGCTGCCTGCTGCTTCTGTTGCCCTTTTGCCTGGATATTAAATCTGAGCCTCTGCCTAGCCTGCCAACTGTTTAATCAGAAATAGTCAGAAGGCCCTCCTTCCTAATATTGCAGCTGACTCTGAAATCCTCATTATCTTACATCTGCATTCGTGCGGTGCAATTATACAGAAGCAATTATTTTCCTAAAAGCTTATAATTTAAACAGATGAAGGAATATGAAAAATGCATATAACGCGTAAAGTGAAGACGTGTACCTGTATAATTAATGCCACATATATTTCTTTTTTTGCTTGCTTTTCTTTTTTAGTAACCTTCAGTTGTTGCTTTCCATTTTATTCCGTTTATGCGTTCTTGACACTGGTAGGCAAGAAGGGGAAAAACAAGGAGATAACCTAGAAAGCAAAGCAAAGGAAAAGGGAAGGAAACAGAGAGTAAAGGAAAAACTGGTGCTTGGAAGAGAGGAAGTTAGAACAAGGCCTCAGTGTGGGGCACAGGTGAGCAAAGTGAACGAAGCAACCGATCAGCAAGAAAAGACTCTTTGGATTATAGACAGTAGAAAATACGATACGGTTGCATCTGTTGTGAATGTCCTTCCTTTTAAACTGCTTTGGTAATTGTTCCGCAAGATAGATAGTGGAGGAATCCTCTGAAAACACCTTGTATTACTGTCAGGTAGAAGCATTTAATTTCTGCTTCTGAGCAACTGTTCCTGCTGCTACCCAGAATATGTTGGAAGGGCGAGTCCAGCAGCTCCCATCCTCCCACCAGCAAAACCCTGTCTGCTGTGGCATTCCAGTACGCCTAGATGAAGACATTCTCTCTGTCAGTGCAGCGCCAAAGAGAATAGTTAAGGTGTGTGTTTTACTTTAGCGGCTTGGGGCACTTCTTTTCACAAGTGTAGGAGCTTGTGCTTGGTCGGGAGGAGGAAGGTAAGTGTCTCTGGACGTGTTCATGTTCTGACACCTATGTGGAGTTGGGTACAAATCTGAGGGAGGCAAAAAATGTACCCCAAAATGACACCCCTATTTATTAAATTGCAGAGGAAAAAAAACCCCAACCAACTTAAAGCAGAACAAATAAAGATAGTGGATGTTTTAGTATTTTGAATGAATCGGAGCAGCTCTGCTGCCGCTGTGGTAGCTGTCCCCCAACTGTTCACACTTCCAGGTTGGGTGTTACTTCATTTTGGTAGGCAGAGAATGATGAGCTGTAGCGAGGAAGAAATGGGCTGCTAATAGTGTGGAGAGGTAGAGACAATGTATCTGGCTTTAATACTATTGATAATTTAGTTCAAGGGATGGAGTGTCTCTTCTAAATGGCACTTTTCAGTCTCTCCAGCCTATTCTAAGTGAGATATATGTGCCTTGTGGCCAGAGATGAATTGTGGAGATAGGACCTCTGAATCAATCTTCGCTGTGTGGTCTTTTTTTTCCTTCTTTCCCCCCCCCCCTTTTTTTTTTCTTTTTTAATTCAAGCCAGGAGTTGATTAGATGCCTGGCAATGATTACTATCCATTGGCACCTCCCATTGGGAGCACACTCCAAGTACCAGCCTTCAGCTCTTTCAAGCAGGGGAGGTTAAGCAGGCTGCTTACTGAGCAAAAGGAATTTCTCTTCCCATGAGAGCCTGAGTGCTGTTTCCCTGGCTAAGAATGCTATAATTCCTTTACAAGTGACAAGCAGGCTGCTACCATCTGCTGGTGAACGGCTGCAGGATGGTGGAGTTTGGGTGAAAATTTGCTCATGGACCACAGAGAACGATCAGTGGTCATTAAGCCCAATTCGTATGTTTCCTGTATGAAGTTCTGTGATTTTATTTTCGTTTTAGAATGTTTTCTAGTTGTAGTGTACATCTCTTATTTTCTTTTTGGTTTGAAACATAAATATATAAGGATAATGGTTCTGACCAAAGCCACAAAAATTACTGGCAGGAGCTATGCATCTTTTTATCCTTTAAGGCACAGCAGTGATGTCTTGCAAAAGAAGACTGAGACCATCCAGAAATTTTTTTAATCACTTTGTTCTGTCTTGCTAGAAACACCTGGATATATTTGGAAAGTACATGGTGATAGTCTCTTTCAAAGATTAAGTGGTAGACTAGTAAGTTGTTTTAGAACCATACAGCTTTGTAGGGTGTCTGCTTTGTTCAGTCACTGTGGTGTATCACGAAGGAAGAACTTGAAAGAAAAGAGTAGTTATTGTGTATGTGGTTCCCCCAGCTTCCCCTAAAAGAAGCAGATGGTCGGGGGTCCCAGGAGGTAGAAGAAATGGGGCCATTAGACTGTCAGTGGCTTGTGAAAAGCAGAAGCATCTGCCAGAATGGAGACTTGTTCAGCAGCAGGGGAGCCAGCAGCAGCAGATGATCTCTGCCTTGAGCAGTCAATGGTATTGTAGTCCACTGGGGAATTGCTGTTGTGGGCGTAGCTGCAGGTAACCTTGGTAATAATCTGGTTGGTCTGGCAGATTTAAAAAAAGGGAAATGAAGGCTTGGTGCTCATGCTCTGGCATCTTAACTACCTACTTTTCCTGTCTAATCAGTCCTAACTACAACCGATTTTGAAGGTATTCAGTACCCATTCTCAGCTGAGCGCTACAGGCACACTTAGAATTCGTCAAAATGCCTGTCATGTTTCTGCTGCAAGTTTCAGAATAGCAAGATGAACCACGCTAGATGCAACAAAGAATAAGTTCAAAGACTAAATTAACATTTGGAAAAGTATCAAAAATTTTGGTAGGGGTCATCTTGTTTTCGGTTGTATCACACAGCACACTCTTCTAAGACATGCCTTTTTAGTGTTAAGAAATATTTTACACAGCTGCGGTTTAATCTCTGCTGCTGTAGTTCTTATGCTCTTATTGACTGCTCTGTACAGGACAGAGTGTTCCAGGGAAGAATCACCTCTTCTGTTGCAACAGTGTGATGGTACTTCAAAGAAGAGATAAAGTGGGGAGGACAGAATGCCTCTGAGGAACAAAACTAGAAATTAATTTCTGTGTTCAAAAGGAATAGTCAATTTGGGTTCTGTCCTGTTAGAATAATTAATCTCAGTCAGCCACATCTAAAAGCGAGAATAAAGCGTACAGGTAAAGAGCTGTGGTTCAGAACTCCTCGAGCTGCGCTTTGTGAATACTTGGCATAGGTGAATCCGGGACTATTGCCAGTACATAATATTCTTCTAGGCTTGACTTCATAACCAGGAAAAGACATTTTCTATACATGAAACCTGGTTTTACTGTCATGAGAGAGTGAATTACATTGCAGTTTGGCTAGAGGTCCATACATTTTGGTGTGCGTTTAAATATTGGTTTAGATTTACTTTTTTTTTTTCTCCCCCTTTGGAAACTAGCGTTCGTGTTCTGACAGGCAAAAATAAGCTGCTTGGGTGTCTCTTTCTAGGCCTCAGGGACGCTTTCCTTACATCATAAATACTACAGGACTTTGTCGTGATACACATTCGCTGCTTAGAAGACAGACACAATTTAATAGGGAGCGCTGAAGATGAGGCTCAGGATGCTTTGGCATAACCGAAAATAGAAGGCAGTATTCAAGACTGCAGTTGTAGATGTCATGAGAACTGACATCTCGCAAGCTTTTCTGTTAGTTGCATCTGCTTTGATTTGGAGAGGGCCACCTGGTTTATGGCTGGAGCTAGTTTTGCTTTCATCCTCATTCAATCATTTAAATACAAACTATAGTCATCTCTGCATAGCATAGAATAGTAGGAAGAGAATCACCGTTGTGTAGTCTTAAGTGTTTTTTGAAATATTGTAACCAAAACTGTGTTTACTGTGCAGAGCGAGGGACTTCGCTGTGGCTGTTATCTTTGGCCACTCTATTCTGCAGACCTCTGCTGCCACATGTATGTTGTTCAGGGATGTGGAGAGGTGTGGCCTAGCTGATGTGGCCTATCTTGGCATATGAGCCTCCCCGTACGGTAAAAGGAACCACCATGCTTTTGACCGGTGCCAGCTGCATTGCTGGTTCGAGCACATCTGTTCTGTGTGCAGTACAGGTGTAGCTTGCTGGTAGTGTTAATAGAGCACAAGTAGTTTGACGCTAGTTTTTCCAATAGAAAAGGAGTTTTTAGATCACTGTCATCATCTCTCCGTATGCAGTCAGTGGCCAAAGGCAACTTCTTATAGCCTAAACTCAAGATGAATTGTACCAGTTATACGAGGCCTTATTGTGGTGTTCGTTGTGTTTATCAGCAAAACCAAAATTCTGGTGTTTCTTAAGTATAACTCAAAAGTTAGTGTAGGTCATCTTTTCTTTTTCTGTCAGTAGTCTATTTGCTTTTTAATTTTTAAGTAGTAGTGGTCTCTTAGGCTTTGTTGGTTTCCGCCTTATTTTGGTTTGTGCCTTATTTTCTTTTTTGCAGGGAAAAATGTCAACCTGTCAGATTTCAGCTTTCATCAGAATGTTAGATTAGTTAATGAAAATCACTTACTGTATACGTTCAAGAAATGAAGTTGCTGTCTGAATGAGATGCATGATGGGCCTGCTTCCTTAGGTCGTTCCTTAAGTCTTTCAGGATGAAGTGAATGGATGACTGGCTTTCATTCTCTGCACTCACATCTGTCTGATAGCATGGTTAAATACATCATTGACCAGTTGAGGTAATAGCATTTAAGAACTGAAAATTGAATGTGGTCATCAGATGAGTCTTACTACTTTGAAAATAAACGTATGAGCATCTTTCTAGCACTGCAGGCGTTTCTTTTGGAGATACGCCATTTCTGTGACGGTGAGGTATTTTCCCTTGATGGCATCTTCTCCTAGTAAGTCTTCTTTGATCATCTGTGAAAAAATGTTCAACTTGACTTCATCTCTTGGACTGCTAGTGATAATGAAAATGATGTAACCAAATTACTTTTGTGCTAATGGTATCTTCTAAATCATTCTTTGTCACGTTAATTCTCATTTTAAAACTGCTGTAGACCCGAAGAGCTCTTTTCCTCCAATTTTAACACTGATGTCATTGTCACATACTGAAACATAGGCCAGTGCAACTGATTTGAGAAGGGTTTCAAGTTCTTTCTGAACGTTTGGTTTTAACATTTCATATCACTTGCCTGGTTAGCACAGCTGAAAAGTTTGTTGTTTGAAATGTTGTTGCCTATTCAAAAGGCCTTTCTTTGTATAGTGTGGAAAGATACAGTCTAACATTGTGATACTCAAGAAATTTGTGCAGGAACGTGGTTGATAAAATTCCCAGGAAAATGAAGATATTTAGAAGGATGATTGCAGTATTCATTGCTATTTCTTGGTTTCCCTTTCAGAAATGTTCCCATTGCCAGGAACCGGGAGCCACCTTAGGCTGCTACAACAAAGGCTGCTCCTTCCGATACCATTACCCATGTGCCATCGATGCAGGTAAGAACAAATGACGTGCTAACTATGTTTCACGCTTAATCAAAATATAGAACACTAAATAATTCCAAGGTACTTTACCAATTTACTCCCTCTGTTTCTCACCTCCTATGAAGATACAGTAATATAAATGGTGAGGAATGATGTCAGATAAACAGTGTACAATAACTTGTACGGACAAGATGGAACTTGTAATGAAAAAGAATCTACCTGAAAGTGCAGAAAAAGCCTGGTTTTGGGGAATTTGGCCGCAATATGAGAGCAGATCGCTATTTCCTTGCAAAAAAATAGAAACCTTTGTTAACAGAAAGTAACCAGAAGGGTGTTTCCTCTTTCAGGGTTACACTCCTCTGGATAGGCATAGTAATGATTTCAAGTGCAAAGTGTTTGTACAATCATCAGTACCACTTGCAGTACAACCTTCCTTCTCCTTCCTTAGAAGCATTTCAGCCAGTCTCTTGAGTGGATCCAATCATTGTTGGGCAAGCTAATGATTTGGGTGGTATTATCTCCAATGATAAGCCTGGGGTTGTGAGTTGGCATTGTACAATAGTGAAAGTTTTTCATGGAAATAAACTTTATTTTTGGGTAAGAAGTGCCAGCTCAGAATGAATAATGTCCTGCCATTTCCCTCCTCTGGTACTCACTTCTATCATGTAAAAGTTAGTCTGATAACACGCAGGTAAGGATTCAGGATTACAACTCTTGACTGGCAAATACTTGCAAGCTTCCTGTTTATTATCCCGATTCCACAGCAGCCCACTTGCTTCACCACCTATTTTATGCTGGTTTTCAAATGTTAGAGTATTTGAAGTAGGTGTGCTCATTTCTGAATGACTGCATTGCAGCTCTCACTGTGAAATCCCACCCTATTGGAGCACCGTGTTTTATTCTAATAGAAATGTTTTCATTAAATTAATATTGCAGTGGAATACTGCTAGTACCACCGTATACATGGAGAATCCTTGATATTACATGAAATAAGGTTTTAAAGAGATACTATTCAGGTTGCAAAAACCACACACTCGAAAAATTGCCAGAAATTAGGGTGTCTGTTTAATTTCGGTCTCTTATGAATTTATCTTATAAGATAGTAGTTGCCTTTTTAAAGACTGACATCTTTTTCCATAAGGCCCTACCTCAGCCTGTAGGATGAAAGGGTAGTCATTCATGAGCATGTGGTGTCCTCACTGATTCTGAATTTTATTTACTGCGTATGATTCCATCTCAGTTCTGAAAGTGGAATTGTGCAGTTTTCTGTGATATTCATCTCTGTCATGCCTAAGAGTTTCATGAACATTAACAAACTTTATATTTACAGTAGATTTGAGGGACAGAACCATCAGGTTTGTGTTCATATTGCGTTTAGTAATTTGTTTCTGGTTTGTGACCTGCTCTTTTCAATACCATCAAAAACCAAAAAGAAATTATAGTGAATGTTCCCAATAGTTTGGGGTGCTTAATTTGCATTTTTGTGTTACTAGGTACAGTATGTAGCATTTTCTATGTTCTAAACACAGGTATCGAAATTAAGATAATTGTCCTTTTTCTTCAGATATATCTTCCTCATTAACTCTACTCCACTTCAGCAAACGTGGTAGGATCCTCCAGATGACAAATTTACTGAACAATCATGACTGATTCCCAAGAGAAGCTCTGTGTTAGGCATGGAAGAGGCAGTTTCCTGTACAAAAACTAGTATATAATCATACTATTTAGTCCATATTAAATGTAATATAATACGTCTACCATATAATAAGTAGAAGTGGGCTACATTAAATTTGGCTTTTCCTCATATTTGTCTTGACTTAGCAACCTTTGAGGTTTTTTTAGAGTAGCTTTTTGTGTTCAAGTTGCAAGGCTATGCTTACTGCATTTTCTTTTAATTTTCTTATGAGACATCACGTTGTCATGTGGCCATCTGTCAGAGTGCACCATTCCAAGCTAATTTCCCCCCTTTGAGTAATATGGCAGTATTAAATTGCAAGCCACTTAGTGGGCTAGAGCTTCATGGAGACGGGATACTTTGTGCGTTTCACAAACATTTAAATAATAGCAGAGTAGTGGTATATTTGGTGAATCTCTGATTTCACTTCAGGAAGAGTATGATTTAGTGAGAACAAAGACTTTTCTTTACTTTATACACTTTCCTTTCTGTTTCTTTCTTTTAAGTCTGTATGTGTCTGATATGTTCTCCATTCCTTTGGCACTTCACCAGCCACAAGCTCTTCATCCAATTGGTCTCAGGTTCCACTTCTCAAATTTCTTATCCCATTTTTTCTGTAAGACCCAGTTCTCCCTACTCCTTTCCAACTTTTCCTTTGCCCAGTTTTCTAACTGTCATTCTGGCTTCCTCCTCTCTGCTCTAACATCACCTCTTCCTCTTCTTTCTTTCTCCTAGCTCTATTTTTCATCTTTGGGCTTCTTACTCCGCTTTGTCACACTTGACCCTGCTAGTCTCCATTTGTTCTTGTATATTGCCCTTGATCTTCACCTTTCTGCATCTTATCCCACTAATTCTTAGTCTTTTGGCTGAACCAGTCCTTGATTCAGTCTTGGCCACCTCCTGCTGGCACTCATCCTTAATTCCCTGCTCCTAACTTCTACTAGCAGTAGTCTTATCATCCGGCTAGCCTCCACTCTCTCCAGTTCCAGATTACCTTTCTTAATAACATTTTCACTTCTGCTGCCTTCTGGGCTGGTGCTTCCCATTTTGCAGTTTTGAAATGGTCACCTTCTTTCTTCAGGCTGCCAGAACCTTAGGAGTATCCCCTGACAGCTTCAGTGCTTCTGGGTTTGGTGCTTAAATCTGAGGCCAGAGGTTTGTTTATAGGAAAGACCTGCCCACCCTCAAACAAAAGTATTTTTAGTGGAATTTTCAAAGGACCTAGCAACTAAGATCTAAGAAGCCTCTCCTAAGGATGTGCAGATTGAAATCCCCATTCCTCCTTTCAAAGAGTTACATTTGCAGATTTTGTGGTAAGCTGGCAAAGCGTGTCTTGGCTAAAATTCAGGTCCTAGTGAAAATCAGGGTATATTGGGGCTTCTCAGAGAAAATTTTCTGGGATGTTTAACATGGGCAGAATAACTTTTTTCCAAGAAAGAGTTTTAAGGAAATTGTTAGGCTGCTTTAGCTGAAGTTTTCAACCAAAACAAATTAAAGAGCCCAGCTTCAAGTAGAATCTCAGTATTCAAAATTTCAGCCTGATGGTATGTATGACAGTAAAAGACCTTGTTTGCAGTTTCTTTTATCTGTGGGTGTAATCAAGCTGTCTTAATCTACAGCCACTCTTCCAATAAATCTGTGTAACAGAAATAAGCAAGCTATATGGAATAGGACTTGATTTTCATTTATGCCTAAGCAGAAAATGTAGGCTTCCTTGAGAAGCAAATCAGCATTCTTTTCTCTTTCCTCAGCTTGCTGTCTGCCTGTAAACCTTTTTTATGGTTATGCAGTGCTGCTGTCTTTCCTGTAGTGAATCGGATGTGGGTATTTCTCAATTTCCTTGAGCTCTGTGCTAGTTTCATTTGAAGATGACCATCCTGCTTTGGAGGATGGTGACACCTTTCTTTATTGAGGATCTGGGACAGATCCGTTCTGAACCCTCATAATTTTGTGCTGACATTTATAAGGGTTCTCAGGCTTTTGGAATGCTGTGTATGATTGGTATTGTATCTTAAAAAAAGAATGTATCAGGAAACACTTGCTGGAGTGGTTTTTTTAGGGTATGTAGAGTCCTAAACACTTGGCGTGTGACTGAGTTACTGTAGCATCCCTGAAGCGACCATGCCTTAGCTGAGACAAAGTATGCGCACCATACTCCTAGGCAGTTGCACTCTTGAGCGTGTTTTTACCATTGCATTGGTGTGGATTAGAAGTTAGTACCCTGCCAGTTACTGTGCCTCATTTGAAAGGCAGTACTTTTTTTTTTTTTTTTTTTTTTTTTTTTTTTTTTTGTAAAGGTCTGTAGGGTGAAATATTACTGACTTTGGTAACTTGCAGCACTGAAGGTTGTCCCTGCCGTGCGACCTGGGCTCTGGCTTCTGCACCAATGGTTGGCTTCCAATCTCACCCTGGTGAGGAGCCAGGTTTTGCACCGCTGTTGCTAATTGGCTGCTATGCAAGGCATGTGGCTTTGTAAGCTGCCAGTTTGTACATATGGATGGTTTTATAGAGCCTAATTCAGCCTTCCTTTTAATCTCTTTTCATACAAAGTAATCTTTGGCAATACAGGATGCAAGAGAGCTGAACTCCTCGTAGCTATTTGCATAAAAATCACGATCAGTAGTGCCACTTAAGTAATTTTTATATGGAAATGACTGTGGTTAACATTGTCTGTGTTTGGCTTTAGTCTGTCCAAATTTATGAAAAGCCTCTGATGTCTCAAGATAAGTTAGTCTTAGGGACGTCTCCATGGAAACAGGATCTTTGTTTTCTGAAATTTTGTATCCTCTCCCTCTGCTTGTTCCCCCCCACCTGGAGTCAGATCCCGATTGTTGCAGCACACTTGTCCCCACAACATGTCGTAGGCAGTTTCACATACAAAAAATTTTTTACTGTAAATGAGGAAAAGACTAGCAGCAAAATAAAATGAATTTTCAGAGAACAGAAATCCTGTGTCTTCACAAGTATCGTTAAAGATGAGTAACAAGCAGAACACAGAGGGTGAGACAAAGCGTGAAGCTTACAGAAGAATAATTGCTCCTATTAAAAATGTTTTAGGTTTTCCTTGACTTCTTTATGGAGAAAAATCTGCACAAACAAGGACGAGGCTTGGTTCTTTTTCTCTTTCTGCCACAATGAACTGATCATAGCTATGTGTCTGGTGACTTCGTGATGAATTGTAATCTGTGATATAAAATACTTGGAACTGCTAAGTGAAATCCAGGCCAGCTTTGTAATGATGAACAAGTTTTGCCTTATTGGTATTCAGCTGATTTTCTACAGCGAGCTGATGAAATTTTTCATAGTTGTCCCTTAAGAGAAACAAAAAAAAAATTGCTATTAATTGGATCTGCTATTAGTATTTGCAACGAAAATGCCAACCCTAGTAAGAAATTGAGCTCCACATGCAGATCAGGCGTGAGGTATGAGGTTTCTGACAATTCTTCCTGATCCTTGTATGATCTTCCTTTCTCATGTAAGAGCTAGAGAAGCGCATTCATTACCAATTTGGGTTTCCAAGAAAGAAGAAATCTCCATCCTGTTCTAACATACTGTGTATGTTTTTGATGATTGCTGTGTATATTTTTGATGATTGCTGTATTATGCAGTGATAATTCATGCTGTAGTCTAAATGTACAATTCCTGCCCTTATAATGAGGCAACACTTTATTTATTTCCTGTTATTTGCTAATACCGCATTTGAAATTGCTATCTGTGGCAGGATTAAGGGTTTCACTCCCCTTTGCTAAAATCTCTCGAGTAACTTAGCCTATTGCATGCTGTTTCCCTTTGATTCAGGCCAGAGGCATTCATGTTGAAACATAAGCGTTTCATAGCAGAGGGATGCTCTGCCAAAGCTTGGGTGTCTAGAAAGCTTTTCCCTCAAGCTTTAGTTGCAGTCTCCTGCTGTCTGCTAAACTCTTCCAGCAGATTGAAACAGCAGGTAGCGCTGGTTATGCTACATACTTAAGAGCGTTTTAAATTAGCACATTTTATTTACCATTGTGCTTCTTTACTTGCTACCTATTGGAGTAGGTTGGAGCAGACAGGAGGTCATAAGCACCTTGCTGAATTCTCTAGGTGTCGGTCACACTGAGGGTGGTGACGGTGCTCGGACCTGCTGAGGTGGTGATGGTGCTCGGTCAGCCTGCCTTCGGTGCATGAGGCAATTGGAAAGAACAAACTCAGAAGTTTGGTCAGGTTGAGAGGTGGCCCTGCAGTTCAGGGTGCCCAGGGGAGAGGCAGCTGAATTCCCTCAGGAGAGTAGCTGCTTTTTCACTTGGTGTGAGGGTGAAATACAGGGTGTCTGGAAGGCACAGAGCCAGCCAGTGGTGCTCCTGGTGTGGGCAGAGCACTGAATTTCCTGGAGCTGTTGACTCAGCATCCCTTAGCGGCATCATCTGGGAGGGAGAGTGAGAGGGAAGCAACACTTAGACTGGCAGTGCCACTAAAGAAATGCTCTCTAAACAATAGTACTGTTTAATTTTGTTCCTAAATAAGCACTTCTACATAGGTGCCCTGCTTTCCATAATAGGTTTAAATCATTAATTAAACTATTTCTTAGATCATAGAAGCTTCACATATACGAGTCATGGAAGCAGATCCAAGAGCAACATGAATGACCTGACTGCCATAGTGTCAAAGTGTAAACTGATCACCAGGATTTGGGATTGCAAATAAACTGTCATATACACTCATACCTAGAGACACACACCCCTTCTGCCCCTGATGTTGGCAGGGCCTTGGGGTAAGGATGAAAGGCAACGATTTTCCTATGAAGTGTAAAGCAGGGATCGTCTGTTCAGATTAGATGAATGCATTTGTCTTCCTTGTGCTGTAACAAGGAAGGCTGGAATAGCTGAAGGGGGTTGGGGTGCAGGATTTGTAGACCTGGTGTTGTGATTCTTACTGTATACAGAGGATCGGGGAGACTGGGGATGTGCTTGGGCTTGGCTTGTTAATCCAGGTGACATTGTCACTTGGGGCGTTTAGTCATTTTATTTGCTAAAACTTTGGGGGTGGAAGGGATGAACCTGCTAATAAGATAGTATTCCTATAAGAGATCTTTGAATGGAAAATATACCTGTGAGGCAAGATTAACACATGTGATGTATTATTCAAGTTGGTTTTTATTTAAAAAAGTAATGAATTGCTGTCTTCTCCTCCTAGATTGTTTACTAAACGAAGAGAATTTCTCAGTGAGGTGCCCCAAGCACAAGGTAAGAATCCTCTCCTGGATTAGACCTGTTTTTTGCTGCCCTCTTCTGGTATCTAAATTTGGATAAGTAATTTTATACCTGGTTAACATCTGTAGTCAGAGATGCTTTTAGATGAATTCTTCGTGTTGTGTGCTTGTGGTATATTCTGGGGGCAAACATCAACTTGAGAAGAATACAGAGAGTTTAAGAAGATAAATTAAGTTTTTGCCCTATCTGTTCAGTTGTTCTTCAGATCCTTGATGACTCTTTAGAAAGCCCACCTTCATTTCCTGACTTCTGTGATAGAATCAGTACTCTGCTCACTGTTTCTGTTTGAGTGCTACATTGAAATTGGCAGTGATTTTTCTCCTTAGATTTACTGAGGATGCAAAGAGGAATTAAAATGGCTCATGGAAAAGTTTCAACCAGTTTTTGGAAACATTTAGCCTACATCATGAACCGGTGTAGTGATGAACCTGAAACACCTTGTTCTAGTTTAGCGTAATAACTAGACTGAGTCCTGCCACTCAGCCTTCAATGAATGTATCTGTTCAGTTGTTCGGTAGATCTTTGACTCTTCAGGAGACCCAATCATCATTTTTAGTTTTTGGTGATGGATTCAGCATGCTGCTTCTGCCTAGGGTTTAGACATCCTTACCAGAATGTCCATGGAGCCTGCAAACACAGTGGTGCGCAGAACTGGACTGCTGTTGCTCTGTCTGTATGGAAAGAGGAGACAAGGGAGAAAATACGTACTCTTTTGTACATATAAGCAATGTTATACAGTGCTGGGAATACTCTTCCCAGCTCATAAGGGAAGATAGGTCTTTGGGAGGCTGTGGATACCAGTCTACCAGTTCTAAATGCTCAAAAGTATCCAGAAAAATGGCTATTCTTGTGGCCAGTTGGATACACGAGGAATTGTGCAAGACTGTGTGTGGCATGTGCTGGAAAGGAAATTATAATAGGGAAGAATTCTGTAGCTTTCTAGCAGGGATTAGTCTCCATTTAGTCCTTGTCTGCATATCTCTTCTCTGCCTAGAATTAGACTGACATCTGGTGGTCTTTTGTCTTCACAGATTATCTTTAATCTGTCTTTTGTAAACATACAAGAATTAGTCTCATGTTCCTTTCTGGATGTTCTGTCACAATATGATGTATTTATACACACGTATTTAAAATCTGCTGGAAGATTCTGGGGGCATTCAGGCTATTATCCAGAACTGTCCTACTTTTCATCATAAAAGAAAATAAATTATTCCTCACAACTGTGGAATAATGTTGAAAATGTACAGCAAGCTTAAGTTGATGTATTAGTGCTACATGAACCTGCAGATCTTGCCAAACAAAAACGGGAAGGATGAGCTCCCCTTACTGTGGAATGCAGCTATCTAAGTGCCACCCTCTGCCCATCCTTGGATACTTGACTAAAGAGAATAGGAAGGTGCGTCTTTGAAGCCTGTTTAATTTTTGCTGCCCACTGCCTGAAGTATTACAGGAAACACAGTGTCAAAGCTTTTCATAGCTGGCTTGGGTCATGGCTGCTGTCTGTGAGTACTTGCAATGATGATGCTCAAACCGTGAAAGGAAGCAACCATTTTACAGAATCCAGCCTCCTGGAGAAGATACTGAGCAGGCACATTGGTTTCTAAAGTAATCTTGGGGGGCGAGAGGGAGAAAACTGCCAATGAAGTTGATAAAGGTACTTCATGAGCCAATAAAATTTTGCATTTTATTCAAAACTATCCCACTGCAGATCTTTTTTTGTGTGTTGCGTCGAAAATGGAAATTCAACACCAGCAGCCGTTCTTTGATGCTGAAGTTTGTTGGCTTTTGCTTAGTAAAGATATGAATCATTTATTTCAAGTTAAGCAGAGTTTTATTTGCTTGGCTGTGACTCTGCCCTTGCCCAGTGGTTTAGTGATCATTACTGGTTTGTTCCAGATCCTTCTGGAGGGCAGACTATAGGATCCCCCTGCTCCTTCCATTGTAGTGGCTGGAAAGGGGAGTTCCAGCCAGTCGCGAGGCAGGAACCAGGAAGGTTGAAAACCATGCCTTTAGAATAACTGGAGAACAAATTGCATCAATTTTTTTGCATGATATGAACGTGAGCAATTGAGAGGAAGAAAGACTTTATAATAGACCATTTAAAACTATGCTTTTACATAACACCAGTTTAACATTAGTAGCTAATTAGTACCTGTCTAATACCTCATTCTTCTGTTCTGTAGTTAATGGGTGGAAGAACTAACTCTGTAAATCTGCTAGCAGTATGTAAGTCCCCCAGTATAATGCCTCTTATCCCTTTTCAGTCCATGCCTCGCACCGGTAAATACACCTCATCATAATAAGTGGCTCCTGGAGAGCAAAGGTGCTTCTTGCCTCATTAACTGTGCTTGACACTTCAGGCATAAGCAAGTGAAGTCCAGAGGGACTGGTCCTGCCTTTCCCTGTGCTCCCCAGTGAGCTTTCCCATTTCCTTCTGTCAGCATTGATGCTTCAACCATCCATGTCCTGAATGTGCTACTTTTGCAAAATAGCAGCTTTTATCACAGGGAAAACGCTGTCTGAAAACTAATCATCTTTTGAAGGGTTAGCTTGCTCTCACAAATCCAACTGGCTGTGGGTCTGCATCACAGCAAGTGCTATTGCAGCAGACTGATAAGGATGCCGAAGCACTGAAGAGGATAGAAAGGGGATGGGATACCTCACCTTTTGGTGGCACTGCAGTCTTAGATTGTCTTAAGCCATCTGTGGGGCGACTTTAAGCGATGTTTCTCAGCTTGTTCTACCTTTTTGTGTTAAATTCTGTGTTTCTTAAAATTAACCAGGCTTTCATATCCCAAACTCTTTACTTTTGCGGAATTGCCTGCTTTTGTCACAGGGAAAACTCTGTCTGAAAAATCTATGTCTGGTTCCAATACTGACTTCTTTTTCTCTCTCTCACTTTCTGTATGTTCACTTTCCCTACCCCTGTCTTCTTTTTCTCTCTCATTTTCTTTTTTCCTCCTCCTTTCGGTTTGCTGGTCCGTCAGCCCCTCCTTCCTTGCTCTCTTCCCTCCTTGCAGAACAAGATGGTGAAAGGCAGCCTCAGCACAGAGCAGTCGGAGCGGGGGTGAGGGGGGAAGTGTACTCCTGGGAATGGAAATAAAAGCAAGCACAGGTGAGTTGGGGAGAGTTCCCAGTTTCCACCTGCCGCCTTCTGTGGCTCCTTACCTCCAGTGCCTTCCCCATTTCTGTGAGAAATCAAGGTGCTCTGGTGTACATTCGGAAAACTTGCAATAACTGTTTCAGGGTTTGTTTGGTTGTTTTTTTTCCCTGCTGCCACTCGGTTCAGGCTAGTGACTTCAGTTTTTTTTGTATTTCCGCAGCAATTCCTTGTGTGTAGTGGTGAGAGGCAAAGCTTGTTAGCTGTTACAACTGCCTGATTACTCTCCCAGCTAAACTAGTGACGGAAATCTCCTCTCATATTGCCATCATCATGTCCATAAGGATCTGAAAGTTTTTTTCCATAAGTTTCAGAATAATAGTAAGGTTCCAAATAAATTTTTGTATGTAAGTAAGAATTAATAATATTAATGAGTTCAAGATTGTTGTAATCTTGATTCCCCTTTTTTCCCCTTTTTGGAAATGTAAACACAGGGGTAAGTAAATTAGTCTCATTAGGAGCCCATTACATTCCTTTCAGACCAGCATTTTCCTCTGTTTTGCAAACAGGCATGGGTGATAGAAGCAGTGGAACTATATCCACAAGTGGCCACAAAAGTTTGTAATGTTTACTCCGGTTGCTCTGAATCCAGGGTGGGCTGTAGTTGCTGTAAGTCAGCGTAAGCAAGCAGCGCTGGGGAAAGCAGCAGTTGTGCTCTTGTGCCTTGGTGGGGAATTTGATTTGTCTGAAACTGTATTTTGTCATGATAGCATCTAAGTTGTGTCATTTTCCTAATCTGATTTACTGTCTGGCTGGGCAGATACCCTGGCACAAGGAGGGAATAGCACAGAGGTGGGAGTTAGCGCCCAGGGAATGCGATGAGGTTGGGATATATTTCCTTTCCACCAAGTACATTGCCGTTCAGTGGCAACAGGGACGTCTAAATGAAATGTGTTTGGTTTCAAATTAATACTTACTGGCACCCTTCCCCATAAACTGCAGCCCAAGAAGGTCTCTTGCCTTCATTTCCCTGCTCAGTTGCATTTCTTACTCAAGCTAGTTGCTTCTCTTTCTTGAAATCATGCAGGTGAAGTTGCTCTTTCTTGTCTGTTCTCTGAGCTGATTATAACAATCCCCCCCTTACCGTCATTCCCTTGCTTCCCAGGCACCTCCCTTACCTTAAAATCTTACCTGTTTCTCAAGTTAAGTAATTGTGAAGTGCTTTTAATGGTGTTTTCTGTGAAGGATGAGATACTAATCGCACAATTCCCTTTTAGAAGACAGGTAGTGTTTCATATAAACACTTTGTAGACTGACTGCTGACTTGGTTTAGCTCTGCTGTGTTCTGTGACTTTTTTTTTTTTTTCATTTTTAACAGCATTCTTTCTTGGCTTTGGAGTGTTGTTAAAACAGTTACTACACAAACAGTATTTTAAGTTCATTATTTGAGTAACTTTGTCCTTCCGTGGTAAAGGTCATTGGGATTCTTCTAAGCTTTTCTCTTTTTCTTAAAGTGTAAAATGCAATATAACTCATAATGTTAAAACAGGGTGATAGTCTCACAGACAGGGCTTCTGTTACAACTGTTTAACACTAGAGAAGTCTTCTCAGTGATGATTTTTTGGGCCGTTTCTTTAAGGTGCTGGTGAACATTACTGTGTCCCAGAGACCTTTACACAGCTTTGTTTCCTGCATTATTGTCCAGTGCTAACTCTTTTTTTGTATATCCTAGGAATGTATTGGCTTAAGACCTTGCAGGCTGCGGAATCTCTGCACCATGTTCACTGTGTGCTCTAGATATCTCTCTAACGCATCATTTCTTTCCAAATCCACTTCTGTCTCAAGCAGTTCTTAGAAGGTCCTATTTAGCTTCCCACTTTGGTTTCTGAGAATGTCTTAAAGATGAAGTTCTCCAACGTGACCTTGAATCCTAAAATAAAACCCATGCAAATCCAAAAGATCCAATTATTTAAAAAAAAAAAAAAAACAACAAAAAACCAAAGCAAAACCCAAACTGCTGTGTTATTGGGATAATTAAAGAAGTTTAGAGGAATTCCGTAGCAGTGCTGGTAGTACAGGAGCTGCCCTTCTGCTGGCCTTAGTGTAAGATAGAACAGGCACTCGGCTGTTGGATTATTGGGCTGGTTTAGTCCTGGTTCACTCCTGGGCCCAGCAAGTTAAGAAAAACCCTGTGTGTTGGATAACGTCCAGGCAAGTCAGTGTATTCTGTCTCTGTTGCTTCTCTCTCCCTGAGCCAGTTGCCTCTAGAACATTTGGATCGAATCCAGATCTGGAGAGTGACTGCGGGAGTGAGTCTGGTGCTCTGGATCTTGTCCAGGAATAGGGAAGGACTCTCTCTGTGTGGTGAGCCTGTTTCCTCCCTGAGCCAGTGCCTAATGCTCTGGACCGATTCCAGGCATGGGCAAGCTGCAGTTGTACAGGAGCCAGAGACAGCAACACGGCCTCGACGCTCCTTCAGCAAGGGCTCACAGTTGCACAGTAATGAATACCACAGAGGTCAGCTGCCTGAACTCTCTAGGAACCTCCCTCCTTTCCCCTTCAGCTGTAGTTCCGTGGCTTACCCGTCTGTTTTTCATACGTGCTCGCCTGACTCTCTTCGCTCTCAGCCTGGCACCCTTGTATGAGGGGAAATTTGCAGCCAAGAGGTAGGCTTGCTGGGATGTAATCTAATTGGTGTGCTGATAATCGGAACAGCATTGACTTCTGTATCACACCTAGTTAGGGTTCCTGGAGTTTAATTGCCAGCTATGAATGAACATGGGTGTTCCTTCGTTCCCAGGCGTACCTCTAATGCCGTTAACTGTTTTCCATATGCGTCGCTTATGTTGAGAGCTTTTTTCCTTTTCCCAAGCTCACTAGCTGGTGGGGAGGGATTTATCTAAGTTATATCAAAGTAAGTAACCTTACTAAATAAACAAATTGCTTTTGGACTCACTTGTGTTATGGGAGAGGGAAGAAAGAAATGTATTATTTCAAGCTTTGCTTTCTTGGCTGTACAGATTAAGAATGAGAACTGTAGCTTAGAGAAATGAATTTTTAACTTTTTAATTTTGAACTGAGCCTCCACCAACTCAGCAAACTCATGAAGTTCATTTTCTTGCCTTAGAGAATTTCTGGACAGGGAAAACAAGTACGCCAAGCATTTGGACATTTCCACCACGTTTGTCGTGAAAGGCATCCCAAGCTTAGTCCTTCCGTGAATCGTTGCCACCACCACAATCTGGCAATTAGAACAAAAAGCAAGAGAAAGAAATATTACCTGTCCTCCAATTAGTTTAATTGCAGCTTTACCTTTAGCTTGTGAAAGCTAGATATTTCCCAGATTTGGTTCCTGCAGCCAGACTCCTGTAATTTTGATATCAGTTTTACTATCTGCTACATATTCACTGAAAGCTCCCATTGGATGGTAGTGTGATAACCTATATGAAAGTACTCAGGTGCAGTCCCTGAGGGGCAGCGTGGCATCCCAGAAGCTGTCATTGCATTTCAATGTGCTTGGTCCCCTCTGTTCCCAGTTTTCATAGTCCAGATGAGGAGCAAACGCGAGGTAAAGGAGCTCCTTTCTGGCTGCTGGAGGTAGCTGCTCTGGAAGAGTGCTGTGCCATTGTTGTGGCACAGATCGTCCTGTCATCCCGGACCTCCTCCGTAGCTGGGTTTATTTCATTTTTTGCTGGTTGTTTAACTTTTTATCACATGGAGTTGCTTTTATGAACTACACACCGTTGTGCTTCCATCCATTTTCAGTTCACAAAACTGAAGAGCTCTTGGTGTTACTGCTGTGGTAGGCTGCTGGGTGGGTTATTCCGAAGCTGGGGGCGGGGGGGTGGGGGCATGTTGGCAGACAATGGAAAGGAACCATTCCAATATTACTGTTTTGCTTTGTTTTTCAGGTTAGGCTGTTGAGATAAAAAGCGGTGGACATTCGTGACTGAATGGAATCTCTCCCACTGTGCAGCCATGCCCCCTCTCGACGTGCCTGCCAATGCCAGCACTTCCTTCATAAATTCTTACATCACACTCAAGACTGATGACATCACAGAATCTGACCAAGGAGTCTGAACCAGCTGTTTCCATGGACACAATCTCCATAGTGACAGTGGGAAGGGGAGGGGGAAAAAGGAAACAGGTGGGGGGAATTAAAGAGGGAGGGATAAATATATATATATATAAAGATCTATTTTTTAGTCTTGAAAGACTTTGTTTTAAATGAAAGGTGCGCTATATCCCTTTTGATGCTTTTGATTAAAATTAACAAAAACCCATATAAATTAAAAAAGAAAACTGTAGCTAAAGTAACTACCCAATCCAAAATCAACGCAAGGCCCGTGGAGCCTAACGTTTTGCGGGAAAGAACAGAGGAACTGGGAGTACTCCCAACAGGACTTGTCTCCCTTCCCCTTGCTTTCTTTCTCACAACATCCAAGGAAGTTCAATTTTAAAAGGCAAACAAAACAATGATAAGTTATTTTTAGGGTGTGGTGGGAAGAAGGCTCAGATGGTTGCAGGTGATGGGGTGTCAGTACTTGTGTATGCAGGGTAGGGAGGTTATTGTTTTTAAGAAACACACTATATTAGTAGTGGAAGCTTGATAAACATCTGGAGACTTAGGTCATGAGACTCATGAAGTAAGAGGTAGCTGCTGCTTGCTATGTCCTGTACACCTTGTTCATGTGGAAAGCAGTCTCTGCCCTTTGTGGCAACAACATGCACCCCCAGATGATTTCAAGAAGCTGCCTTCGGTTTTTGAAGGCAGGTGAGAGGAAGAGATGGTTCACCTGCCAGACTGGGGAACTGGGAAGGAAGTCTGAATGTTGGTGGACTCAGTGCATCTTCAAACTGATCAGGAAAATCCACTTAGCCCTTTTTTTTTTTTATTTTACGTTTTGCTTTTCCTGAGGAAGGAAGAGGGAATGTCAGTGTAACAGCCTGCTACACTATATGGTTATTTGGGGTGGGGTTTTTTTGTAAATTATGTAATTTTAAAACATTTGGGTTTAAGGAACAACAACAAAAAAAATCTTTTTTTTTTCTTGTTAAGGCCTTAAGAAAGGGGTTAGTGCATCTTTCAGGGGTCACTCTGCCATGGGAATAAAATAGCTGTTTCACAAACAGTTTTATATAAAAAAAGCTTAAAAAAACCAAAAAAACTAATAAACTTCATTTTAACCTTGTCTCCTTTTGTTTTGTGCGAACTTGATTTGTTTAAAAGGACAGAGAGACAGTACTATCTGCTGCTTTTTTGGTTTCTTTGCCTTCATCAGTTCTGCCTTCAGTGATTACCTTCTGAACTGGCCCAGCAAGAGGAAGACCACAAAGCTTTTAAAAATTAAAGCTTAGGATTTGTTTGATGTTCAAAGACAACGAGCCAATGACTGGATGAATTTTCTGTTCGTGTGAGTTGGTGGTATTTCACCGGGTCACTGACTTCTTTCACTCATAGGATGGTAGCATATCCTAGCGATATCAAACAGCGTGGTGTTTACTGGGAAGTCACTAGAGATAGGGATTGAACCAGCATGACTTGGATAAAAAAAACAACAAACAAACAAAAACTGGGGTTGATATTGTGGGGAGGGAAGAACTATTTTAAAAAGTTATGTACTGGATGCTTGCTCAACTACTTGCATTTTGGAGTATTCAGCACATAAAAAATAAAATCTATGATAGCTCATATTAAGATATCTATTTTAACTCTATTTTTAAAAGATCGATTTAAAGATTTGGGAGATAATTTGGCAGTTATTTATTTCTAGAAGTTGCTACTCTCACTGATAAGTATTTGGAAAGAAAGGGCAGTCTTCTGCTTACTCCTTTCCCAGTAGCAGCTACTGAAGTTAGTATGTCCTTCTACATTAAGAAATAGACCTGTTGTGATAAATGTCACTAATGTGTCCTGAATTGGTGCTGAAAATATTTAACTGCTGGTGTAGTCAGAAAAAAATCATTTTTAGCATAGTTAATGTGATTGAGTAAATGACTTCTTTTCAACTGAATAAAAATTTGTTTTTTTTTTTCCTAGTGTCTGTTCTATTCTACCTCTTCTGAAAAAAAAAACACTCCAAAAAAAAAAAAACCAACAAAAACCCAAAAAGAAGTTATTGTTACTGCATTGACTTATGTTGGTGAGAAATTAGCTTTGCAGTACTGACAGCAGAGGACCATGTGGTGAAACTGCTGAATTTGATCTTTTGGCTCTTCAGGGTGGTGTCACGCAGCGGAGGGAGAAGGTTTTTGGGTAGCTGGGAGGGCGTCTCCGGGGTTTTCCTTGTGGGTGCTCATGGCAATTGTTGTGGAGGTGCGATAGCTCCCTGTGCACTGTGGTTGGAAACTAGTGGGAGTCACGTAGAGCAAAAAAGTAAATGGTAAATGCTTAAAAATCAGCTGTGGTTTGGCCCCTCACCGGCGCTGTTGGGCGAGGTAAGGAGCGTGCTCTCGTCGAGAGAGGTGTTGCAAGTTGGTCATCTTTGTTGGTCGAGCCTTTACAGAAACCAGAGCTACCACAATTCTCTAAATGCAAGCCAGGAGGAATCGAAAACAACATGTAATGGCGTCTTGGGAGAACCTGGAAATGATCTGAAGCAGTCATAAAATCTGGTTGGAAATAAAAATTTCTTTTGGCTCATAAGATGTGAAGTGCCTGAGTGGATTCTGAAACCCGTTGTACAAAACCTTTACCAGCTCCATCCTGCAAAAGCAATTAACAGCTTGATATCATGGATGCCCCAAACTTGAAAGAAAGAAAAAGGTTGGAAATTGTGGCTAACTTAGGATTTGTGGAGCAGAAATGGCTTGCAGTGGAACATTAAAAAATGGAGATTGTATCTAGAAGAAAACGAGTGGCCTGCCAGCCACTTGGGAATTACCTGTTCGGATGAGGAATGAACTAAAGAGAATTTGAATGAGGCAGCTCGTTTTTAAAGTGTTTCTCCATGCTGTCTGCCTTCCCATCAGGATCTCTGAAAAGGAAGAGGCTTAAATCTGCTTCCCAGAAAATGTTATGTGATGGTTTAACAGCATTTCCAAAGTGTGTGGTTGCCATTTAAAAAGGAAGCTCCAACAACTAACCCAAGTGAGTCAACACTGCTGAACAAAGTCAAAGATAATGTTTTTCCATAAAGGATATGCAATGGATTCAACATGCAAAGGATGTCTATCGATACAAGCTGATCGGTGTTCAGCTGGAGGTGAGGATAAAGGAACGCTTGCAGGAGCTGACGGAGGCCCTGGGATATGTACAGCAAGCATATCTCGATACCTGGAGCTGCTGATCAATACATTGATCGTGGAATTTTATTGTCCGGGAAATCTACACTTGGGAATCCAAGGCATAGACTACCGTGGAGGTTATAGCAAGGTTGTGCAGCACAGAAGAAAGCAGACTCGGCTGCCTCTGCAGAAGGTGGTGGCCAGCCTCACTAATCCGTGTGTCACATAGGTATGGGTGGGGATTTTATCTGGGATTGTGATGTTCTTGAACCCTTTGAATCGGTCTTGGAACAAGAGAAACTGATTTTGTGTAATGGTACTTAAATAAAAAAAAACCCAAACCAAAAATGTTAAGGGGTTCAGGGTAGAGTATCTGCCAAAGAATATTGTACATCTAGTTCATGGAGTCCAGCTAATGGCAAGATGAAGAACAACATTTTTGGTGGGACGTGCATTTTTTTTAAAAATGCAGTTTGTCAAGATACAGGCAATTAAATGACAGCTCTGGTGTTTTGACTGTTTAATGTGCAGTATGAACTGTAATGTACATAAGAACGTACACAAGGAAAGATAATACCTTTAACTGAACTGGTATAGTTGCAAGGAGGACATTTTAGGGATGACTTGCATATAAACTTTCTAAATTATATGGCAAATAACAGTGGTATTACCTCAGGAATTACCTAGGCTGTCTTGAGTGCAGTAGTTGTCCTGGACATGGTAGAAGTACTTGGTAGAGGGACACGGAATCAGTTTGTCTGACCTAGTCCCTGGCTTACAAGAATGACTGGAAGAAGCAGTCCTCTGTCTAAAAATGTAGAAAATTGAGCTTAAATATCAGACCTTTGGAAGTGGAACAGGATATCTGGATAGTTGAGGATGAGTAAATCGTCACTGGTCTAGATGGGGTTTTTTTTAGCGATTAAAAGTTGTGTGAAAAAGAACAGGAAGAGTACGGATAATCCAGGTTCAGTTACAGATCTTGAAAATACAAAGATGTGGGTAACGTTTTGTGGGTGTGCTGACTTTCCTATGAGAAACCGAAAGTGCAGTTACAGTCTTAGTTTTGGGTTAGCAATCTCTGTTGTGAAACAGGATGAGGTTTTTGTTTGGCTGTAGAATATTTCTAACAAATGTTTAGTTTTCCGGGGTTTTTGGTGGGTTTTTTTTAAGATAGAGCTACTGCAGTATATTACGAGACAGAGAGTTCAGTCCAAAAGGCAGAGGGCAGAAGTAATTATTAGAAAATGGTGGGAGACCAGTAACTCTCCGGCGCGTCCTCTGTGACATTGCTGCATGCCAAAGAGAGTTTGGCTAATGAAAAATCACCTCCATACGGGTACCCTGCACCATAGACCTGTGCTATTCAGCTAGAAATTCTCACGTAAAGCTGTAAAGGAAAGAATGAGGTTCTTAAAATGTCAATGAAACAGGTGCTGTCATTATCTCTGTCTGTGAGTGTTTAATTTTTGGCTCTGCCCGTATTTTTGGTCAGATTCAAAAGGTTCGCTGTGTAATCCAGCTGAAAAGTGAACAGGGTGCTGCTTACAGAGTCTTTTGTAGGAATTTGTTTCTTACGTGGACCCATATCCTAGTTAATACCTCTACAGAAGGGAGCCTGAACTGGAGGGAAAGTGTTGCTTGTTCGGTGGTTTCTTTCACAGGGCTGTATTGAGACCCAAGATCGCTTCCCTTTCCTCCTCCTCCTCTAGAGGTTTCTTGTAATTTATTGCTTAACTCAGTTTTAATGCCATGCTTTCAGGTTTTTGACCTTACCTGTCTAGCTTTAAAAATGCTGGTATTTCTTGGCAGCTCTAGAGAGACTTATCTCCCATCCAAATAATTTGAAAAAGAAAAATTACTATTTTGGCTCATAGCAAACCCTCCTGTGAAGGAAATCTTCCGCTCTACCTGGAGAATCTGGATTCTCTGCGTGATAAAACCTGCACGCACATACTACTGAACATGAACGTATCCAGGTCACCTGTAAATGCCACCTGCAAAAGTTGGTGGCTTTTGGGTTGCAGCTAGACCTGCTGACAGCCAAACTTGGAGGTCGCAGTGGGTTTGGGGGTCAGTGCTCCCTGGCTTTGAGGTATATTGTGACAATGGTTTTCTGAGTTTTATTGAAATTATTTCTCTTCAGTGCCATGTCTTTTAATGGGGAGCAGTGAAAAATGGCAGAGAAATTTTCAGGGAAGGAGCTGGGAGGTGCCCTGCATTTACACTAAAGACAAGTGTAGTGTTTTACCATAGCATTTATAGCATTTACAGCATTTATAGCATTTACAGCATTTATAGCATTTACAGCATTTATAGCATTTATACTTAAGACAAGTAAAACTACATCTGTATTGTATAGCGAGAGTCCTGTGAGCTGAAGGTGATTTAATAAAGAAGTGTCACCACATTTAATGGCTTAATGAAAAAGGGAAAAGTCTGTATATTTTATAGCGTTTGTATTAGGAAAATGTAATTGGATTTCCACCCGAGTTCCTGCCCCTGAGCTGCGTTTCTCTCTCAGAAGAGAGGTGGAATCATTAGATTCTTATAAATTGTAGATTATTTTGAGGACGTTATTTTGGGGACTGTTGGAATTGCCATGAGTAGATATTTGAACCTGGATTATGGGGCATAACCGTATCTACTTCTCGTGCACTTTTTAATCAGCTGGTGTCAAAAGTGCCTTACAAATAAGAAAAATCTCACAGTTCCATTTTTAGTTGGAAGAAATACTGAAAGGCAGACAAATTAATGTTGAGTGTTGTATGATGAAATTAGAAATTGGCAGGTGGAAATGGATCTCAAAGAGGCAAGAAAGGACCGTGTGTATAAGCAGAACAAAGAGCTGCACTCGGCAAGAAAATACCCTCGATGAAGAGGTTTCCAGCAACCAAAAGCAGAGGCCATACAGAATGCACCAATTTCGCAGACTCTAAGCAGATTTCCAACGTTGTGTTCGGTTCTGCTCCAAGTATGAAAAGTTCTTGGCTTCACAGGACAGGAAAATGTGCCAGGAGAAGAAACAGTTTCTAGAGCCATGAGATGGAAGTCGGCATTTGCAGCCTTAAAGAGGGCATTGGTGGCTGCAGTCATCGTGGCCTACTTAGCCACAAAACTCATTTTTATTAAAAACACCACCAGCAAGTTGCCACAGGAACAAAAAAGACTTGGAAAAGATGCTATTACAACAGAAATGGAAGCATTCCTTATGACAAATATGAAGGTCTGAGAAAACATCAAGTTTGTGGTTTGTTGCTTCAGACAAAGAGGGAAAGAAGGTGCGTCTTTTGGACTGCGCAGAATTGTTGCAGTCTAGAAGATGAACAGATTAGAAGGCGGAAATCACTAGGACTAATTCCAATCCCCAGTAACTGGCAACAATGACTGTAAACTGCCATTAACCGGGACAAATTCTGCTTTGGAGTGTGGCCCATTGGCCTCAAACACCACCCAACACCCACGTTTGATGGAGTCACCCCTGAGCTGAGGGTCAGCAGTGCAGCTTTATGGCCCAACATTCCTCTCAAAAGTACAAGGAGGTGAGAACACCTTTTACAGTGACCTAACACTGTGAAAGAGCGATGGAGAAATAATAGGTCAGGAGAAAAAGGTCACAGAAGGTTTGTTCTTGGGGCTTCTTTTAAGGGAATGCTAAGACATGAAAGGAGGAGACCTGAGACCACCAGAAAGGCACTTGAAGTCCTCACTGGTGGAGGCGTCTGTTCTCGCTGACCTTTTCCGTGTGGAGTTGCGCATGTGTGAGTTTTGGAAGAACACTCTAGGTAGGTACCACACCAAACTCCTGTGCTATTTATTACACTAAACAACAACAGGCCCTGAAATAATTCTTTAACGTAGAACAACCTTTTGGCATCCAAATGGTTCCAAATAGAGGGTAATCTCTCTTGTGCTTAAAAAGGGAATGTTGGCCACATCACCTGTGTTGGTTTGTTCCTCTTCAAATCACACGTACTTTATCTTTTGGAGGTTTTCTACCTCCAGTCAATACCAACCTGCAGGAACTGTGGAACGTGGAGGCTGATGTTCGTTTTCTAGGGTTTCATTTGAGCTAATTGAAAGAGCTGCTTGAGACAGGGAGACACCAGAAGTCTGTGCAACCCGTATTTACTGTTTCTGGAGAGAGAGAGAGAGAGAGAGAGAACTTCACCCTTTATTTTTAGCATTTATTGGAGTTAGCTGGACTTTGAGAGTAGCCGATCAAAAACCCAAGCAGCCCCTCCCAGCGCGCTGTCAAGTGTTCAGTGAAGGGCCTGATGGAACTTTCCTTTCTTGTCTTTTACAACACAAGAGAAAAGGCTGCTCTGGGGCTTGTGTGAATGGCCTTTTCATCTGGCCGTTTGCAACAGCCCTCTGACGTACCTTTTTCTTCACTAGGTGCACCGAGGATATACTGATTGGCGGTTTTTAAGAATACATGTACTTTTTTATCCGTAAGCGTATACGTATGTCTGGAAATAGGCGAGTACAAGTGTTCAATAGCTGAGGAAACAATGTTTGTGTTCGTTGACCAGCTTGCGTGACCTCGGGCGGGAGCGGTAAAAGCCGCAGCTGAGGTCTGTCGTGAGTTCAAGGGACACTTCGGCACCTTAAATGTCGCAATTCAAAGCCTCCCAGGAGGCACTGTGCCTCTGCAGGAGCAAACAGGCGGCATTCACAAAAGAAAGAAATCTTTCCTTGCAGTGAGCTGGCTTTGGACGTTTCAAACCCCAACTTCCTAAGCAGCCGTCCTTGAAACAAGCTTCTAACAGCCCCACAGCTCGCGTTAGAGGACAGAGAAGCCACTAACTCCTGTATTCCCCCTTCGTTTTTACTTCTGTCCCCACTGACAGTGAGTGTTTGGGCTTGATTCCCACTGCAGCCCCTGCGGCTCGGGCTGTTGTAATTGTCAGGGCAGACGAGCGTCCCTAGTTCTTGAAAAGCCTCGCAGCACGAAGATTCAAAAAGCACCTGAGGGTTCCATAACAGGCATAAACAGGCTGAGACATTTTCATCCTCGTTTCCGTTGATTACGGGAGTCTTTGTAAGACCGTTCTGCTGCACTTCTCCATCGTTTCTGTTATGTTCAGGTGATTTGTGTATTGCACGTCTGTGGTGCTTGCGGGTAACTCATTTTTCATAATTTGTCTTGGAGTCACTGGAGGGTTGTGTTTCGGAGTTGTAGCCCAAAGGATTTGGGGTGCAGGAGCTCACCTTTCCCAGCCCTCCCTCTCCCCCTGAGGCGCGACCCAGGGGCAGCTGGTGTCCGTTCCTCGGAGGGCGCGGAGAGCCCCAGCCCCTCCAGGCTCACTCAGAGGTCGCTCCCCTGGTAACCGGCGGCTATTTCGGTGCTGTTACACTTCAGCAACTTCTCCAATTGGGTGTTTGGCCTGTCCTCACCTGCCCTCATCATCCGGGCAAGTCACAAGTCCTGAAATTCTTCCTCTTTTTTTTTTTTTTTTTTTTGATAGAATCAATAAATTGATTTCAGACTTCTTCAGCTTTGCTTTTTATTTGCCCAAACTGAGGAAATTTTTTCCATTGCTTCACAAAGGTGTACCTGCTGTAGACCAAGAGTTAAAGAAGAATTCAAATTGTGTCTGTGCTCGGGAATCCCAGCCAACGACTGCGATTGTTACAAAAAGGACACAGGTGAGCATTTTACTTGTCATCCACGTTCACATTTTAAAGCTATCTGGAAATCCTGTTAAAGAGCAGACTGGAAGGGACCCCTTGGGGTCTCTGGTCCAACCCGTGGCTCAGTGAAGGCCAACCTCAGAACTAGACCAGGTTGCTCAGGACCCTGCACGGTCAGGGTGCAGACCCCTCGCTCTCTCTGGACGCCTGCGCTGAGCCGGTCTCCTGCAGCAGCGGTTCCTCTTTACATCTAGTCGCAATTCCTGCTGCTGCAGCTTGTCACTGTTCCCTCCTGCCCTGTTGCCGTGTGGTTTGGAGAAAAGTCTGGCTTATAAATGCTTATAAATGCAGCAGTTCACGGTGGCATGGAAAGTTAGAGCAGTCAGGCTGCGCGGATCCCTGAAAATATTTAGCAGTGGTTTTAATCCCCAAATCCAGCAGACCTGCGGGGCTTTAGCAGGGCTGTCCAGAGCAGCTCGGGGAGTTGCAGCAGCGGCAGGTGGTTATTCAGGACCCCGTTCCTGCAGGGAACTGTGCTGTGATCCCTCCCTCCGCAGCCAGGAGGAAGGGGAGCACGGACCGCTGCCTGTGTGAAGCTTTTGGAAAAGAGGTATCAGAGCCTCCATCTTCAAAGCTTTACTTCTTCCTGAGGAGTCCGATGCAGCTTCTAATTGAAACTCCCTGCTTGTTCCTCGCTTGCTTTTTTCCTGCTTTCTAGCAAAGCTGATGTTCGGGTTGATACTCTCTGGAGACCCGAGGTCGTCTTCAGCCTGACTTCAGCCAAGCCCAGCTTGAGGGAAATGGGACCGAAACCCCAGGCCATGCGTGCCGCAGAGCGTGTCAGGTGGCAGCAGCTTTCCATCACCGCTTCCACGGGCGGTCCTCGGGCTGGTCAAGCATCTCTACCATGCGTAGAAACCACAGGGTAAGTTTTCCCCTAATCCTGCGCGGCACGAAAGGGCGTGAAGTTGTTCACCTTTCCTTCCCATAGCCCCGACCTCTCCCCGCGCCCTCCTCCGCTCGCCTGCTCCAGAATGGCTGCTGCCTCCCAGCCCTTGGTTCTGCTGCCCTGCCGGCCACCTGGGCCAGCCCCGGGCTGCGCTGCGGGTGCCAGCCCCGAGGGGCTGGCTGGTGCTGCCACCTTAAGCTTTCTGAACTCATACGCCCACGAAACCCATGCACAAATGAAGCCGGGGGATGGAAGGTGAGGAGCTGCGGAGTGACCAAAGGCCCTTCACAGCAGTTTGGGATGGTATAAAGCGCTCATCCAGCTCTCGCTGAGCCCTGCAGCTGTTCCACTGGCTCTCGTGGAAAAATACGGAGGGGTTTCAGCCAAGGTCTTTGCGTGTGCCTCTTGATTTTGCAGGCTGATGAGAAACCACCATCTGAACGGTTTTTGGAGGCAAATTTTGCCGTTCGTTGGCTCCTCGCGTGATCTGTAGCCTTTCCATCCCCGTTGCGCTCCCGGGTGAAAACTCCCACGCTGTGTGACAGCTCTGAGATTGGGCACCGCTGGCCTGAAGGGCTGAAGCTTCTTCCCTGGAGCAACCAGCTGGGAGAAGGCAGCGTGGTCCACAGCAGCTCTCACTCCTCACTCCTGAAGACCGCAGAGGACAGCTTGGACAGGTTTGGCAGCTTTTTCCCCTGCCACTGTTCCCTCCAGGCACCACGAGCAGCAAGGTGTGCTTGTTTCCACAGGTGGACTCGGGTGTGGGATCCATCTGCCATGGAGTTGTCATCACGGGAGCTGCCCTTCGCTGTCAGATTTATAAGACTTGCACAGAAAAAGAGGTAACAGAAACAGTAGTTGAATTTTTTAATCCTGAGTACAAAGGCTATCCCAGATATCAGACCTTAGTTTCAAAACACAGTGAAGACAAACCAAAAAGCTGTGGACTTTGGAATAGGCAATAAAGAGTATAAAGTGATTAAGGATTTGTCTTAGGCCATTCCCTCTTTCTGGATATAAATCAATACGTCTTATCCTGAAGCAACAGCAATCAGAAGGGAGCTGCAGAGAGGCGTTAATGCACGTACCTAGTGCCCGTATGCAGTACACAGGAGAACTAAGGTTTGTCATCTCCGTATGTGGCATGGCTTTCGAAATTTCCAAACTTTCGGTTTTTTAAGCAACCCAACATTTTTTAAAATGTCATTGCCACAAAAACATTCATTTTTCCTGGCTAGCCCAGCAGGAGCCTGCACGTTGCCGGTGCTCAGCAATTCCTTGCTCTGATCTGCAGGCGCCCGGCCACGCAGCCGTCCCCGTGGGACATGGGGACCGGCAGGTTGAGGAGGCTGCTGTTCCTCTGCGGGTGAGGAGGTGTCATTTCTGTCGAGGATCTCGGTGGTTCACTGTCGGGAGGAGAGGAGCAGGGTCAGGCCACTGGAGACCCAGACGCCTCCCATGTCATTCCTTTCCCGCTCACGACCCGCAGCGTGGCAGCCTCATGTCTTTAGGCATCCATTCGGTCTTTTGGCCAGCTTAAAAAACATGAAGAAAACACTTTCCTTTTCTGTTTTCCTTGCGGCCACCACCTCTGGTCCTTCCTCCTTCCCGTGGAAAGAGCACTGCTTATGGATATCTCCTGGGTAAAAGCGTGCAGGTATTTTTGTTAATGCTTTTTTTTTTTTTAAACACAGAAAAATAAGCTTGTTGTCTACAGTTGCTACGAGATGTAGCAACTACTATGGGCAAAAGCAACCTACAGGTCATTTGGGGTGCAGTACCAAAGGTAACCAACTCGCTGAGCGCTCCCTAGTAAGATCTTGCCTGCATTTCCATCATTTCTAATTTCTCTTTCATTCCATATGGTCCCACTGTTATTAATCAAACTGTAAGCGTGACTGAGCCAAAGTTTCAAAGCAAAACAGTTATTTGTGGGTTTCCTATTCATAAAAAGATAAAATATGCATTCCGATTCCCAGTGCATATTCAGACTTGTGAAGCATGAACTATCATTAGGACCATCACACAGAAATCAAACAAAAATAACCTGTTTCACTGCCGTAGTAACACATAACAATCTTCTGTTTCCAACACACTGATAAAAACTTCTAAACGCTGACTTGTATTCAAGCCACTGTTTATACTGACAGGAAAAGTGCAGATAAAACCACGAAAAAATCGCTAATGAGAGCTTGACACTGCGTTATTCATGAAAATAGCAAAATAATAAACTCTGTACTCAAACAACAAGCAGGCTACGCTCTCGGAAATTATTAACAGAGGCTTTAGATCTTCAAAATTGTATCTTTGAGTATTTTCATTTTAAGTGGATTAATAATCATTTGGGCAAAAAGTGCTGGAACGTTTTATTTTTGCACTTAAAGTTATTTATAGTTTCCCAATGGAATCGCTGTAAGTTCTTCAGCTCGTCGTCCGCTGCTGCCTTCATGGCCTGCTGAACAAAGGGCAAAATTCAGGAGATCACGAATTGCTTGACGGAACAATCGTCAATTCGTACCAGTGAGCACATTTTCTTCCGCAGTTGAGCCTGGCCTGCCAGCGCACATGCCTTTGCCGGCGACAGGCTGCTCTCCAGAGGATGCCGTCTTTTCTGTTCCTTCCCTTCCCTCCTTGGATTTCTCTATCAGTCGCTATTTTTTTTCTCCTTTCTTATCATTAATTCCTGCCCCTCGAGGCTCCTCAGGCGCCTGGGAGTAAGACAGGATCGTTAAGATCATTGGGATTTGTGCCGGGTTGTCAGTGAGCAAAGCCAGAGGTGTCTTTTGTTTTCCGCAGATTGACAGGAGAAGCCACGTGGAATTTAGAGGTTGGAGGAGGATCCGTCGGCAGCCTGCTGTCAGCCCGCTGCAGGGATGGAGAACTTTCCAGCTGGGACCCTCTGTGGGGTGCCAGCTGGGCTCACGTCACTTTTTCAGTGGCAGTGGGAACCACGTCCCCAGCGCTGTCCCTGCCGTGCGACTCGCGTGTGCCACGATGTGCCCAACCCGCGGGTCCGTCCCACCGCCTGCGAGACGCGCACAGGGCGGCAAATGCCTGTGCGCGGTGCTACGTAAGGCTAATAAATAGCTCCAGCAAACATCCAATTTTGTGCAAATGGACGGAGCCTGCGCTTACCGTCCTGTAAACCCGGGGGAAATTGCAGCGTCGCTTCTGCCTGCAGCTTCTTGGCTAGTGCCCTGGAGGGCCGTCTGCACCCCTCGCATCAGCAGGCTGAGCCCAGACCGGCAAAAGTGACTAGGGCTGGTTCACCTAGGCCTTTACTTGTATTTGATGTCCTGCCTTCAGTTCCCCTGCAGTTTGGTCTTAGCTTAAGCCCTGGGGAGCAGATACCTGCTGTCGTCTGCCTGTAGAGCCCAGCAAGGCCGGGCCACAAAGTAGATACGGCTCTGCTGTTTCTGTAGGACCCGCTGCATCTGCAAGAGCCAGCCCAAGGCAAACACCCAAAAAGACCATGTCTGAGAGGTGAACGTCTGCACGCCTTATCACACAGTGACAGGTCAGCTAACGCAAGCTCCTCCAAAGAAAACAGCTAGGCAAACGTGGTGGCACGAGAGGAGAAAAGGGATCCTGAGCTGAGCGACCGCACGCGCTCACGATGTTGAAAACGGCTGCGTGACTTAAACGAGGCAGGAGATCACAGCGAGCACCGAAATAACCGCTGTGGCATCCCTCTGAACACGTGCGTGAGCAGACGAAGTAGATGATAACGTGCCGCTTTACCAGAACGAGAATATTTTTACTCTCACCCTTGGAGCAATCGCAGCCACCGAGCCAGTAGGAAGGTGATGTGAACAGAGAGAATCACTTCTGCCTTTATTGAATCTAAGGAAATTGTAACAGCAAGTACGTTTTAGAAGTAATGCCTTTCTTCATCTCTTCTTTCTGAGATGTGCTGAGCACATGCAGCTCTGAATGCTTTCCTGGGAAGCCAGGGATGTTCAGGAGCCATCAGAAACAGGCTAATGAGCCTGGAGTGAAAAGAGAGAGAATTATCACTGAAACCTGAAATCTGACTTACCTACTAGGAGACGGCATCAGCCAAGGTTATTCTGTCTGCCCCTGAGCACCATAAGCACAGGAGAAACATGCAATTCTCTTTTAATTGGATTAGCTTCCTTTTTTTTTTTTTATTTCATAAATAACCGAATTGAGGACCTAACTCTGAAAAACCAGCATCCCCAGCTTCCAACACACAGAAACAGCAGCAAAACGCTCCCTGTGAAACACTCCCTCTGCCAGAAGAAAAAGATCAGACTTGGACGTTGCTTGGAACAAGAGCGAGTCTTCAAATTAGCTTTATATCTTTTTTAACCTCTCTTCCGAGATCTTTGGCAACCTGCCGCTTTGCTATGTAATAATTACAGTATCGGTCCTCGTTAATGTACTTTGCACCTAGATTTGTAGATGCTTTATCACGACTGGGTAAACAGCCCCATTAAAAGCCATTTTCCCAGCGGTGAAGCCGAGGCAGCAGCCAGCTGAGTGCTCACCTCTAACTCACAGGGCCCATCAACGGCTGAAATTAAACCAAGATGCTTTTGTCTCTTTGGCTTCCAAACCTGGATTGAACCACCTTGTTGTTTTCAAAGGTGTCTCACTGATCTCACACTTCAGGAAAGCAGGATGAGTTTCCCATATGGATTTAAATGCATCTCTTACGGCGGGGGGTGGGGAGGGGAAACACACCAGGATTTTAGCCATTACCTCTGTCCAAAATTCCCCCGGATGCTCCCATTACAGCAAAGAAAAACCCCATGGTATCACTACTAAATCAAAAGTGAAAAGAAAAGCAATATATTCACAGCTCTCAAGAAGCTTAAAGAACAAGAAACCAAAACCAGCAGCTGAGACAAATCAACAGCCTCTGGGATCGGGGGCGTAAGCCATATTTTTCTGACAGATTCGCAGGAGAGTGTTAGTCAAGGCAACTGCTGCCAGTCATTTTCCGAACGAGCAGGTGTCTTCCCAGAGCTTGGCCACATCACAGAGGTTTAACAGTATCTTCAGGAGGCATTTTAGACCAGTTCTGATACCATGACCCGTACAAAGCAGCACTTAGATTCATTATCTCTCCATCCCGGGGTTAGAAATCGTTCGTGATGAGCTCTGTTTGGCTAACTCAGGTTAAAGTAACAGTGGGAACATCTTAGCCTGAGGAATTAAGGCCTGTAGGAGAATCTGAACTTGAGTTCGGTGATCAGCCTAGTTACAATCCAGCTGGCTTGTTTTGATTTCTGCTTTAAACCCAGTTAACATGATGAGGATACCAGGGTTAGGGCCCATAACTACCACAGTCCAGTCCTTTGCTGCCCTGTCAAACCCCTTACTGGGCAGCGTTACGTATATGTGTGAGATCGGTTCAATACCGTCTCAAGCAATGTGAAGTATCAACTCAAGATAGAGCCATTCTGCTCTTATTTCAGTTTGCCGTTAGTATCCAAGGCTTCTCTGGGGGTAACTTGTTTCAGAAAACAAACTTCGTCTCAGCGGCTGCTTTATTCATCCGGATGTTGACTGACTCCTCAACATCTTAGGGTGTCGGCGTAAAGTTGTCCCTCTGGGGTGAAAAATGAGGCCCAAGACCCCCCTCACTTTCAGTATTGAGTTCAGAGTTGTGGGTCTTTAGGAACAAGGGATGTGTATGGGGATGGGATGGGGATGGGATGGGATGGGATGGGATGGGATGGGTGAAAGAAGCAAAGTCCGACTAAGCCTGGCTTTGGGGATAGGTGAGCTGCTGTGATTGATGTAGGAAAAAGAGTAGGAAGCCACAGGAAATTTAAAGAAGAAAAGCCTGAAGAACAGATTTCTTTGCAATGTGGGAAGGCTGGCAGTAAGTCATAGTAACAGTAACTATGAAAGACTTGGCTATTTCAGCTCTGCTGACTGCTTTATTATGAACAAGCTGTTAGCACAGTCCATCTTAAGGCTGTGGAAGTACTTCCAATGTATAAAACTCCATCTGAAGGCCAAGAAAGTCACAATGAACTGGCTGAGACTAAAATTTCCCGAGTTGGGGTTGTGCCTCAGGCTAAATTTGTTTGGGAACGTTCAGCCAAAAATTTTTTAATCCCTTTCTAATGGCTGACATCGTTCTTAGAAATCCATTGTTTATCTGACCTTCTCCTAACCCGTTAGAAAAATTTCTGGCGATATTTTCCTTTCTCAGTTTAATGCTTTGAAGCATTACACGCGGAATTTGGCAGGAGGCAGCTTTCTGTTAGGAAGACACATTGCACCAGCTCTCTAAAACTGTGCTCAAACTTGGCCGCGTTACAAGCACTTGAAAACCCAGTTTGCATGCGCTTGGTAGAGTTCGCAGCAGTTTTTCAGCTAAAATTCCCCAGAGACGGCTGAACGGAGCAGGTGGTGGTTATTGCCGGCTGCCGGAGGCTGGCAAGGGTGAATGACAAGTGGAAAGCCGGTCTCCTCCGCGCTCCCCTTGCCCCCTTCCAGCACAGAAACGGTTGGGGGGAGAGGCCGCCCAAGTGAAGGCAAAACAGGCGAAAGATAGATGGTGGGCTGAAACAAGGAGGTGAAGGAAAAACCAAAAAAGTCTGGGACTGGGTGGGAGAGCATGTTCTCTGGGCTCAGAAGAGGCCACCGACGCGGAAAGTATTCTGGGATCTCCACCAGACCCAGCTTTGCCAGGGAGATGGACAGCCAGGGAATAGGAGCTGCAGGCTTCACGCTGAGCCTTCCTGCCGTTGCGAGAGGCTTCGCTCCTCCAGAATGAAACATTGCTGAGGTTTGGATCCATCTAACGGTGTTAAGGGGAAAGTGGGCAGCCTGCTGGGATCTGGATGAAAAAGTTCTGAAAGCTCAAGGAAATAGTCGTATTATGTGCCCAGTGCTTCCTGGCTGGCTCCAGCATTGAAGCAAAGAGGGAGAGAAGAGTGTTTCCTTGGCCACTGAAAGATTTTCGCCGCACCTCTGTGAAGGAAGGGGATTGTGATGCTGGGTAATTACGGAAACTGCACTTTTCATAAACAGGCACTAATCTGTCACCAGATTAGGGCCCAGGGTGCCAAACTTGTGACCCTGAGAAGCCATTTGCAACCCCAGCCGGGAGCTGGGCACAGGTCCCGGACAGCTGTGCGTGGCAGTCAGGTGCCATCAAACCCATCTTCTAGGCTTTTCCTGGTAGGTACCAACATACCAACACTTAAAAGGCCATTTGGACTCACGTTTCCATTTTCTCCATCGGTGGCACCTCAGAGGGATGCTGCGGGCACAAGAGACTGCCTGCTCCCAACCCCCGCAGTCACGGATGACCATGGTGGAAAAGCCCAACAAAACCAGCTCTGCCTTCTGGGCAGGATGCAATCACCAGGTGGCAAAGTAGGCTTTGAAGCCAAATACTATAATTAAAACAAGACTAGTAAATAATCATCATCTGTCCTGCGCACTGAATAAAGGGAGGCTCCTTCAGAAAGGAAAAATGTCACGAGACCATAATTAAAGATGATCTTATGGAAAATACGGACAAAAAGGCTCAATTAAAATTGTGCAGGCAGCTCTTGCATTACTCTACTTCTGGATGCTTCATTTTGCAATATTAATAAGCTTTTTCTTAAAGCTGCCTGTTTGTATTGCAGGTTCTCCAGTAAAAGGATGGTGATGCGTGCAACTTCCGTAACTTCACCTAGCTCATCTCTTAATCGACTGTTCACAGTCACAGCCATACACCCAGCACAGCGGGGCTGCAGCTAGCTAAGATTAATATGTATGGATTTGGAGGTTGCTTCCCCACCCCCCCCGCCCCCCGACTCGAAAATTGCTCAAAATATTACTTTCTTGAAAAGAAATGCAAATGAACATCTTTCACTCTTCAGGAGGATAATTACCCTTTTCTCATTCTCTCTCTCAGAAAGAGATTTGTTTTCTATTGTTTCTTTGCTTGCTTTGAAAAACTGTTCTTTTGAAATTACCTAAGCTACAGCACTTGCTCCAGCCCTTGCAGGAACGGCAGTCCATGCCACTAGCCAAAAGTGGAGGAGGTCTCTAGTTTGCAGCCTGAAGCGGGTAGAGGAAAAGATGCCTACCACAACATTGCCCACGTCGCTTTGCCTTCTCCTTGCCCAGAAGCACTTGACTGGCTCATCACCAGTCCCACGGCAAAACTCTGGACACTCCTCTGCATGAAGCACCACTGCTCCTCACCCTTTCCAGCCTGTCTTTCCTGAAGAGCCGATGTCCATCTGTGGCAGCTCTCCAATCGTGTGAACTATCCCACCATGCCTCTGTAATCCTAAAGAAATCATAATTCCGCAGTTGTGTGGGGGCTGGTAATTCCCCCCGCCCCAGTTGTTTCCCGTGCTGCATGTGTTTGTTTACAGGCACTTGAGATGAACCCTGAGTCATGATGCTTTCACAAGGGACATGCGAGATCACAGGATCATAGGATCGTTTTGATTGGAAGAGACCTTTAAGATCATCGAGTCCAGCTGTTAACCTAATACTGCCAAGTTACCACTAAACCATGTCCCTCAGCACCACATCTACATGTCTTTTAAATACCTCCAGGGATGGTGACTCAACCGCTCCCCTGGGCACCCTGTTCTGATGCTGTAGAGACTCCAGTGAGGGGACTCTGCACACGGACAACGAGCATTTAGGTGCCTTTTTGGACAAGGGGCATTTCGAGGCGCTGGCTGCCCACCAGCGCTGACTGCACAGTCTCTGCAGGTGCACCGCTTTGCAGCCTGAGCTCTCCATCACTGCCGCAGCAATTGCTCCATTAGGAGCTTTTCTCTGATCACGCCAAGATCACAGATCAAATTGTGATGGGTTTACTGCTTCTTTTTAGCTAGAACTAACTGTCATAAGAGCGAGCTTTATTGATCTCTGATGGCAGCGATGCCAGGAGCACATAGCTGTGCTGTTTTAGGAAATACTTTGTCTCCATAATTGTCTTTGCATTACTGCTGCCCCAAAGGCTGGAAATTCGAGGATCCTTGCAATGCACGTGCTTTCTCCCTTGTAGCTAAGCTGTATTGTACAAAAATCAAGGTCATCGTGCTGACTGACATTTGGAGTTGGATAAAGATCGGTTTTCCAAGAAACATAAATGATTTTTAAAGTCTCAGGTCATGGTTTTAGGCTAAGTTCTGTGACAAGTGCTTTCTGTAAGGGAAAGCTTCACCTGACCTGAGCTTTCTCAAGCTCCTGTGGAACAAATGCTCACCTTGCAAACAGAACCCGGGACGGTTTTTGTTTAGGAGCTGCTTCTCCCTTGATTTGCCTGTACAAACAAGGAGGCGACACAGATTTAAATAAACTCTTTCAAAATCGCCCCACCAGAATGCAGCAAGACTGGATTGATTGTTGTGATCCCACCTCGGCTGTGGGAGAGGGCACCCAAACACCTGGACTTTACTCAGCCCTGCCCCACGGAGGGCACCACTGCCGGAGCTGCCACCAGCGGCAGAGACAAAGAGGCCTCTGAGCTCTGGCTTTGGAGGAGGAGGAGGAAGACGAGGGATGACGCTCATCACCACTCCCCCAAAACTGAGCTGAGCAGAGGAGGAGCTTCGGGTTTGAGCCAAGTCCCACATTCAGAGGCCAGCAACCGCAGGGAGAGAGGAGCGGGGAGACAGAAAAAGAGACTGTGCGGAAGACAAGAAAGCAAGAAGAGGGTCAAAAGAGGAAGACCAAGGAGAAGACAGGCTACAAAATGTCATTGCTCCTGTGGCTGGGGTCCCAGCTGTCATCCTGCTGGAGCAACATCTCCGTACTGGGAGTTTTTCTTACAGTCTTTACTTTACTTCTTGACTTCATGAAGCGCAGGAAGAAGTGGACCCGTTACCCACCGGGCCCAATGTCGCTGCCGTTCATTGGGACCATGCTGTACATTGACTTCCAAAACCCCCACCTCTCCTTCAACAAGGTGAGTGCTAGATCCCATGACGAAGGGCCCCCTCACATGACTGTGGGCCCAGGAAGGGTGGGACATCCTGGCAAGAACTATCCTTGCACAAAGCCAAAGAGCAATGCCCTCTCCAAAGTCCAAAGATGAAGCAAGTCACTGCCTAAGGACACTGACCTGGCCCAGACAGATAAATAGCTAATCGCACACCAACACTCTGCCAGCCTCCATCTCCCGACCTCAGTGGGAGATCCTGTTGTGCCCCCAGTGATGGATGATGCTTGCTCTGCTGTAGAGCTGGCCACTAACTTAACATGTGGGCAGGTGTGGGGACAAGAGAATGGGGAAATGCACAAACAAGGGAGGAAAAGCAAATATCTGTGGGCTGGGGATGTGGCTGCAGGAATGGCAGGGTTCCCTGCGAGTGACTTAAGCACGCCTACAGGCATGTGACAGTTCCAGTGAAAGAGATCAGCTGGCAGGATTTGCCCCAGCAGCAATGCCCAAATTCTCGGTGGCATTCCTATTCAACGTCAGGGCTCAGCTTTTCTCAAAGGAGAAGCACAGCACAGCTTGCAGCAGATAAACCACTGGGGTTTTGTGCTTCAGTTTAGGAACTCTAAAGGTTTTTTCTCTAGGACAGCACTGTTCAGCTGTCTGTCCAAAATCTGCCAAATGGAGAAACTAAATATAGCATTAGTATTATTTGCTTGCATATAGTCCAAAAGATTACCATTTTTAAATCACATCACATCAGGGTCATGCTAACCACAATCTTGACCAGTAATCGCTTTTAAGGATGTATTTCTACTGCCGGTGAAGTGCTAATTTCCTTTCCAACCCCGCTGCAAACGCAGTCATAAGTACTCCAATTCCTTGCATTGCTACAGTGCAGAAATGAAGACGCTTACCTTTAAGAAAAAAAAATGACATAAAAAAAAAGAAAAAGAAAACATAGCACAGTCTGAGGGGCATTGCTACTATTGCATTGTCTTCCAACAACCTGCTCCCTAGTGCTTTGTTCAGTGTTACTGACTAGCAGGGGAGCTTCGACCTGCCGTCTCGGGAGTCTGCGTCCGGCTGTAGAATCATAGAATGTGTTGGGTTGGAAGGGACCTTTAAAGGTCATCTAGTCCAAGCCCCCTGCAGTAAGCAGGGACATCTTCAACTAGATCAGATTGCTCAGAGCCTCATCAAGCCTGGCCTTGGTCAAAGGGCTTGTCTACCTGGAGGAGACTTAGCTCCGTGGGAAGGTCCCATGGTGAGTGCATGGCTGACGGGCTTACCTGTGCAGCCATCCTGCTGTCAGCGTTATGTCTCTTAGAGATCACAGCAGATGTAGGGTGTGTGCCAGTTACCAGTCTTACTAGTTGTGTACACTGCTTTTAGGGAGAAAGTTGACCTGAAACTCCAGTGTGGAATTGCCTCTTCCAACCTTGTTTCTAGAATCTGGGCTCTGGGTAGATCTTTAGGAAAAAATGCATATTAAAAAAAAAAATAATGTATCACCTTATCATCAATATTTCCTTCTAGCAGAAGTAGACTAACTCAGAACTTGCCTATTCTTTCAGATCAAAATAAATACAAGTATTAGGAAATAATTTGTTGCTGAGCGTGCAGCCTTTGAAAATCCCCAAAAAGGTCCTTGCCTTGTGTTGTCCACAAACAAAATCCAAAATACTTGCACTATGGCCATGGCAACAGTTTGGCCAGGGTAGATGTATTCTAAATCTTTCAGCTCACAGAGCGTTGATCCCCGCTTCAGCTGCTGTTTGGCACCGCTCTGAGCTGTTGCACTGCCAAGACACGGGTTAAAGATAAGCTGAAGGTCTCCTCATAAAAGCACCGCAAAAATCACTAAATAGTAAACGCCCTAAGGAAGGATCAGGTGATATTTTTGATGTTACATTCAGCTCATTTTCAGGGATGTACTTTTTTATGTTGGCAGCTTCACAAGAAGTTTGGAAATGTCTTCAATCTCCAGAACTGCTGGTCCAACCTGGTAGTACTGAACGGGTATAAAGCAGTGAAGGAAGCCCTGGTCCACAGATCGGAGGACTTTGCTGACCGGCCATACTTTCCAGTATATGAACATCTGGGCTACGGAAATAAATCTGAAGGCAAGTCCCTTGGAAACAGACATTCCCCACTGGCACTAGCACAAGGAGGATTGAGTAGATGTTGGGTAGATGGAAGGTTTCCTCACTACCGTGCCACCTTCTCATGTCCCTCAGGGTCAAGCTCCTTGTATGTCTGCCAGCCTTTGGCTGTGACAAAATCAGATGTGATGAAAAGGGGGCTCCCCTTGGTGGCTGCAGTACAGCTCCAGGCTAGCACACGCCTCTTCAGCGGTGTTAGGACACCATCAGTGATACAGCTTCCCTGCCAGCTTTGGAGTTGGTAGCTCCAGACACCCAGTAATTAGTGCTTATGCTCACACACCGTGTGCATGTCATTGTCATCACAGACAAAAAAAAAGGTAACTTTCCTCCAAGACAATATTATCCAGCATCCAGCCCACATCTCTCATCCCCAGCTCCTGTGCCAGTGGCACCAGCTGCTACCCAGTTCACCCAAGCTGAGGGTGCGATGCTGAGTGGTTTGGGGGAGTGATTCCTTTACCCTCAGCAGCACTTGTTGCTCTCGTTGAATCCCCCTCCACCTTTGCTAGCCAGGCACGCGCACTAGAAGGTGCAGTAATCCGTTTTTAGAATTGTTCTGTGAATAAGCTGTACAAGATCAGACTCAATATCTTAAGGTCAGGGGGCAAGAGGATGGGGCCAGGCTCTTTTCAGTGGTGCCTAGTGATAGGACAAGGGGCAACGGGCACAAACTGGAATACAGGAAATTCCATATGAACGTGAGGAAAAAATTCTTTACTGTGAGAGTGCCAGAGCACTGGAACAGGCTGCCCAGAGAGACGGTGGAGTCTCCTTCTCTGGAGATATTCCAAACCCACTTGGACACGTTCCTGTGCAACCTGGTCTAGGTGAACCTGCTCTGGCAGGGGGATTGGACTAGATGATCTCCAGAGGTCCCTTCCAACCCCTGCCATTCTGTGATTCTGTGATTCTTTCACCTGTTCACACAGACCTGTACCTCCAAACTCACATTTGCTTTTCTCTAGCAAACTTTGCTTGACGGGTCAGGGCTCCTGACATTTCTTGCTCATCCATAATTCCAGGGATCGTTGTAGCAAGATATGGGCATGTCTGGAAGGAGATAAGAAAATTCACACTCTTTACCTTGAGGGACTTCGGGATGGGAAAGAAATCCTTGGAGGAGCGAGTGGTGGAGGAAGCTGGATTTCTGTGCGCTGCAGTCAATTCTGAAGAAGGTTTGTCACATCCAGAAGGACGGGGAAATCATAGGAAAAGGCAATACAGGGATGCAGAGAGAGAAGTAACACTACAACCACTCCCGTTTGCATGCCGTGCTCTCTTCCTAAGCAAAAGCAGTGTTTCCAGTCTATATGCATTATCGACCCTGCTCTACCTTGAAGCCACTTCTACTTTACACAGTGGGGCTACTGTAACACTAATCCACTTGAAACAGGAGATAAATAGGAAATAAACAGAATTAAAGAGGTAAAATATAATTATTCCCAGAGCTGGGTAACTATTACCGTTACGAAGTTTAGTGGAACATATTGATATTATCACATGCAGTAAAAGTGCAGCTGAGAGTTTTCACAGCACATTGCCTGTCATCTAGACACAAAGCAAAGTGTTATCTGTGAAGTCACAGAACAGCCCTGCAACTCCGCTCTTCTTGGGAGTTTTCTCCTTTAAACAAGGATCAACCAAATAGTGCTAGGAGACGAATCTTCACTTCCTAGTATGATGCATTTGTACTTTGAGTGCTTTTGGGGGCTTTTTCTCTTGAAGGCATCAAGAAGGCATTTACGTATTCTTGTTGCTGACAGCTGAGGCCCAGCAGCTTGGTGTTGCTTACCTTCATTGCTTGGTGTCCTTTGCCATTTTTAGGTCGTCCTTTCGATTTACGTTTTCTTGTAAATAATGCAGTCTGCAACATCATCTGCACCACCGTCTATGGAGAGCGGTTCAACTACGGTGATGAGACATTCAAGAAGCTGTTACATTTGTTTGAAAACTCCCTAAAAGAAGACGCTGGATTCCTGCCTCAGGTAAACCAAGAGCGTAATATGACCTGTAAGAAGCTCCCCTCTGTTGCTTGAGAGAGCACTGTGTTTTTGTTAGTTTTCTTTTTGCATCACATAATATCTTCTCTCTCTCTCTCTGGTTCTGGCATCCCAGCTTCTTAACGAGGTGCCCATTTTGTTGCGCATCCCCGGAGTGCCACAGAAAGTCTTTCGAGGGCAAAAGGCGTTCATGGACTTCATAGATGTGCTCATAGATAAGCACATGGAGACCTGGAACCCTGCTTACATCCGAGATTTCACTGATGCGTTTTTAAAGGAAATGGAGAAGGTAGGGTGACACCACCAGAACCTCAGGGTCCAGGGGCAATTCCTCTGCCTGTTCAAGCTTGTTGATAGAAGCTGATTTTCCTCATAAAGCTGTATAAAACCTCTTATTAATTTCCTACTTTTTCATTCCATGTTGTATCTTGAGAAGAAAGGTGTTAACTTCTTCATGCTGTAACCTCCTTTATTATCTTAAGAGACCGTATTATCTGCTGATGTTCTTGTACGCATTTTCTACCTTCACATTCCCCTCACTGTCTAGCAACTCCCATTCTTTCCAGCCTACACCATTTTGACAGCATTTAAAAGGCAATGACTGAGAATTCACTAGTATTTCTAAGTTTCCACCAGGGGACAAGTCAACACATAAGATTCTGTGTACGTCAGTGCCTTAATGACTGATGTCTCAAAATCAGAGCAGAACTGCAGCAACAGACTGGCTTTTTGGCATCATTGCCCAGTCCGTAGCCTGTCTTTGAATCAAGTTATGACTTGGAAAGACAGCATCTCCTTTGGGATGTGTATCTTTGAATTGCTTGCTGAGAATTAGTTCCCTACAGATCAGATGAAGGCCTAAATCTGAACCTCGCTGAAATTAAAAGGAGTCTTTCCTTTGATTCAGTCAGGCATGAAGTCAGTATAAAATCAAAGGTACTTGCGTCAGCCCATCCATCCACCATATGTTTCTGCACATGGATTCCCTAAATTTCAAGTGCCAGATGAGCAATTGTAGCAAATTCTGCCTGGGAATTGCTTCCGCCATCCGAGTCCTCAGGCTGGACTGCTGCTCTGCATAACAAACCCTGCTGTGCTGCGGGCGCCGGGGCACCTCCAGTCCATGCATTAGCCCCCCTGAGCTCGCACGGGCAGAGCAACGTGACCTATGTTCCTCTGCACCGAGCAGTACTATTTGAGGCTGGATGAGACCATGTTGCCTCTTGTCACATCCCTCTTCTGTTCGCTAAGGTCCCCTGATAAGCCAGTCTGATAAATCCTTCTACCGGGTTAACTTCGGTCAGTCAGCCACGTGGCTCCCTTGCCAGAGATCTTTTATTGGAGTAACAGTTGAGTCTTAAACGCCTTATTAACTGCTATCCATATTACAACAGCATCAAAATATACAGAATAACTTAACAGAAGCTAGTCCCTAGGAAAGGAAAGTATAAAGAGGATTAGAAAAGACAAGCAGATGAACTCATGCAGAGAGCTTGTCATATCTCATATGCTAACAAATTTGAGCTCAATTAGCATTTGGATGAGAGACTAGTTTTGCTGAAATTGGTGTTGCAGACTTAATAGGCAGCAATGATGCCCTGATCCTTCTTTTTTTTTTTTTTTTTGAATTGTAAGAAAATAGCAGGGCAGAAGCAGGGAGAATCTGTAATGCATAGCTATAGACAACCCCCTCAAAATACTGTTAATTTTGCATTTGCCACATCAGTGCAGCCTCCCCTCTACTTGTGTGGGTTTTATGACCTGATCAACCCTGAATAACAGTGTTCCCCCTCCTCTGGGGGAGGATGTTACCGCAAGTGGCTGGGGCCTCTTGTCTGTTTGAGTGGAGAGCACAAAAGACGTTCACATCTGTCCTGAAGGCAGGTGTAGCATTCATCTCTCAGGATACGGGAGGTGACCAGTGACATTCAAATACAGGAGGTAACACAGTGACCAAACTACATCAGTCATACACAGAGCATTGCCTGTGTTGTCCTCTACTCTCCCAATGAACTTCTGGGTCAGCAAAAACGGATCTAGTTCTTCTCAGTACTTCTCTGGAACAATGGTCTTCTCACCCAGCAAGTACCCCAGCTCCAATCACCCACTTCTTTGCTCTCCACAGGGTAAGGCGGCTGAAGAGAGTGGTTTCACCTATAACAACCTTCGTCTGGTGACCGCAGACTTGTTTGCAGCTGGTTCTGAGACCACCTCCACCACTCTCCGGTGGGCACTTCTGTATATGCTTCTCCACCCAGAAATACAGAGTAAGTCAGAAGACAGGCAGAGGTGTGGTGTCATCTCTTCAACCCTCATTTTTCTGCGAGGAGGCTTGGTTTGGGGATTTTGCAATGAGGAACAGCCTTGGTGATTGTTGATCTGGCAGAAACCAGGAGAAACAATTCCCAAACATAGCTGTTCTGGCAGGGACCTGTGGCAGGGGAGAAGCCCTGATAAAAAGATGAGTTGGAAGGGCAAGTTTGTGCTCGCCTTCATTTTGAAGGCTACTTGGGGACTTTCAGTGGCCACAGTACCCTCTTTCCGGTATCTGGAATAGATGCTAATCTCTTAATTCTCTAATGGTGCATGCCCAGGTACGCTTTCAGCTGCATAGAGAGGGGTAAGGTAGGATGTTGACTGACGAGACCTTTATTAAAGACACTATACACAAAGAACAGATACACAGGTGGCTCTGAGCAACTGAAAACAGATGCATTTCCCTCTATTTTCTGTTCCTTTCTCTAATTGCTTGTCCTGCTCTCACGCAGTGCCTACAACCTCATGCTGCCAGCCTTCCTACAGCTTGTACCAGCCCCTTCTCTTTATCTAAGGGCACTCTAATTCCTTAGCTGTGCTGCTTTCAGGTAAGGTCCAAGCAGAGATTGATATGGTGATTGGCAGAGAGAGATCACCCACCATGAAGGACCAAGTGAGCATGCCCTACACCAACGCTGTGATCCATGAAGTGCAACGCTACGGGGATGTTGTTCCTATCGGACTACCGCACATGACGTACCGGGACACCGAGTTGCAAGGCTTTTTCATTCCCAAGGTGACCGTGGCCAGATAGGCAACACAGCGTCCTCTGCCTGTGCAGATGCCAGGCCTGGGGTGTGGGTGACCCCACGCAACTCTGCAGCCTTACACTTCTAGCCCCAAATTACAGTCACTGGCGAGCACTGAAGTAGGACATTTTAAAATGTGTTCTGTTTTAAATAAGATACAGAAGAGAAGATCGGTGCCTTATTCTGAAGCACTGCATGATGGTTGCATTAGATGGGAGACACGGACCAAAGAGGGATCAGCACTGATCTGTTGTGCCAAGGTAATGCTGCTGTTCTCACATAAGTTGTTTCCTCTTGTCGACGAGCACAGGGTACGACAGTCATCACCAACTTGTCTTCCGTGCTGAAGGATGAGACAGTCTGGGAGAAGCCAAACAAGTTTTACCCCGAACACTTCCTGGATGCGAATGGGCGGTTTGTGAAACCAGAGGCTTTCCTGCCTTTCTCAGCAGGTAAATCTGAGGAGGGGATCCCTCTGCAAGTCAGAGGCACAGCAGGAGGGGTGATCTGCTTCTCCCACGGTGATTTCAGCGTGGTTTAATGTCCTCTTTCACTGACACTTTCTACTCCCTCTCTTGCAGGTCGCCGTGCATGCCTGGGGGAACAGCTGGCCCGGATGGAGCTCTTTATTTTCTTTACCACTCTCCTGCAGAAATTCACCTTTGTGCTCCCCGAGGACCAGCCCAGGCCACGGGAGGATGGTTGCTTTGCCCTCACGAGCTCTCCATACCCATACCTGGTGCGAGCTGTCCCAAGATAAGTGCACACCGCTCTCCTGTCACTCAGAGACTACCACCAACGCAAACTCTGTCAGAAATGTTGCAGGGCTAGGCAGGGTCATGCTGGGTTCTGCTCAAGACCCTGCTCTCATCTGCCTGTGCAGATGCCCCCAGCTGTGTAAAGTAAGGATCTGGCCCAGTATATAGCTTAGCTTAATTCCAATCCTGGATCTTGAATGAGACAGCCATAGCAGGTTACGAATGACCGACAAGTTTGCAAGTATATGCGTGCCTAATTAGCCAGCTCTGCTGTACTTTGGGCTCTCGTCGTTTGTAGACGCAGTTTGCTGAGCACACAGCTACTGAAAGAATTATTAGTCCTGAATCAGTTTACTGAAATACAAGGGTATCCTGGGTAAAAGACAACCCTGGGGTCTTGCACATTCTAAGAGCACAAAAACTTGCAAAAATCGGTAAGGTACTCCTGGGCCCACTCCCTTCCTTGTTAGCCCCATTGCATACCCAGCCATGCTCTGCCTCCCATGCAGTGCCATCCCACAGCCGCGGGTGCCTCTGCTCGGTGCCCAGAGGAGACCAGGTCTGACTCGATTCCTGCAAAAACAATCCATCAGCTGATCTGGCATGTGCTGCTGGTGGGCAGGGAGATAGCTTCAGGTCCATCAACAAGGTGACATTTAAATGCAGTTTCAGAACAGTGCTCCTGAATAATAAATATAGACCCATCCAATTAATACAGATCCCCTTCATTCCTTCTTGTTTATTGCATACTCCTGTCCATTGCGCATACACTGCATTGCCTTCATTTATAGCCCCAAAGAAACTAAGTTTTAACCCAGAGAAATGCCTGACAATCCTTACGTCACACTATGCCTCCCGTAGGAGTAAATACCAAGGAGTCGTACACAAATAATCCATATGGTGTTTTCAGCCACAGAAGCAGGTCATTTGTGAAATACAGAAATTCCTATATTTTAAGAGGAATCCAGGTGTTCAGATTTACCCTCTCCTATCTAAATAATTCCTGAAAACCGCTTTTTTCAGCATTACATAAAGTAATATCTCAGGCAGGTTTGGAACTCACAAAGGAATGGAACTATGCTGTTTGAAACAGCTGCAGATTTCAGAGCTGCCTTTCTCTTTCTCCCTGCAATATTCCTGACAAATTGTTTTGCAAGGTGTTAAGATACATTAATGTTTAGATTAGTAGCAACTGCCTTTTAACCACATGGCTGAAAAGACCATAGCATAAAGGAGCTTCTACATTTAATCACAACTGAAGAAAGCCACATTCACATCTATCTTTCTAATAACTAATTTTGGAAGCTATGAAAGCTATTGAATTATGCAAATACTTAATACCGTTGTTAAGATTTTTACTTCAGCGGGAGCTGCACATTTATGCTTTTCATCTGCAAAATAATCCAAAAGAATAAAAGTGGTCTGAAATTCTTCTATTCCCCCCTCTCCTCTTTGTGGCTGTCTCACAGACCTGCCTCAGAAACTCACTTGACAATTCTCTCCTTACAGCCAGCAGCCCGCCTGTTTCGTTCAAGATCTTTTCAGTGTTACTTTTCTGTTTGGTTCAATGACACTGAGCTGAACATGCTTGGGTTTATAGTTACCAGCACACACAGAAGTGTCTTTAAAAAGAAGCTGTCAGTGAACTAAACTTTAAACTGGAATGATTCCAGCAATCATGTATTTGGACAGAGTGCAGGTATAGCTGGAGCAGGGACTTTTTAGCATGCAAGAACGCGTTGAAGGAAAGCCAACCTTCATGTGCAAACATCAGTTGGTGTGCCGCTTGGGAGGCAAAAGGGAACAAATAGATCATTGCAAAATACACGTCTAGCAACGATAATCGTGAAGGGGAAAGCGTCTCCAAGCCAAAAAAAAACCCCGTGCAGCGGGTGCTGGGCTGAGGGCAGGCGCTGTCACACCACGGGGAGGAGGCGGGAGCTACTGTGAGGATGGGGCCCTGGCCGAGAAGCGTCCTGCGGCCTCCTCTCACCCATCGCCCCGGGGCCTGCGCCTGCGGGTGACCCGGCGGTGGCAGGGACCGGGGTGAGGGCTCACCAGGGGCCTGCGGTAGCTGCTGCTCTCCCCCTCGGTCGCTGTCGTGAGGCCCCGGCACCTCACGCCTCGGTGAGCCCTGCGAGATTAAACCCGGCCCTCCTCGTACCAAGCCCTCGCCTCGCTCGGTTTTCCCTTCCTCTCCCGCACTCCTTCGGACCCCCCACCGCCCCCGCGTCCAGTCCCTCCCGCCGGCGCAGGCCGTGAGGGGCGGGGCAGGCCCAGCCGCCCCGGGAGGCAGGGCACACCACGGCCCCGCCCACCCACTGATTGGCTCCTCCCCGCAGCCAGCGATGATTGTCCCTTCTCCCAACCAATCAGATGGGAGGTCACCGCTAGTTGCCCGGCCCAAAAGGCTGGAGTGGCAGCGCAGCCGGCTAATAGAAGGCCGCCGTGCCCGTGCGCGTCTCCCACCGGCGGCGGGGGAAGGAGTGGCCGCCGCGGCGGCTGCAAAAAGATGGCGGTGGCGGGGAAGGGAGCGGTGTCCGCGGCGGTGAAGCCGATCTTCAGCCGGGACCTGGGCGAGGCGAAGCGGCGCGTGAGGGAGCTGTACCGGGCCTGGTACCGTGAGGTGCCTAATACGGGTGAGGGGCGCGGAGCCGGCGGCGCATGCGCGGGCGGGAGCGCGAGCTCAAGGTCGTAACGGCCGCCCCGCAGCCGTTGGGCTCTTAAAGGGCCCGTCGGGGGTGGGTGCCCGGTACCCCTGGTGTGCGGGGTCCCGCCGCGGCCCTTTCACCGCCCTGGCCCGCTCCGTGCGGGGCAGGGGAACGCGGTGGTGCGGGGCCCGCGGGCTGTGGGCCGCTCCCCGGCGCAGCGCAGGCCCACCGGGCTGGCGCGGCCGGGGTTGCCTTGCCGTTGCCGGGAGGGAGAATCCCCTGTCTCCTCATGCCTTGCTTGGCTTTCCGGAGCTAAGCGGAGGAGAAATCTGGCTTTCATTTTCCAGAATAGGGGCGCCTGGCACGATTGTCTGCCTCCTTAATGTTGCACTTGGACTCGTACTGCGTCTGCGTTGTTTATTCGCTTTAAATTAATCTTGTTAGCTGGCAGACATCACAAGAATAAACGACCGTGTAGTGTTTTGTAGGGTTGAGTTGCGTGGAAAAAAATGAAAAGCAATATAGATGACCTCTGTGGGCGTTCTGGTTTCCCTAGTGCACCTGTACCAGCTGGACATCACAGTGAAGCAGGGGCGTAACAAGGTGCGGGAGATGTTCATGAAAAATGCCCACGTTACAGATCCACGGGTGATAGACATGCTGGTTATTAAGGTATGAACAAGTTACTCCCATTTTGTTGAAGCTGCAGAGAATGTGAGAATGGATAATTAGTGGTGAGTGTGATGGAGCAGAGGGACAGTTTTTATCTCAGCTTGCACTATGGAGGAGTTCTCTCTTGCGATCCAGATTGGTTTACCTCTGTCAACAAACCTGTTGATAAGGGATTGAGCTGCTTTAGCATGCAGAGGAACAGGGTCTTAACTCACCTGAGTCAAGAGCTGCTAGAATACAGATTTCTGTCACTCAGTGTACTGGCTCTTCCAGTTTGCAGATCTTTAAAAGGGGAAGTGTATGGCAAGCAAAATGGTATTTTAAATACTATGTTTGGGTTTGGGTTGTTTTTTTCTTAGAAAACAATGGCAATCAAAGAAAGGGAGAAAAAGATGCTGCTACCAAATTTACCAATAAAAATCACCTTTCTACTCCTTACAGTACCCCCTTAGATTGGGATGTGGTTTTGTTCACCGATTCTGAAACATAGATTAGAGTGGTGGTACTTGGTGGGAGGCTGGCCAAACACCTTGAGTCCATAACACATCTGGCTATGTCTGGTTCACAGTAATCAGCCCACCAAGAGTAGGACAAGGCTTTGAAATGGGTCTAAGCAACAATAACTGACTGCTGCAGTTCCAGTGCATTAGACAGCTTCCAACCAAGGACTGCTGTGCTCACCAGTCTTGCGTTTCGAGACAGGTAGTCTGTCTTTACGTGATGAAAAAAATGGCAACAGAATCCTAGATGATACAATAGGTGACCGTTACATGCTCTCTCATTCTACCCTATGCTGCCATCCTCCAAAACCAGTACAATAATTCCCAGACTGGAGTCATGAAGAAGTTATGTTTAATATCTCTGTGGTAGTGATACTAGTGCAAAGCACTTAACAGCAATTTTACTTAGTTTTACAGCTAACTTGCTGCTATTCAAAAAAATTAAATGGAGGTGCATGAAAGTTAGGGATGCTACGTAGAATTTTATGCTGGTCATGAGAGAAACAAGCCAGGTTCTAAGAAGGGGGCAGGGTCCCTTGTCTGTTCTGTGGGGCTGGGAAGCTGTGTTCTAGAGACAAGCAACTTGTTAATACAGGCCGTGAAGCATTAAAATCACGAGGCAGGAACAGTATATATATTTGTGTATAGGTGTATTTGCCTATAGTATAGGCGATGCAGGCAGTCTTTAGGAATACAGAATTGTTAATGCAGCTATCTTAAGGGTGTTTCTAAGTGCATTCAAATAACCTTCATAGTCCAGTATAGTTAGAATCAGGCTCTAACTGCAAAGTAGTCTAAAATTCTTTTGTCTGTGCGCAGGGAAAAATGGATCTTCAAGAAACCATTCAGGTATGGAAGCAGAGGACTCACATCATGAGGTATTTCCATGAGACGGAAACCCCAAGACCTAAAGACTTTCTGTCCAAATTCTATGCCGGCCACGATCCCTGAGAGATTGACTCTGTGTCTTCCTGCCTTGTATTAAGAATAAAGTTCTATATAGTAGAAAAATATCTGTACAGAAAGATCGTATAGCATATTAGGAGGCTGATGACTAAATCTGATTCCAGAGTGTGTGCAAGTCATTGATCTGTATGAAGAGCTGTGATTTCCTGGTTTTGCCAGTGTGTGTTTTCAGTGTGAGTTTGTCCCATCACCTGCACTGGGGCGTCTGCTGAATAACCACAACACAACCTGGCTGTGGAGGTTTCTGCTTAGCCTGCAGCCCTGTGCGTAGGTGTCAGCTCTGTGGAAGAAAGAGCAGAAAAGACTGTGCCTTCAGAAAAGCCAGTGTAGTCACAGAAATATTCTTGTGCTTGAGGCCCATCTGTATTCATGCAGTGTTTTGCAATTTCATGCTATGACTTTGTTGACCTTGTGTTCTTTACTTGGACACTAGTCTCTGTTTACTTCCTCGCAGAGAATGGCATAAAATCCAATAGGCTGATAAAGCCCTTTGTGCAATAAAAAGATCAGCACAGTCCATTTCCCTGCTGTAAAATGAAATTACCTGGGGTTTCATACTGTTGTCTAGAATAGGGAGGCTCTGTAAGAGTTTCTGCTGCCTAGCAGAAGATGGTGTCCTGCCATCACCTCTTCAATTGAATTGGGAATTAGTAGCTCCCTTTTGAGAAGGATAAGGAGAGTTTGTTCTTTCACCAGTCAGGTTTTCAGATGGTAACTCTGTGCTGGAGCCCACCCCGTGTGATCAGCATTGCATCTTTGTGGTGCACTTAAAGTTCTTTTTATCCTTGCCTAAATACTGGGCTTTCTTCCCCATGTGAGGACTGTAAAGCAGCACTCCTCAGGGATGTGTATGTGTGTACCTAGGGGCTTTGGGTCTGGGGTGTTTTTAAGGACAGGGTTGACACAGAAAGGGACAGCAGAGGTGGTGGGATAAAGCATTTGCCAGTATACAAAACAGCAGGAGGGATATCTTTGGCTCCCAAGAGCAGATGAACTGGAGCAACCACTTCTCAGGCAGCCTTGGGGAAGGAGGGGGCAACTCAGATACCGAGTGACTTAAGAACCTGCCAGCTGCCTTCAACTACAGCTGTTGGGGTTACTCAGACAAGGCTCCCTTGTCTCTCAGTAGCTATGCTGGAGAGCTATAGAGCAAACATCAAAAGCTGTGCCAAATAATAAGGGAGCAAATGTGGCTGTTTCAACCATACGCTATGCTAATGTGTGCAACATTGAAATAAACAAGAGAAAAGGCCAGCTTTAGTGACCCAGAAACCATCAGGCACACTGGGGCAATGCTGGCTTGAAAAAAAAAAAAAAAGACTAACCTTTCAAGGTATTTGAAAAAACAGATGATCTGATGTGACTGAAGATACTCTAAGCATGCCCTAGCAGTAGAGAAGACCTTTTAAGTCTATTATGCAAGCTTTTAATTGCAATAGAAAACACTTCTATGAAAAGAAGAGTTGAAGTTTATACACAGTTAAGAAAATAAATATATTAGGACTCATATGGAGGGAAGTACTGAACTACCTAGTACATACTAGGTACTTGGAGCCAGAGTGTTCAGAGATTTTTACTATTCAGAGATTAAATGCTATAAAATACGCCAGTGAGTTAGTTTGCCACTTGTGATCATAACCTTTTACCAAAGCTATTCAAAACTTTAAACTCTGCAATGATAATATTGTATTTAATCCTCAGTGAGGTGAAACTGATACAATTTCCATCAGATACACCTGCTAGGTTGTAAATCAGCATTATTTGATAGGATTCCTGTCATGTACTGTAGATCAGTCCTGAATTACAGAAAGAATCACAGAATGGCAGGGATTAGAAGGGACCGTCAGAGATCATCTAGTCCAATTCCCCTGCCAAAGCAGGTTCACCTAGAGCAGGGTGGACAGGAACACATATCCTTTGAATACCTCTGGAGAAGGAGACTCCACAACCTCTCTGGACACCCTGTTCCAGGACTCATAAGAGGAAATAAACATGAAACGAGCCTCCTTACTGAAATGTATTGAGGTAGAAAGGTTAAGAGAGTAATGCTAGGACATAGGCACATCATCTATAAAAACACAAGACTAAAGTCATACATCTCAATCTCTTGATCTTTAATTAAGTGTTTCCCATATTGCTAATAAAAGGAATCCCAAGCAGTCTTTGATGAGGTGATTGTGTGCGTGCAAGGATGCAAGGCCTATCAAGCACTTCCTTCAACCCAGATCTACAGATTTCCATCATACAGACATGCGCAGGACACTCACTGGCAAAGGGGATACAGAGCCCCCGTCCCATTTAGGAAGGACAAAACGCAGGTGACGAATGTTGGAACCATTGATTTCTCAATGGTTTTCTCCCTTTCTGTTCTTCTGTTACAGTTCTGCAAATAGAACAATCAACTGTTACTTTCCAGATATACTGTACTGAGCTCCAGTCCGTACCCTCCCCCAAACCACACAAGGGGGGTTTTACATAAAAGGAGTTTCTGACAGGCCATTTCAGTCTGCAGCCTTTTAATTCTCTGGTTTTAGCTGCACAGTGCACGCTGGAAAATCCCTTTATCAAATGGAATACATCCACCAAACGGATTATAAAACAAGACTATTTACAACAACTTCTTTAAAACAACTTCTTTGTTCTATAAATAAATACACCCAAACTCAAGTCTTTACATAAGGGCAAGCCAAACAGAATAACAGAAAACAGAGGGTAGTGTAGCGTACTGTAGATAAAGGAAAAGCAGAAATAATTCACCTTTATCTGATGAGTCTGAATGGTCCAACTACTCCAGAGATCAGTGTTCTAACACCCACCAGACACTTTGCTCCAATGGGTTCTGGAGTTCTCTCAGACTGTTCACCTCTACATCAGAATTTCATTCTCTCTTAAAATGCTCATTCTGTGAGTTAGCAGAAGACTTTTAAACAGGTAAATGTGTAATGATGCTGAAGTCCCTTTTTTCTGTCTGCAATATAGTCCCTCACTGACTACGGTTTATTTTTATTTCTGGTTCAAATTACAAGACCTAAACTGTCGTCAGTTTATTACGATCGCTAACGAATGTATGTTGTGGAGGTTTCATGTTCAGATACCAGTCTGGCCTACTCCAGTGTAAAGGAACTGAAAAGTTCATAGCCAGAGGCAGTACAGCTGTGGGTGTCCGTGTGTTTAACTGCAAATGCATTTTTCAGAACTGTTGCTGTATTTCCAAGATTCTCCTCCCTGCCCCAAGCCAAACAGGAAGTACAAATAATTAGATTGCTGGTGATCTTAATGACATACCCTTTAATCATCGTCGTCGTCATCCTCTGGGACAAAGATATCATGTTCTTCAAGTAGGGCTGCAAAGTTCTTACTGATCTGAGTCCCAACGTACAAGAAAGGGATCACAACACTGAACACTCTGAGGAGGCCAAAGGGTGTCTGCAAGGAGTTGATTGGAAAAGATTAATCTTTACCAGCAAGTTGCCCTGTGGCTGAGCCTGCACTCTTCTGGCTTCACAAGGGCAGACAGGGCCTGGGGAGCAGCGGGAAGAACACTTTGCTGTCCCTAGTGCCAGACCCCCCCGTCATCGCATCGCACAGAATCATAGAATGGCAGGGGTTGGAAGGGATCCTCTGAGATCATTTAGTCCAACCCCCCTGCCAGAGCAGGTTCACCTAGAGCAGGCTGGACAGGAACACATCCAGGTGGGTTTTGACTATCTCCAGAAAAGGAGACTCCACCACCTCTCTGGGCAGCCTGTTCTAGTGCTCTGTCACCCCCAAACTAAAGAAGTTTTTCCTCGTGTTGAGACAGAATTTCCTGTGTTCCAGTTTGTGCCCATTGCCCCTTGTCCTGTCACCGAGCACCACTGAAAAGAGTCTGGCCCCATCCTCTTGACACCCGCCCTTTAGATATTTATGAGCATTGATAAGATCCCCTCTCAGTCTTCTCTTCTCCAGGATAAACAGACCCAGGTCTCTCAGCCTTTCCTCATAAGAGATGCTCCAGTCCCCTGATCATCTTTGTAGCCCTCTGCTGGACTCTCTCCAGTACTTCCCTGTCCTTGAACTGGGGAGCCCAGAACTAGACACAGTACACCAGATGTGGCCTCACCAGGGCAGAGTAGAGGGGGAGGATAATCCCCCCTCAACCTGCTGGCCATGCTCTTTTTAATGCATCTCAGGATGCCATTGGCCGCCTTGGCCACGAGGGCACATTGCTGGCTCATGGTCATCCTGTTGTCCACCAGGACTCCCAGGTCTCTTTCCACCGAGCTGCTTTCCAGCAGGTCAACCCCTAACCTGTACTGGTGCATGGGGTTATTCCTCCCCAGGTGCAGCACCCTACACTTGCCCTTGTTGAACTTCATTAGGTTCCTCTCCGCCCAGCTCTCCAGCCTGCCCAGGTCTCGCTGAATGGTGGCACAGCCTTCTGGTGCGTCAGCCACCCCTCCCAGCTTTGTGTCATCAGCAAATTTGCTGGGGGTGCACTCTGTCCCCTCATCCAGGTCGTTGATGAATATGTTCAACAAGACTGGGCCCAGTACTGACCGCTGGGGAATGCCGCTAGCTACAGGCCTCCAACTGGACTCTGTGCCGCTGATGACAACCGTCTGAGCTCCACCATTCAGCCAGTTCTCCATCTGCCTCACTGTCCACTCATCTAACCCACACTTCCTAGGCTTACCTATGAGGATGTTATGGGAGACAGTATCAAAACCCTTGCTGAAGGCGAGGTGGACAACGTCCACCACTCCCCTCTCATCCACCCGGAGAGCAGGAACCCGGGGTGGGCTCGGGGCAGGGAACACTAGCGCCTCAGGAAGGGAGAGCCGTTGCCGCTGAGAAAGGGTTGTGTACGGGCGGGTGATTATCTCCTCCTCACGGCGCCGGGACCACCGCCGGGGCCGCCCCGCCCCGCCCCGCCAGGGGGGAGACGGTCCGGCCGGGCCCGCCCCGACCCCTCAGGGCCGCTCCCCTCCGCTGCCGAGCGCTTCCGCACCCCGCCCCGCCCACAGCGATCCGCTCATTAGCCCAACCCCTGTCACTCACTCCCGCAGCCCCACCCACAGCACGTACACCAGCACTGATTGGCCACCGCTGCCGTCCGTTACGCTGCTATTGGCTGCCGCCCTCACTCGCTCGCCCCTCACTCACCTTAACCGGCTTGGGCAAAATGGCACCGCTGCGGGTGACAGTGGCGCTCCGGGAGGGCACAAGCGGCGCGGCCGGGGAGCGGCGTGGCCCGCCCCAGCCCGCCCGCCCCAGGCGAGCCGCGGACACCGCCAGGAGCCGCCCGCCTGCCGCCGCCATCCTCCCTCCTGCCCGTAACGGCCGAGCCCAGGCGTCACCGGGGCCTGCGGCTCTCGCGAGGCGTGAAGGGAGAGGCGGGGCGGCCGCTGCGCATGCGCGGGGCGGGCCGACCCCCCCCCCCCCCCCCCCCCCCCTCCCCCCGGGTGGGGGGGACGGGCACCGGGCGGGCTGTTACTGCCTCCCGGAGGGCACCGTGAGGACTCGACCGAGGGAAACCGGGGCGGGTGACCCCGCAGCGGGGCCGGGATGGCCAGGCCCCGCAGAGGCTTCCCGCGGGGGTGTGTGTGGGGTCACAGCTCCACTGGCAGCCCGCGGGCCTACAAATCATCAACGGTTTATTCGGTGTCATGGCATAAAATACAAACGATAACAATGTTTTGAAATGCATAATACTAGTTCCGCGGGTAAAATAACGGCGCATGCAAAGCCGCCTCTTAAAAATAATAAAAAAAAAAAAAACCAAAACAAAACCACGTCGTCTACCTAAAACATAAGCGCTTCGGAAGGCGGGAGTGTGCCTGCGGGTCGCTGGTAGTGTTGCCTGGTCATTGTGGAGATGATAAAGCACGGTCCGTACTGGCGAAGATGCCACCGACACGGGAACTCGCACACATCCCCTGTGCGCTTCAGTGGGGGCTATTTCAGTTTCTCTGCAAAAGTAGCTGAGAGAAGTAAGATTGGGGGGGGGGGGGGGGTGTCACCCATCCGTGAACTGTTAATGCTCTTGTAGCAGAAAGTGTCCAGTCTTGGTTGTGAATGTCCACCAAATGGCTAGCGGTGGCCACAGGTAAATTCGGTTACTCAGATCGCTAGGACCTGGATTCAGTGGAAAACATCACCACAGATGTTCTATAAAAAGATAAATGTGCAGAAATAAAACAATACATTATGGACCTGAATCTGAAATCCCAGCCTCAGAAAAACAGAAGGCTTTAATCAACTGTTTTAGCAGGATTGGGACCCTTTCTTGGCACAGCTTGCAGAGGCCATGTCAGAATCTCCCTCCCTCCTTCAGTCTTCAATTTCTTTTAAATTCAAGCATTCAGATTCAAGCATTTTTCTCTCATCGCTTTTGCATTATTGTGCTAAAGAAAACTCTTAGAAAAAGATTTGACTTCAGTACTTTAAGTAGCCATTCAGCTTTAGTGTTCAGCCCCCCCTCTCCTAGGGAACCTGTTTTATGCTGCCCAGACATTTTCTATTTTTAAAAAATAATAAGGGAAAGCGAAGGCGGGAGGTGAAAACAGTCCAAACCTGAATGACTGGAGAAAAAAACAGTGTGTGGCAATCAGTCCCATTTTGCTGTAGGGGACAATGAAAACTCTCTGCTTTGCCTGTAACGATCTCTGCCCGCAGACAGAACGCGAGGACGCTCCATCGCCCAGCTGCATGTGCAATCTCAGGAAGCTGAAATCCCGACCTTCTGCCTGGGGGAGGAAGGCGCTGCCATCACCACCGATCCTCAGCCGAGCGGGTTTGATGGCCTCCATCTCAGAGGAGGCGGCGGAGCACCCAGGTGCTGCCTGCCTCATGAAGCAAGCAGCGGTGGCCATTAAAAAAACCTGTACTCCCATACAAATTTCGGCATGGTTCCAGTTATGGCTCTTTTTACTCGCTAAAGGGCCATCCCTGTTAACATGAGCGGGACGGTGAGGAAGCCCTGACCGAGCGCATCCGAAGTCACGCAGCGCTTCGGAGACCTAGCAAAGGCCGAGCAGAAATACTGTTCAGGATTCAGCCATTTTCTTCTCGGCGCTGCAGAATAAAACACAGAATTACTCCAAATGCGATCAGCCAGAAAGCAGAGCGCAGCCCCTCATTTGCAGGATTTAGGATTTAGTTGGGATACGTACTAATGCAAAGGCAGGTAGCGTGGAAATTGTGCCATTTGAATGGGACAGATTAAAGCATTAAATATAAGCTCTTTAGTAGTGTTACTAGCACAATCCTGGCTTATTAAAACAAACTAAGCTTCTTAAAAGTGAAACTGCCCTTAAATGAATAATACTGTTTCAGCTCCAGTTCTGACAGAACTGGCTTTGTTAATTTATTTTCCCTTTCAAGTCACTCCCGATTCTTGGGTCTCATGCAGGAACTGCCACTACATTTTGATTTATTTTGGAAGTTAAATCTTTACTGTCAAAATTCCTTCAGACTGAGACATCAGGAATATTATTGTCTCTGTATTACGTTTTTAAAAACCAACACCACAGGAAAAATGTTTGCCAAATCTGACCCTGGCCCCAAAATACCCACGCGAGGAGGCACCAGGTAGTGCCATCCCCGGATGCTGCTGCCCTGCCATGGGGAAGGGGACAGTTCCCAGCCGGGAATGTTGCAGCACTGAACAATTTAAGCAGCAGGTAGGGAGGCAGAGCTGGCCCGTAAGTCCAGCCAGCTGGGCTGCTGACGGAGCCTGGGCACTGGCCCGTGGCCACCTATTTCTGTTTTTTCTGAACTGTTTTCACGTAAAAAGGAGAACAAAAATAATCCTCCCAAACTCAAAGGTCCCTATGGTGAAGAAATACAGGCACGAACTGGAGAGGACTGGATTGCATCACTTCACATGCGAAGTTTATGCTCCCACTGCCCAAAGTCATATTTGTAAGGTCTGACTTAAGATCTTATTTCCTCTAACATACCATCGAGCCACAATTAGGCAGCAGGCTGGAAGCTCGTCATCCAAAAGCACCACAGATACATTTTCAAAGGCACCAAGAGTTAATGGAAGTCATCTGATTTCTGCGTTGGCAATCTCTACTGGCTATTGCAAAGTATTAAGCTGAGCGCGTTTAACTCCAGAAAGGCAAATAGGTTCCTACCAGTCATGACCTGGAATGGCCTCTTGCTTTCCTAGCAAGGCTCCTTAATAAAACAGACAATAAAACCAGGTTTAACACTGTTCGATAGGAAGCGCAAGCCTGCTTCACGCATTTTTCCTGCTCTGAAAAACAGTCCTTGTCAAGAGGATAAGGCAGAAGATTTATAAACCCCCATCTCCAGGGTGTTCCAGTCCCTGGACTCAGCACCCACCTACTCGTACCATCTGCCTCGTGGCCAAGGTTTCTGACTGAAGGACAAGTCTGTTTCTGTAGCGAGGCAGCAGGCATGCCTCCCCGCAGCATTCCTCACCCGCCGGGAGGATGGGACGTGCTACGGCGATGAGCCGAGTGATGCTGACACGAAATTGGAGGGAAAGCGCTGGCTTCGGTAGAAGGCAGTGACATGGCTTTGATGCTCGAGGGGCAAGGCCAGACACTACTGGCACGCAGTCAGTCAGTGCAACCTGTAACTCGCACCCACACCTTCACTTCTCCCTCCACAGCCTCTCCTCCGACTGCGCAGCTCTGCCAGGAGCTGGGCAGAGCCGCAACAATGAGAGAGGCTCCACAAGAGCACGGCTTTGGACACCGTCTTGGGCAAGCTGCCCAACCAGCCGGCTGAGCCCTATATGGCACTTTGCAGGAGCTAAAGTCTGTGCAGAGGCTGATAAATTCACCCCTGGCAAGGCAAAGAGGCTTTAGTGTCCCTGTTTTGGAAGAGGGAAGGACATTAACAGGCGTGGTTGGCTACCGCTTGACAGAGTCCAGATCAGCCCTGGGGAGCTCCTGGGCCTCGCTGTTGCTTCAGACCAGGCTCAGTGCCTCCTTTTCAGCCTGGCTGCTGAGCTCGGGCACTCAAAGAGGTGGATGCAAGCCCGTGAAACCCACATCCTGTGGGATTTAGCAGGGAGGAGGGTTAGTGCAGACGAAAATAAAAAAACAATGACGACGCAAGAGCCCGGTCCTTGTTGCCCTGGCTGCTGGGCCAGCCACAGCCATGGTGGCTCATGCGTGTCCTGGGGCGAGAGGAGCACAAGGCTGGAGACACCCACCAGGGCCAGCGGCCTATCGGAGGCATTTCGTAAGAGCCCAGCCTTATCTGCAGCGAAAGAGCAAAGGCAGAAGGACTTCGGCGCAAGACCACAGACAATAATAAACGCTGACCTGTGCAAACTTCCACGCTGAGAAATAAAACCAAAAGAAAAAAAAGTGGTGGGGGAGAGGCAGTTGATGAAGCACCCAGAGCATCCACCACGCCAGGATGGCAAGGGGCCAACCCTGTTGGGCAAGGTTTGCTGCATATGTGCCGATTTGGGCCCCCTCCAAGGCGGCTCCCCTGGTATTACACGCTCTCCAGCTGCATAAAGCCTCATGGAAATGAAACGTGAGGTTTGTGGAAGACCTGGGTCCCTCCTACATGCTAGTGAAGCACACACGCACCACACACTTGGCCACCAACCAGGGCAGGGGGCAAGCAGCATCCCTCGCATCACTCTTCCTGCATGGGAGACAGGCTGCCGGGCATCAGCTGGCCGGTGGCTTGCGCCCCCGGTCACGGGTGTCCCCTCTTCTGCCTCTCCTGCCACTCCCGCCTCAGCACCGCGATCTCCTGCCCATACCAGCTGTGCAGCTTGGAGAAGCAGGCCGTCTCCGGTGACACCGGGCTCTCTGGCATGGCTGGCGAGAGACTGGGCACCGGGGACCCCACAGCACTGCTGGCGGCCGAACGCCGGCGTGGAGGCAGGGGTGGGGGCTTCGTGTGTCCCCCATCACGGTCAAGGCCGGCAGCCCCACCAGGGACGCCACCACCACTACCCCAGGTGGAGTAACCATTCTCCAGGACGGTGGGCTTCTCCTGGAGGGGCAGCAAGGCGGGGTTGGAGAGATGCCTCTTCCTGCCGGAGGAGGAGGACCTCCGCGGAGACTTGTGGCAAGCGGCCAAGGTCTTGGAGGCCTCCTCCAGCTGCTTCTCCAGCTCCCTCACCACCAGCCGCATGTAGTCGAAGCTGGCTCGTGAGAGTGCCTTCACCCAGGCCTCCATGGCAGCCTGCCCGTCAGCCACCAGCACGTAAGCCCTGGCGCCAGCATCATCAAAGCGGATGGCAAAGGCGAACTCCTCGGCAGCCTCGCACAGCTCCACAGTGCAGCCCTCCAGCACGACCAGCCCCACGGGCTCCCTGCTCTCCCGCTCCTCGAAGTAGAAGAGGAGGTTGCCCTTGAGGACGAACCAGCGGCGCTGGTAGGAGGTGGCGTGGTGGTGGTGGGCATGGTGGTGGTGCCGCTCCACTCGCTTGCGGAGGAAGCCGGCATGGTCGGCAGGCGAGTCGCAGGTGGCGTAGTGGGCCACGCTCCGCTCGTTCAGCTTCATCGCCCTGCCTAAGAGGAGAGGAAGAGAGAGGGAAGAAGTCGGCTCAGCGTGAGGAACATCTCGCCTGCCCCACCAGGAGAGGTCTGATCTTGCCCAAAGCCCACCATGGGGAAAAGTAGCCCCGATTCCAGCAGCCAGCGTTCCAGGACAGTGTGTCACCCAGCAACTACCCTGCAAATGGCAGGCTGGCTCCTTGCTGCTGCAGAAATGTGGTCATCACCACAGCCCCACCACTGAAACACCCACCTTCTCCAGGAACGACAACACCACTGCTTCGTTTTCTTATTCCTCGAGTGACCTACTTTGCTGTTTTTTTATGGGGCACATCAAAAAAATTTGCCTCTGTGCCTGCGAGGCATTCATTTCACTCTCTCCTCTATTATAGGGCAGGATAAGGAGGGCGTTTTCATACCCAAGGGCTCTGGGACCTCCGTTTGAGCACCCTCTCCCCACTCTCCGTCTCCCCACAGGCCCACCCGTCCCCACCGGCCCTCCCAGCAGCAGCATCCCCAGCCCCGTCAGGTTCACCGGCAGCAGGGTGCGAGGTGCCGTACCGGCTGTGCGGGTCAGACTGCAACCCCTTGCCGTCTTCCTTGGGCGGGCAGCTCCCTTGCCGGGGGCCTCCGAAGCTTCACCGTGCCGAGCCCCATCCCTGGTCGGAGGAAGGTGGCAGAGAGGGAATCACAAACCAGAACAGCTTGGGACGGGAAGAGCAAAGAGCTGCATCGCTCCCACCCCAGAAAGTCAGGGCTCTTGGAGCACTGCAGGTGCGCGGCTCTGGAAACTGGGGTGGCAAAACCAGGGGCACTCTGCATTGGCTTCAAAGCCTGAGCCCCATTCCGGCTCAGGCCAGCGCTCCCGTGGGTTTGATTTTTGGCTCCTGTGAGTTTGTTTTGGTTTTATTACTACAAAAACAAAAGAGCTTTTGTAGAAGCCCGTTGCCACACCATCAGCCCCGTGGCTGGCAATTCGGAAAGGTGGCAGGTCCCACAGAAGGACGCAGCGGGTGCAGCCTTTTCTGCATTTTCTACAACTGCAAATGGATGTCCAACCGCAAAAACTCTGCGTACAGAAATATGCAGAAAACAAACCACAGCCGCCGCTCCCCGGGCCAGATCCGGGCGGGGGGAAGCTCCCTACTGCCGAGCCACCTCCAGCATCCCTCCCGGAGCCCTTCTCCCCCGGCAGGGCTCGCGGGGCAGGGCTGAGGACAAGGGGCCACGGCCTCCCGTTGGAAAAACGGACCCAAATCCCATCAAGGCGTACGGAAACGCTGTTCCCCGGGGGGTGCTTTGCCCTCGGCGCGGCCCCCCGAGGAAATCTCCAGCTGGGGCTGAGGACAGCCGGGGTGCCCCACGAGGGGAGAGGGCCGTGGGGGTCCCGTGGACTGCGCGGGTGGGGGCCGTGCAACGCCGGGCTCCGTGTCTTTGTGTCGCTGCGCGTGTTTGCCGTCTGCCAGCGGACCCCGCCGCCCGCTCCCGGCCCGCCGCCGCCGCCGCCCCGGCCCGCGCCGCCCCCCGGCCCTTTTGCCCAGCCCCTCGCCCCGGCGGCGGGAGCGCGGGCCCCGTCCCCGTCCCGGCCTCACCTCGGGCCCTTCCTGCTCGGCGGCGCTGCCGGCGCGGCGGGGCGGTGCGGGGCCGGCGGGGACCGGCCGCGGCCGGGCGGGGGAGGGAGGGAGGGCTCCTGCGGGCGGGGGGGCCGTCCCGCCCCGCCGGCAGCACCGCCCCGCCGGCGGCAGCGGGGGGCGGCCGGGGGCGGGGGGGCGCGCTGTCTCCCGCACCTCTTCGCTCCGCCCGACACCCCTTCGGGTACCCCCGGGGTCCCGCCTCGGGGGGACCTACAGCCCCCCCCCCCGCCCCGCGTAATTATTGGGGTGCAGCAGCCGTGGGGTGCGGCGGTGATGGGGTGCCAGTGATGGGGTGCAGCAGCCGTGGGGTGCAATACCGACTGGGTGCAACGCTGATAGGGTGCAACAGCGTGGGGGGGGGGGTCGGGGGTTGGGGGGGGAGGCGATACCGATGGGGTGCCACGTCTGTGGGGCGCAGCGCCGGTACGGTGGAACGGCCGTAGGGAGCAGGGGCGGGGGGGCGGAGATACCGGCGGGGCGGGTGGTTGTGGGGCGCAACGGGCCTGGGAGCAATGCCGGGGCGGGCCGGAGGGAGGCGGGGGCGGTCGGTCAGGTGATGCGGGCGGCATCATGTGAGCGGGGCCGGGGTGGGGAGAGGCGCTCGGTGCCCCGGCGGCGGCGGGGACGATGGGGACGGCGGTGCTGAGCGGGCTGGTGCTGGCCGTGGCCCTGGCGCTGCCCTCCGTGGCCCTGGAGAACGGGCTGGCGCTCACCCCCCCCATGGGCTGGCTGGCCTGGGAGAGGTTCCGCTGCAACGTGGACTGCCGGGAGGACCCCCGCAACTGCATCAGGTTAGCGGGGAGGGGTGGGGGGAAACCCCTCCCTAACCCCTCCCGGAGCTCGGCATCCCCCCCTCCCTGCAAGGAGGGCTTGTCCCGTGTGTCCCCTGCCCGAGGGACCCTGCTCGGAAACACCGAGCTGGTATACGGGGTCTGCCCCGGGTGGGTGGGTGGGTGATGCCAGGGAGGGAGAGGGTGGGTGGTCGGGTCGGGCATCAGGTCCGGGGCGGTTCTGGCACCTTCTGTGTCCGTGGGACGAGCTCCGCAGCAGTGGGATCTCGGGGAGCATGGCTGCGCGGGAGGCGGGGGGCTCAAGCACCCCGGAGCTGGGGCTGGAGAGCCCCCGGCGCTGAAGCATGTGGCCGGGCTTAGCGGGGCGTTGGGGAAACGCTTCCCCTCAATTAAATCAATGAATGGGGTTTAAACGGCAGCCTTGGGGACCCTCCCGTATGGCCCAGGCCAGCCCTGTGGTGACGGACCCTCCAGAGCCCTTGTTAGCCCCAAAGTCCTGCTGGCTGCCTGCAGCCAGTGGGGCACAGAGGTCACAGAGGCTCAGCCTGCCGCGTCCCCGTCCCCCTGACCCACAGTGAGACACTCTTCTATGAGATGGCAGACCGCCTGGCAGAGGATGGCTGGAGGGACCTGGGCTACAAGTACATCAACATCGATGACTGCTGGTCAGACAAGCAGCGGGACGCGGCGGGACGGCTGGTTCCTGACCCCGAGAGGTTTCCCAGGGGGATTAAGGCCCTGGCTGACTACGTGAGTGCCCACTGGGGATGGTGGGGGCGGTCTCTGTGTCCCCACACCACCGTGGTTGGAAGGCTGGGAGGGGATGGAGGAGCCTGGTCCCTGGGAGGCACCTTGGACCCCCCTCGTCCCCTCCTTGCAGCTCGCCTCTCCTCGCAGGTCCATGCCCGGGGCCTGAAGCTGGGCATTTATGGTGACCTGGGCATCCTCACCTGTGGGGGCTACCCGGGCACCACGCTGGACCGCGTGGAGCAGGACGCCCAGACCTTTGCGGAGTGGGGTGTGGACATGCTGAAGCTGGATGGGTGCTACTCGTCAGGAGAAGAGCAGGCGAAGGGTAAAGGCTCCGTGGCTGGCTGGTGTTTCTTCCCTCTCTGTTTCAGTCAGGGCGGCTGGCCATCCGCAGAAATGCTTGGCCAGCTTCAGTTCTTCCCTCGCGTCTTCTGTTGCAGCTCTTGGGCAAAGAGGAGGGAGTTTGGGTGCCCTAGAGCCGGTGTAAGGCAGGAGGCCAGGCTGGCCTGGGGTCCCCTGATGGGGCGGGCTGGGAGGCAGGCTGCTGCCAGCTGTCTCCTTCACCATTTGTCATCTTCTCTCCCAAAGGCTACCCAGAAATGGCGAGGGCCTTGAACGCCACAGGCCGCCCCATCGTCTACTCCTGCAGCTGGCCAGCGTATCAGGGGGGGCTCCCCCCCAAGGTGAGGGTTGTCCCATTTGATGGCTGTTTCTCATGTCCCCTGTGCCCTGGAGGAGTTCTTGTTGGAGCTGCAGGAGCTGGGTGCTACACCCCGCTTATTGCTCTGCCCCTGGTAGGATGGGGCTGCAGGTCCGCGGAGGGCACATGGCCTCCCTGCCAGGCATCTGCAGACACTGGGGGTTCCCAGCATGGGTAGGTGATGGGGGTTTGGGGGAAGAAGGCCCTCTCCACCCCACTCAGCTGATATGGGGTTGATCCCAACAGTTCATTCTTCAGAGGTGGGTCCTGTCTGGTTTAAGTGCTTGAAAGAGGATGTTCCTCCTGGTAACATTTCTTGAGAATCGAGAACATTTATTTTATTTCCTCTTTCACCTTCTGAATCAATACCAAGGTGCCCTCATTCTTGCAGTTGATCATAGTTCCCCCTTACCCGTGTGGTTTTTTTGCCAGACATCGTATTATACTGGGATGTGCCCAGTCATGTTGGGATATGACTCTGTCCTCCTTCATTATGCGATGTTGCCCTTCTCCAGTTCCCTCTGCCTTGCAACCACCTTCTGGACACTGTAGCTCTCAACAAGTCTGGCTGCCCCTTCTACCCCAGCTTGCAGACCCCGTCCTTTCTCCCTCCTGCCTGATCCTGTGCTCCTTTCCAGGTGAACTACACCATCCTGGCAGAGGTCTGCAACCTGTGGCGTAACTACGACGACATCCAGGACTCCTGGGACAGCGTGCTTTCCATCCTGGACTGGTTCTTTGCAAACCAGGATGTGCTGCAGCCAGTGGCTGGCCCCGGCCACTGGAATGACCCAGACATGGTATGGCTGGGTGGTGGGTGCACTGACCTTGGTCAGGGATGGGGGTCTCCGGGGATCCCCTTCTGGGTGCAGGGAGAAGGTTGCAACAAACCCTTCACCGCCCAAGTATACCTGTTGAGTAGTTCAGGTGTTCTTGTCCTTCCCTGCACAGCCTGGGGGAAGGACAATGGTGAAGCGAAGGGTTTTAGGGAGTGCATTTGAATGTGTGCTGGTGGCTCAGCACCTAGCAGGGGTGGGCTCTCCTGGCACTGGTAGGCTGCTCGAGGGGAAGCAAAAGTGCATGTGAGGTTTCCCGTGGATGCTTCCTCCCAGCACGCTGCAGCATCACCAAGGGTGACAAGCAGACAAGTTCCTAACCCTTTTCTGCCTCTCCCATCTCTTCACCGTCTCCCCTCCAGCTCATCATTGGAAACTTTGGCCTTAGCTACGAGCAGTCACGCTCCCAGATGGCCTTGTGGACAGTGATGGCAGCTCCGCTCCTCATGTCGACGGATCTTCGCACCATCTCCCCAAGCGCCAAGGAGATCCTGCAGAACCGCCTGATGATCCAGATCAACCAGGACCCCCTGGGAATCCAGGGGCGCAGGATTGTTAAGGTTAGGGGGAAGGCAGACACAGTGGGGAGGGCAGGCAGGAGCAGCACGGGGCGTGACAATGAGGAGGGAGAGGGAAGCGATGCAGAGGAACATGAGCAGGAGAGCTGTGGGAGCTGGGGACCTGCTGGCGTAGCAGCCCTGCAGGGCAAAGACAGAAGTTGTGGGCCAGCACTGGTCCTAGAAGCTCTGCCTCACCACCCATCCCCACCCCCAGGAGAAATCCCACATCGAGGTGTTCCTGCGCCCGCTGTCTCAGGCCGCCAGCGCCCTTGTCTTCTTCAGCCGAAGGACAGATATGCCGTTTGTCTACACCACCAGCCTGGCCAAGCTCCACTTCCCTGAGGATGCCGTGTATGAGGTGAGCCCCATTGGCACGCTGCATGGTGGGGCATCCCCACAGCACCTGGATCCCCCTCTTTGCAGCTTCCCGCTTTGACACCCTTTGCATTTTGGGGAGGGGGGGAGGACTCCCACTCCCTGCCTCCAGGACGAAGGGGCAAGCACCCATTGGGTCACCCCCCTGTTGCCCACTGCTGTGTCCTGTCCCACCATGCCACGTCAGTAACTGCGGCTGGACCTCAGGATGAAAGGTCTGTGGAAATCCTGGTAGCCGCCATCTCTGTCTTCCAGGTACAAGACGTGTACAGCGGGAAGATCATCAGTGGCTTAAAGACGGAAGACAGCTTCTCGGTCGTTATTAACCCCACGGGGGTGGTGATGTGGTATCTCTCTCCCACGGCGCTCCCGGCACAGCCCTGGCACGTTGTCAGACAGCAAGCCCCCGGCGCGGGTTTCCGCCCGGTCCTCCTGTGACGAGGCTCGGCAGAGGTGGGGTGTGGGTCAGTGCTGGGGTGAGCTGCGAGACCCTGGGGCACGTGTCTCTTCACTGCACAAGTGCCTTTCGCTGGCGTGCCCAGCGCTGCTGGCGAGTGACCGTTCCCTCTGGTACGGGCTTGATGATGTTTACTCAGCCTGCATAAAGCAGGAATTCTTGTTACCTGCCTCTGAAGCATGTGCAGAGCGTGCCTGCAAAGCCCTTTGAGATCCTCCTGTGGAAGACGCCATACAAGCAGAGTCCAGTTGCTGTTGGAGTTGGTCAGCGCTGACACCTGTGCACTTCACCTCTTCGAGCTGGCTACCACTGACCGCTGCAGGGGCTCTTTGAACTACGCTTGTAGAAAGGCTTCTGGTGATTCAGTGTCTTCTAGGGTAGCGACCACCCTCCCATGGGTGATGGCATTAGCCTCAAGACCTGGTCACCTTCTTTCCTTTGCTATAGTCAGCTTGGCTTAGAATAAGGGGCTGTCAATGGGGCTGCAACCTTTCCCATGAACCTTCCCTGTGACCAAGGGCTCCTAGAGGCATGATGGTCCTGCGCAGAGAGGCTTTGCTTGCAGGCCTGACCCTGCTGCCAGCGTCCTGGAGGCCAGCACTACTCCAGCCTGGCAGGCATGCTAGCATCAGATATTTAAGTCCCTCTGGTACCAGTTTACAGCAGAGCAGAGCACAAAACTTCCTTGGCCGTGCCCAACCCCAGCAGCCTTGCTGTGGTACAGCACCAAAAACTGCAGAGTTGTAGTGTGTTGTGCACGAGTGGTGTCAGGAAGATGACGATGCTCGGTTGAAGTTGTCTTTTTTGAGCTGGAGATGGTCACAGGTGCCTCCAAGCTGCAAGCTGCATCCTGTTCTTGCTCTAGCAGGAAATTCCTGCTAAAAGGGGGCTCAGCTCTCCTCCAGTGGGCCGAACACTCAGGGTTTCTCAGGGAAAGGCTCCTCCTTCTCCCAGGGGCACTTACATCCACAGTTCCACGGAAGGAGTGGCGGAACAGACTCTAGAGGCCTCAGCTGCTTCACCTGCCTACAACGCACATCCTAGGGAGGAGTTTTAGGCGAGACATGGCCTACCTCGACTGCCCCACAGAGGGGTGCAGCATTCGTGAAGACTGCAGCATAGGGAGACCAACACAAGATTAAGCCTCAGATTGGGGAGATACTGTATTTTAAATTAGGAAAAAAAAAAGGAAAAAAAAAAGTCCCTTCCCCTTTCTATTTAGATGCTGGAGGGTTCCTGCAGGACCAAAGAGCTGATTCTGGCCACTTCTAGAAATTTTCTCTGAGTGCAGTGGCAACATACCAAATATGATGCTTGCAGCAGCGAAGGAGGAGTGCGTGTCATGCCTGTATACAGGAGCCGGCTTTGTTCTTGGGGAGCGATTGAGACAAATTAATTGAAATAAAAGGGAAGCAGGTCACAGGCTCTCTGTTGCATGTTTATTCAGTGTCGTCAGCTATAGCTACTTGGTTAATGTCAGATCACAGGGTCATTAACTGAAGACAAGAACTATGCTAAGAAACAGAACTGGTTTCCTGTGAGAGACTGGACTGATGCAGAGTAGGAAAGGGCTTTCCAGTAGCTCCATCACGTTCAGCTGGGCAACGTCTTTCCTTGGCACAAGGGGAAACAGATTTTACAGTCCACAGTTCAGTGCCACTTTTCTTTACCATGTATTTATTTTTCCCCCACTGGCTAGCAAGGAATTCCTCTTAAAGACAGGCCTTCCTTCTGGCAGTAAACGTACATAGGAGAGGTGCTACAAACACAGCCATAGTGAGTAGCTGGGTGGTGACACGTCCCCTGCTAAATGCAGTGTTTTGCCTGCCCCGAGGACATGAACACATGCCAGTTCTGGATATCTAGGCGACAGCAAAGGCACAAACAGCCTTCCACCCTCCCCAGGCAGCAAGAGGATGAGCCCCATTATCTTCTCTCCCTCCAGTTACTCAATTCCAGATCCAGCTTAGCCACACACCAGGGAGAGAGGGACCATCCCACAGCCGACCCAAGGGAACACCACCAGTGGCTGTTGTTTGTTCCAGCCTTCCGTACAGTAGACAAGAATGAAGGTCAACACACACACACACCAGCAAACAGGCAGATAAAGGTATCAACACTCCTGTATTAAAGTGCAATTCAAAAAGTTATAAACATTCATGGTTTGTTTTTTTTTTAAAATAGTTATTAGAATATCTCTAACTCAGGTGTTTATAGATAAGGAAATTTACTTCCCCCCCATATAGGGCTGCTTTAGGAATTCACACTTGCAAGTCACGCAAGCCTGACTTACAGGAGAGCCCTGGCAAACAGGGAAGTAAGAGGGAAAACGCTCCTTCCCCTTCACTGTGAAGGTAGGAAGGCTGTAGGAAGAAGTACTATAACCCCATACGTAAAGGATCACAAAGGTCTCCAACCAGACTACCAGAGACTCTCTTCAGAGCAGGTTTAATGGCACTATGTCCTAAGGAAGAAGGAAAGGTTCTGGCTGAGCAGCCGGTCTCTGCAAGAGAGCTGAGCATGAGGAACATCCACACCAGACAGTGGTTCCCAGCTGAGAGAGGGCACTGCACCCCTGAGCAACCCAACTCTGGTTTTACGGCCCCCACCCTCCCACACTGCTCAGATGCGGGCTGTAACGGCCCAAGGACGAGATGAAGGCCGGTTTTCCCCTGTGGGGCTATCACGCAGCACAGGCTTGCTCAGCAGAGGGCTGCGGGACCTGTCTCCTGACAAGGCTAGTGCCAGGTCATCTTCCCAATGGAACATATTCTGCTCCAAGGCAAGCAGCCTCCTGTGCAGCACTTGACTCTATTACGCGTGAAGAACGGCTGTTTGACACAGGATCATTGCACAGATATGGGACCTGCTTCTAGGAGAGGGAAAGGAAGACCGATTCGCATGCCTGCCAGTATCAGCGCGCTGCCCCGCAGGCACACCTTTGTTTGCTTTTCTGTTCAATGTCTACCAAGGCAGGCTGACTGGGGCCTGCCCACTTCCCTCTTGCGCAGCCAAATGCTTCAGTGTCTCTTAGGATGCACTTCCCAAGTTCATCACACCATGACTGTTAATCCAGGAGATGAAACACGTTTCCAGCATGATACAGGATTTCCAGAGTCCCACCTCACGCTGAAGAGTGCCAGAATTTAAGGAAATTTAACACGTTTCTGGGCCACCCAATAGTCTACGCAAGGAACCTCGGGGCTCTCTATACCTTTCCTCTTCGTTGGTGCTTCAGAAGTCAAAAGTTTGGCATTGCAAGTAGTTTTACTCCAAGATCCCACAGCCTTCATATTTTAGTCCTAGATTAGTGCTGTGGTCTACTGCCAGTTTAAGAAGTCCATCTCTCTCCTTAAGCCAAGGGTAGAGCAAAAGGTTAGTGCTTCAACCCCACGAGATAAAGCAAATAAGCAGGAAAGTGTTGCTGTTCCGCCTTGTATTGCCACTGACTTTATGTTTAAGGAGGGCAGGCGCTCCCCTGCCCAGCACTACATATATTGTGTATATACCAAGAGACCTAGAGTTATGCTAACCCGAGGGGTAGTAACAGACAAGTTGTTTTTAGGGAGAGAGAGTGTGGGAGGCTGGTTGCAATTTCCTTCTGTTAGTTGTTCTTCTTATCCTCAGGAGGTGTATAAGGAGGTGGCTGATCCTGGAACGAGATACAGCAGAGTCAACAACCCTGCTGATTTTATGACGAACTCTTCCCAGGCTTGGCTTACAAGAAATGACTGCTCTTCAGGGAGCTACAGCCAGAGCCGGGTGCTGTGTTTTAAGCTGGCATTTCACCAGACCATTTCCCTCTGCTATCAGTAATGCTCCAGAATACATGCAACCTCTCATAAAGTTTTCTAGTGAAGGTCCTCTCAAAAACAGGTAACAAATGGTCTATTGCAAATAATAGATCACTTAATCTGTTTTAATCCCCATCCTCCCCTAACTTCCAGGGTTTTGTCTCTGTTGATGTTCATAGCCCTGACCCAGCAGGCAGCAAGTCCCCAGGCTGAGGGCCAGCTTTGCTGCTCCATCGCTGTCCCGCCCACCACAAAGGCATGTGAGGCAGTGAAGGGCGCAGGCAGACTGGCTGTCCCATACCAGATGTAGGCTACAGCCCACCTACCGGCTGCTACTGACTGAACTTTAAGAAACCTCCTCATCTCCATGCAGCCCAGAAAAAAGTGAAAATGAAACCCTTGAACATCCTTCAGTGTCCCACTCTCCCCACCTTCAGGCCCAAGAGAAGCAGAGAGCTTCTGTTGTACTGAATGGCTGTTACTGGGTGAATCTTCAGGCCCTCCTCCTTTCCCGACTGAGGATTTAACAAGCCTTCCTCATGGCACTATCACCCACACCTCACAGGAAAATGCGTCCTTTCTGTGCACGTTCAAGATGAAGGCACACTAGGCTTTGCTAGGAAAGCAAACCGCTGTCTCCGTTAGTGACAGAAGAGAGAGCAGGCACACGCAGGCCACAGGCGCAGTACTCACCATGGGCATGTACACGTTGTGTGGGTTAGCAGGGTTGTAATACGCACTGGAAGCGGCTTCCATGGCCTTACTGCCCCCTAGAAAGGAAAGAGAAGAAGCCATCTCACACACCTTAGGCAGTGGACCAAGTCCCAGGGCCTTCTCCCCAGCCACAGCTCTTTTGAGGAGTCAACAAGCGTCCAAACAGCTAGCAGTAATCGCAGCAAGCTGGGTTTGAACTCAGAGCACTTCAGGAAAGCTGCAGGTTGGCTAGAGCTGACCACAAGCTGTGCAGTGCAGAGCTGAGCAGCTCCCCCCATACTCTGCTATCTCAAATAATAGATCAAGATGACTCTGACCTCCTGCAACAACTTCCCCACCCCACGCTGTGCCCACAATGCCACCCACAGCCCAAGGCCCCAAGCACCCTTTTTCACCCAGACCCTGTCAGCCCCCCAGTCCCATTTACCTGGCATCCCTGGGCTTCCCCAGGCTGGGGGGGCAGAGGGGGCTGAGGGTCCTGCAGGAGATGGCCCGGAGTAGGGGGGAGGAGGTGGCACATACACAGGGTTCATGTTTGGAAGTGGTGGGTAAATACCTGAAAAAGATGACACCAGATTGATGTTTTGGACCATGGCAATGGGACAGAAGGGAAGAGAGCTCACAGGCCCAACAGCACATTATCTCTGGACAAGTGCAGCAGTGAGGAAAGCTCTGCGGCTTGGCAGAGGTGCAGACAGGAGGGATTTGACATTTTGCTAACGCCCAGCATGCCAGCAGGCAAATAATGATCTGCCAAGCAGCAGCACAATTGACAAACCCCATTTTCATCTCCCATCAGCTGCAACTGTAGACATACATGGGTATGATCAAAAGCACAAGACAGATTTTTGCAAGGACAAGGATCCTTGAAGGAGACAAAACTACAATAACCCTCGTCATACCATTGTGATTTCTTTACAACTAACACCAAACACACCCTGCCAGTCATCATTACACAACTTCCAAACCTGGAGTCTGGGCGTATGGATATCCCATGGGTTGTGGAGCTGGTCCATAGGCGCTCATCGGCGGTGGTGCATAAGGATACGGTCCATTTGGTGGTGGAGGAGCAGCATAGCCCCCCGGCGCAGGTGAATAACCCCCAGGAGCAGGCTGGGGGGGTGCATACCCTCCGGGAACAGGTGTATAGCCATAGCCAGGGTTCTGGAGAGGAACGCCACTGGAAGCTAAGAAGAACACATTTAGTAAGCCAGATATCCTTTTGTTACAACTAAACGTATAGAATAAAAGGAAAACAGTTCTGTTCATGCATCACTATTTCCCTTCATCTAAATTCACTAAACAATCCTGGCATAGTACTGCGCTTGAAAAGCATTAGTCTCCTCACTGCAAGTTCACAGGGTCCTAAAGGGAACCAGCTGCAAAAATACTAGGTACCAGTCCCATCAAAGAGCTCCCACTGCTGGAAGAAAAGACCATTCTAGAGCAAGGATCAGTAGGGTGGTTTTTCCTTCCTTTTAAACTTTCTTATCAGGGAAAAAAAAAAGTACATTTTTAAATGCACACTTCTTTAAAAAGAAAGCTTTCTTACCAGAAAAAAAGTTGATGTACATTTTCCCCCCATTTGAAAGTTTTAAATATAAGTTGTTTTTTTAAATTTTTTTTTCCTCTCTCCAAATGCGCACATTAACTTCCCCCATCTTACTCCTGTATTACAGAACTCAGCTGAGGGTAGGTAAGCAAATCAATTTTTCACCATCACATATTTCAACTTTATTCCAGGAGCAATAACGTTCTGTAGAAAAAGGTGGTCCACCTTAGAAGCACAACCCCCAGAATATTCCACTGCACAAAGCACTGAAGTGAAATGAAGAAAAAAGATTGGAAGGAAAAACAAAACTTCCCCTGGAAAGAGAAAAAAATGCATTGCTGTGGAAAAGCGCACAGGGTACCCTTCTTCCCATGAAGTTCAAAAAGAGCACTATTCTCTAACTAGCTCAGCCAACCATGGGGGGAACTGCAGGCTCTGAAGACCCCTTACCATTAGAAGCAGCTTTGAACATCAGCTGTCCAAACTCAATGGCTCCTCCACTGTTGAAAGTGAGTTTAAATGTCCCCTGCCCTTCCCAGCCACCTAGGAAAGGGAGAATTAGAAGTGAAACGGACTATTAACCTCCTCAGTAGCAGTCAAGACAGCAAAACAGGTAATACTCCAATTATTTTTTTTTCTTTCTTATTTCAAGACTCTTTTGTGTCCTGCTACCAGGAGGAAAGAATCATGGCGTTGCTACCGGATGTCCCCCAAAACAGTATCTCAAGAAGATCAGGAATTTATTTCTTTACCCTTTAAAAGTCAATCCTCTCTACAGTTACGTAGAAGCAGCCTACTCTACATACTAAGTGGTTTGTTCTTTCCTGAAAGGTTTAATAGAACCTAATAATGAACACAGTGTAAAGAAAGAACGCTTAATTCACTGAGGATTTTAATTTGAAAGCCCTCAAATGAAGTTTTATTGCTGACCCCTTTGGACTGCAGATCAGGATCTGCAACTCAAGCTAGGATTTAAATCAGACGCAACATTTTAATCTCTTGGACCCACAGAAGCTCAGACAGATTATAAATGCTTAGGTATAACAGCAATTTTTCAGAAAAAAATTCAAGTAGGCGATGATATTGCAAGATCAGTAAGAGTACTTTGTTTTGTAGGTACTTTTTTCTAGTTTGTTTGGGGTTTTCTTGGGGGGATGCTTTGGGTTTTTTTGGTGTTTTTTAGAAAATATATGTTATTTAAATAAAAGATTTCATAAAATAAGATTTATCTTCCCTGTCTAACAATGAAGTTAGTAAAAGTAGAGATAGTCTCTTGGGGACAATGTAGAAATAAAGTACAGAAATATAACAAAACAATTCACCACGGACGAAGTCCCCCCCTTGGAGATTCACCTGTTTAAAAACACTGTCTTTGTATGATTTCCGCCCAATAAAGTGGGCTGATCCACAATCCCCAGAGGACCCAGTCACTTTAAAACATTGTTAAGAACAGAAAGCAAAAGCATAAGCTCTCCGGATGCCATCAAAACGCACATAAACTAATTCCAAGGCTGAAGATGGAAGAAATTTGAATCAGAAGCTTTGTTTTTAATCCCCATTTATCTGCCGCAATTCCCCATGTTTGGTCATGACCATGACTGTAAGTCCTACTTCAGTGTCATCACCAAACTCGGAACAAAGCTGTATCAATGATACACAGCAGCATCCAAGATGCACGCAAACGTACCCAAGTCGGTAAGTGGCTACTGACCTCCAGAAAACAAAAGTGGTTGCTAATTGTCTCTATCAATACCAACGAGGGGTGACTTGGTCACTTACCTACTCTTCCAGGTCAGAGAGAGGCGAAAACAAGCACACATGGAAAGAGAGTAAACATGACATAGACGGCAAGACAGAAGTTACAGAATTAAACAAGAGTCATCCAGTGAAAGTCAGTTACCAGCTTTGGGGACAGAAAGTAACACAGAAGCAGTGCCTTAAAGTTCAGATGACAAAAGTTACCTCAGGGTGGATGTGCTAGCTATACTGCCACAGCTACTCTGCCCGTCTTTCCTGTGCCCGTAAGCCATCTATCTGATGTTCAGCAGAAAAGGACTTGGGACACTTGTGAAAAGCTCAGTCTACAAAGGGCACATACCTCCTGCCTCGGCCTGAATCTGTCCTTTGATGTAGTTGGCAGAGAAAACAGGCTGCTCGATTGAGCATCCTTTCACCAAATAAAACGGCATCATGAAAGACAACATAGGATCCTTGCCCTTTGACACAAAGATCATCTGCAAGACAGGAGGGAATACCTCTGAATTACTTAAATTACATATAAAGAGTGGTCACAGAGTTCTAGTTGTAGCAGCATTCAAAAAAAAAGGGTAACTTAACTCCTAGTATCAGTATGCATTGTGTTATTTCACAGCTTAACATTGCAGGATTTTATGGCACATGGCTCACTTGCCCGAAGCATGTATGTTGCAAAATAATATATCACTTAAAACATACATGCACATTTACCGAGTTTTACTGTTCTGCTTTTTAAGGATAAGCTATGACAGTTTTCAAAAAAAATAGTATCGACTGAGACATTATATGAAATATATTCTTTAGACAGTGATTTCTAGGACCGCATGTGCCTTTGTAGGGAATTGGGATTGTGATACAGGCATGAACTATCCTATTTCCACCTTCCCTTCTCCAACCCAGGACTCTCAGTCATTCATCCCATAACAAAAATCACTTCTTCTATCACCAACTAGGTTTCAGGTTTAAAGTCTACAAGATCCCTTGAGAAAGCAGAAGCCCCGCTGGCGTCAGACTTACCCTGTAAGGGGTGAGATACAACATCCCTTTCTTGGTGCCTTTGAAGGCTTCAGGCTTGCCTGTCACGTCACTGAAGGAGAGCTCCACATCTTTACACTGTTTGAGAACACTGAAGAAGGAAATCAGACAAATTGGAGAGAGAAACTCAGTAACAGCTCTGACACACACCCCCATGACACAGGAGGGGGACAGCACACCAGAAACTCTGAATATTATGCCAAAAAAATCAGTTCTGATGTGGGCCCTGTCTTTTTTCCTTTCAATGGAGAGGGATGATTTATGCAGAGTGGAAGAATTCATACTCTCACCTGTTATAACCCCTGCTCCTGCTCCACAAAGGGAAGTTTTAAATTACAGTTTCTCTTTCCAAAACCATCAGGCTGAGGAATTCCCCTCCCCACATGAGAAGAGCCTCAGCCCAAAGGTCGGGGCACAGAAAAGGTGGAGGTGCATGAAAGCACCCCCTTAAGGCCAAGGTATCATCTCAGAGCAAGCCTCCCTCTCCCACTCCGTGCTCAAATCCAGGACTGGCCATCACAGGGGAGCAGCACCACTGTAACACCACACCCACTGTGCAAACCGAGGAAGCTGCTTCAACTGATACCATCACTGCTGACCTTGCTTCACATGGTTTAAGTAAATATTTGTAATAAACAGCACCATGCTAAGGAACAAAACCAGGAGCCAGTAATATCAACAATAAGGTTATTATTGTTGGATATCTAGGGGGACGTTAGCAAAGTTTGCTAATGACATAAAGTCAGATGAGTACTGTAAACGCTGCAGGATCACAGATATGGAGGTGCCTGAAAAATTACATGTATTTTCAGGAAAAATTAAAGAGTAAACTTGGGAAAGCGTGACACTGAATCTACAGGGCAGATCCTAAACATACTACCTAGTAAGAAAATTTGCAGAATAAATAAAAAAGCCTTGTGGGTGACAAGCTTGCAGTGTGTTACAGCGGCAGAATCCCGAGGCATTTTATGGTTCAAGAACACGTAAAAAGAAAACACAAAACCCTAACCCAACACAAGCCTGAAGAGGACGGATCTAAAGTAATCTTACGTATTCTGATCAGCTTAGGGTAGAAGCCACATCAAGTCAGGACTCAGGAAATTGCAAAATTACTGGGGGAAGGGAGGAATCAGCAGGGCCACCGTATGGGAAAACAACCAAAAGCCCTGTAGTTTCAGGTTACATGCTCCTTAGGTAAGAGAAAAACTTAACAGTATAGATGAATCTGAAAATGCAGCTATTCGAGGAGGAAGACACTAAAAAGCCTAGCTTTAATGAGAAAAAAACAAACTGACCAAGAAATTCTACTGGGACATTACTCATAGTTGAGCTAGATGCATATTCTCAGACTGGCTGGGAGGGACAGACCGATGAGGCAGCAGAGCTCTTTCCACTTCTGAGATGCAGAGGGAAAACACTTCTTCTAAGCTAAATAAAACCAACTCCTCAACAGCTTGGACCTTACCGGAACATTTCCTCAACCATGTCCTGTAGCAGCATTTCACATCATTTGCCTCATTGGGAAGAATTTCTACATAGCCCCTTTAATGTTTACTCCTTCCCAGCTACTCGCACAAGGAAATAACGTACAGCCACCAACACTGGGCATAATTAGGCAGCTGAACTGGTCTGCACCTGCATACCCATCCAGGGCTGTCATGGGAGGGCCGTGCACCCTGCAGAGCACCCACCTGTGACTAAGCAGCACCCTGAAGAATGGCTTGCGGTTAAGGATACTGCAATCACCTTTAAAGCAGCAAAAGCTCTACATGTCAAAGGACTTCCCTGACTGAAGCAGTAGTAGTCAGCTAGTAACTCAGCATTATTTGGAGTATATTTTTGAAGAGTAATTTTTCCTACAGTTTACCACGTCCAAACCAACTCGACAATCCTTTGCTGGGCCTCTGTTTTCAAGGATTTCCCTAGGCAAGGCCGGGATGCCGGGAGCACCCAAACACCATCGGAGCGAAGCCGAGGCCTGCCGAGCCGGTCTGTCAATCCCCATTCAGGGCACGGGCTGGCGTCCAGCCGTTGGTGGCGATTCCACGAAGAGAGACGCTCCTCCTGCGCCGAGGAGGGGACCCGCTCTGCTCAGGCCTCGCCTCTGACAAGAAGTTCCTTTTACTTTCAATTCTAGTGACTAAGACTCCTACCTTAAGTGGTGTCTGCCTCTCTGACATCACTAACTGCGTGATATAAAATAACCCAAACCAATTCCTCGTCTTTTTCAGGTGATGGCAGCTCACTCTTCATCCAGGACGCCCGCCGGAGCAGCACGAAGTGCCGTCGGAGCTTCAGCAGTAGAGCCGGGGCAGCTCTATCGGCTCTAGCCAGGCCCGCTCCCCACCGCCTGCCCCAACCCGTCCCCACACCGCCGGGGAGCACAACACAGGCCCCGGGCCGGCCCGGGCCGAGCCACGGGGCCGCCCCAGCGGGGCCGAACTCCCTCCCACCGCCAGGTCCCGCCGGCCCCCGGCCCTGCTGCGAGGAGCAGGTGTGAGGAGGACCCCTCCCGCCCCGCCGGTACCTCTCGCCGTTGGGGACAACGACACCACCCTCCTGCGAGTGGTTCCTGTTCAGCGCCATCTTGCCCCGTCCCCCCGATGGCCCCGCCCCTGACCCTGTGACGTCACCCCCCGCGAGCGTCACCCCCCGCGAGCGTCACCCCCCGCGATGCCCCGCCCTCCCTGTGAAGTCCCGCCTCCGTCAGTGACGCCCGGCCGGCATCCGGCGCGCGCGGCGGAAGCGAGGCAATGTCGGCGGCGGAAACGAGGCGGTGTCGGTTGTGAGGCGGGGCTGGTTTAATGGCCGCCGGCGGAAGGGACGCTACAGCTGCAGCCGGCGGTACCGCCCGGCCCGGGCACTGCGTCTTCCCTGCCGCGGGTGTCCCGTCCGCCCAAGGCCCGCCGGGGAGGGCCGTGGCCCGGCTCCTCCTCTCCCGGCCTGGCGGGGGCACCGGCGGCTGGCTCACAGCCGGGCCTGAGGCGGCCGGGGAAGGCGTTTTCCCAGCCCCCCCCTCCCACCCCCCCGGTCTGGTGGGTGGCTCAGGCGCGGTTTTTGCCGTCCTCCGTGCGCCTACCCCTCGCAGCGCCGCTTCCCGGGGCCTCTGCTGGTGTGGGAAAGGTGCCGGTGAGGCGGCCTTTCCCCCGAGCCGCCTGCTCAGGAACCGTGGTGAAGAACCGTAATTAACTTCTCACAACTAATCACAAACACTAGTGCCTACACGTAGCGCTGCTCGCTCTTCCTGCTCGCTCTGTTGACAGCATGGACACCCTCCCGCGGTCTTCCTTACCGTCTTAGCCTAAATGGAATTTGTCTACTGTAAAAAAAAAACAAAACAACAAAACAACAACAACAAAAAAAAAACCCAAAAAAAAGGACCTTTGGGATTTACCATGCATTGCAAAAATCTTCTGGTCAATGGCTTATGTGGTGAAGGGTTTCTGAGTCTCTGAGGGCACTGAGTGGGACCTCCGGTGTAAAATTTACCCCCCTGTGGTACCGTTCAAGGAATGACGCATCCGAGGGGAGCATCTGACCGGCTGTGGTCATCCTGGGACTCAGACGGTGGCACACGAGAGCTAGGATCCGTTCAGGCTTTTCCCAGCTTATCCATCAGCAGAGACTTTTTCCCGGCAGTATATCCTGCTGTTGGCGCAGTATGGGAAATTTTTGATAATTTGCCGTTTGTAGACTTTCTGGTAGATACGCAGTTACCAGTAGGATATTTGGGTGAGCGGATGGCAGTGAGGAATACCTGAGCTTGCTTTTGTCAGCAAGCTTTTATGGATCCTTTAGAAGTAGTCCGTGATCTGACAGGAACTTAGAGAGCAGAGCTTAAAAACCTTATTACAAACAAACAAAAATTCTTAAACATATAGGGCAAAACACGCAGCCTTGTCCTTGTAGTTCACATTAGAGGCAAAGGAAAATCTCTGTCTTCTGTTTTGTGGGGTCTGCTTTGCTTTCATTAAGCAGGGCAGCCTTGGCTCTCTGCGTTAACCCTTGTTTGGGCCCAAAAGTCATAGAAATGACCATACTGCAGCCCAGGGTGACGCAGCCTGGTGGCAAGAGACTTCCTCTAGAGCAGTTGCATGGCTGCCAAAGAGCTGTGTGAGAAAGCAAGTGCAGGGAACACCTCCGCACGCCCCCGCTAAAGATGGTGGAGCATGGCTTCATGCTTCAGCGCAGTGAAGAAGAGGTGCCCTGGGGGGGTCTTTCCTATTGCACTGGGTTTACAATATTATGTAGAAGCAGCCACAGCAGAGTAGGATGAGAAGATACTTCTGGCAGTTGGTGATGCTGGAGACACCTCACGCCTGGCCGGCTGGTGGAGACAAGCTGGGAGGAGGCTTTGACCCCGTGTTGGGCTGTGGATGGCCAATGTGGGTGGCGGGATGGGTAGCAGCATCGCAGGATGGTTTCTGCAGGGTCTGTGGTACGGCTGCTGGCACCGGTGATGAGGCTTTTGTTCTCTGCAGGGCCGAGGAGGCCTGGTGCAGGTGGGAAGCTGGGTGCGAGATTATATGCACACACTGCATACAGGAACACCAGGAACCATGAAGGTGGGTGGTGAAAGGACTGTGAAGGGCCAGTATGGTCCTCCTGTCCTAGCAGTGCTGAGAATGGGTGATTAGTGTGGACAGGGGGGAGCAAGAGTGAAGAGACCTTTGCTTTGCAGTGACAGCACCAGAGAAAGCCACAAGATGGACACATGCTCTTAGACAGTTTTGCTAAGGCTTCCCAGCCCTGGCCCCTGTAAACTGTCAGCCAACCTCAGTCCTGGCTTGAGTCATCCCCTGCTACTCCCTCGTTGGGACCTCTTCCTCCCACCTGCGCCAGGCTTTCCAAGACCCCATCCCAAACCCACTGCACTTCCCTTTACTTGCACCACTGCTGTCCCGTGCCATGGCATTTTGCACATGCATTTTAAGTACAACCAGCTATTGTCCTGGAGGTGACAACCCCTGCCATCCATGTGACACACTAGGTGACAGGCAGAGACTGACAAAATCAGGACATCTGTCATTTTCTCCCTTCCTACCTTCTGCCCAACCAGCCCTAACAGTTTCTACCTGTCCAAGGGACATCCAGAAAAGAGCTGACAGTGGCTAGACACGAGCATATAGTCTTCGGCAAAGACTATGCCTCTTTCTACTCCTGGGTCTTTACCTTCCCTCCTTGTCCCCTCCAGGGGAAGGTAAACAAACAGCTTCTCAACCCGACACAAAAGGACATTGATAAGGAAGAGGTGTGAGAGCTGGGACAGGGAGAGGGAGGAAACAGCCTGGAGAAGAGGAAGATTAAAGTACTTGGAGAAATGAAGGAGAGACAGAAGGGGTCAAGAGCAGAAAAAGTGAGATAGGGAAAGAAAGGAAGGAAGCAAGCTATGGAGGGCTAAAAGGGAATGAGGAAAATAGCACAGGAGAGGAGGACATGGAAGCTGGGAGAGCAGCAGGAGGGCAGAGGAGCAGCACAGGCTGAGACTGATGGAGTAGCAAGTGCAGCCTTTTTAGTGTGGAGGAGGTATCTCTTGTGTTCCCACCATTAGTGGAGATCCAGGAAGACACCCTGGCCCAGTGCTTCTCAATCCATGGCTCTTTGCATTCCTCCAAGATCCTGAAGGCCCTGTGCTGAGTAAGGCTGTCCCTGAGGGAGCCCCTGGCAGGGACACCCCGTGGCACTGTCTTCCCTGCGCTCCCACAGCAGAGGGGCCATGTTGTGGGAGAAAAGTTTGGCCAGGACCTGCTCAGTGCTGGTGGAGAGAGACTGCTGCAATGGGGTATGAGGTGGGGTGACTTCAGGACAGCTTGGTCTGATCTGCACAGGATCAAAAGCCTGTGCCACAAGCATGGCTTTTGATCTTAGCGCTGGGCAGGACAAATGCACCCCCTGCAGCAGGAACATATTCTTTTCCTCTGGGTTTTGCTTCTTTTGGAAAATTTGGCTATTTCCCCCAAGCACTTTTATGCTTCTCAAATAGATGTTACAGCCCAAGAATTAATTCTGTCCCCTCACACCAATCACTTCCTCTGAACCCCCAAACATGTCAGTCTGTCACTTCTCCCATCTATCCACTTCCAAGCTGCCATTTCCCCTCGGCAAGCCACAGCAAGAAGTGAGGGTAAAATGCTGGGCCGCCATGCCCTCAGACCAACCAGCTGCCTTCCCACCAACCAAGGACCCAAGAGAAAGCTGTGCTGCCATCACTTGAAGACAACGCATGCACTGACTCCACCATCTCTCCTGGAGTCTCTCCTTGCCATATCTCCAAGTGATAAAAACAGAACCACAGCATGCCCCATACCTCCCACCTCCAAAGCCCTCCTGCCCCCAGAAATCCTTCCCCCCATCCCTATTTCCCCCAGGCAAGACACACAGCTGAGACACAGAAACGAGAGGAAAGAAGATGACGGACAGTCCGCTGTGCAAAAAACAAACCGAGAATGAGGACACTCTGGGAAGGACTGGGGAGACGCCTTTGGTCCCGCTCCGGCACATAGGTAGGCACATGCACACACGCACGCACTCAACGCTTGCATCCTCTCACACACACGGAGGATGTGCCACATGCTTCAGAGGCAGGCCCATGGTAGAGTCAAGGGTAGCAGGGGTGGGTTGTCATATCCAGAGACACCGGGTGACAGCGGCGGGGATGGGGAGATGGGTCATTCACAGGTTACTTTCGTGGTTTTCCTCTGTCTCAACAGTCATGGGGGGCAGCCCTCCATTGTCATTCAGCCGCTTGGCCCTGTAGGTCTCATAGTGGATGTTGTGAGTCACTTCTTTTAGGTCCTGAAGGTGGGTCCTGTGGGGGGCAAAGTGAAGATGGGGTTGGAAAGAAGATGTGATAACTAATATCAGCTCAGTCAGTATTAATCTTCCGATGATCATTTTATTGCCCAAGATAAAGGGAAGATTTCTTCAGTCGGTCTGGCTAATGAGGGTACTTTTCTTTCTGCGTGGATGGCATGGGTGCCATCATACACAACTGAGGGTTGGAGCATCAGCATTCAAGAACACATACACAGGCTGCAGGATATCCCTGGCTGTGCTTGTTGGTGTCCTGCCCCTCTCACACCTGTACCAGTGGGACAGCTACTGGCCATCCTGGTGTGTCAGAGCAGACATGAGCTTATCTCATCTGAAGCATAGGTGAGACAAGGAAACACCATGAGGCTGTGTCAGGTCCACTGCAGATCATAACCTGCAGAACACTGCTGTGAGCATCGTCCCTAACCTCCATAGAAAGCCTGTGGGCTCAGATTGCTATGTGCTTTGTGGTGACCACTTGGTTGGGATGTTCTTACTGGAAGACTTACAGAAAGCACGTCTTCTGCAGAAGGTATTGCAGAGCAAAAAGAGGGCAGTAGTGTGATGTCAAAGCATTGTACCTGGCCAAGTGTCTCAATATCACCATACCCACAGGTGGAACGAGCCACAGGCTTTGAAGTGTGTTTCTCTTATTTTCTTTTTTTTTGGTGGTGTTTTAAAACCTCATCGTGTTCATAGGGAATAGAGGTGACCCTGGATCTGCAGCTCTTCTACAGAATTCGGGGCAGATATCACTTGTGCTGAGACAACTTCATGAAACAGAGTAGAAATAAGACAGGACAATGAAAGCTTTTCACTTCCAGGTCATATGTTCCAGCCCGTCCTTCAACCTGGTAGGACACATAGTCTAGGATGTGGTAGTGGCCTCTTTCTCATTGACTCCAGCCCAGACCCGATGTCAGAACAAATAGAAGTTGTTGCAACCTAATGTCCTTAATGGGATATAAGGGGGGTGGTAGTACCCTGCTTTTCTCCAGGTGTCCAGCTCATACATGAAAACTAGCACCTACTTGTCATAGTGGTCTTGTCACTAAGAGAGGCACTAGAGTATCTACCCCTTAACTCAATCCAATCCTACCCCATATAAGCTTCCACTGCCTGGAATGTACTTTATTTTCCTTTTCATAGGGGCTATTTCACTCTATGAGGGCCTCAGGAAGACTCCCTGCTTGTCAAGACCAAACTGATGCATGACCATGGCCTTACCTGATGACAAAATCTCGAAGTAGGGCAAATTCACAGTGAGTGAGGTTTTCCACTGAAAAGAAAGCAAGCCAGTGTTACATTTGATTTATTCAACAATCCCTTTGTGCTTACAGAGCATGGGAAGGTCATCGCCATGGGGCAAGTTCCAGGTGGGCAGAGCCTGCATACTTCAGAAAGGACAGACAGTTGTGTGAACACCACACCGTCAGGCATTGAGCAGACACGCTGCCAGGTGCTGAGCGGTTACATGTGAACTTTCATTTGGAAACCAAGGCAGTCTCAGGATCTGAGCTTCACACACCATGGTGTTTGGAGTGGCTCTAGCTTCTGCCAGCTGGCAGTAGTGGTACCACATTGACCATGGCAGAACCCTCCCAGACCTATTTGAGAATTCTCCTTTTGCTTGGTTTCAAAAAATTTATCACAAAAGGGATGGGAAGGTAGCCATGGGACCTGTTATCTGGACCCTTGTCTATTACTGGGGCCTGCAGAGATATTTCAGCTCCCAGAAGCAAGGGGGTTTTTACCTTCAATGATTCCCCAAGGTGTTTTCCTGCCCAGGACTCTTTTGCCATTCACTTGGTACTCCTTGTCGCTGCCCACTACTGCGAAGGGCATACTTTCCTGCTGGGGAGAGACATGTGGAGAGACCTATTGAACCCATTCCAGAGAGCAGCACAATCACTGTTCCCCATCGACCTTTCCTCCTCTCAGCTCACCAAACACAAGGCCTTCTCCAAGGGAAGAAGTTCTCCAGAGCAACACTTAACCGACTGTCCTGTTCATCCACCAGCGCTATCACTAGCATTTTGGGCCCTTGCTTTACAGGTGTCCTTGCACCCCCCAAGCTTAGTGGGTAGCTTGCAGCAGTGCCAAGGGCTCTGGAAAGGGGGTCAGAGCTTTTCTACATCCATCTCCAGCATTTCTGAAGACGGAGATGACCAGAGAGAAAGTACCTTGGCATAATCCGGAGAGGGTCTGTTAGCGCAAGGCCGTTCATATGAATAGTTTGCAGTGAGTATTTCTCACAAAGCTTGTAGTGCTTCACCAGAAGAAGGAGAGGACTCAAACTAATCCTCCCCAACAAGACACATGAACATTCAATAAGTTTAATGGCTGAAATGGTTGTGCCGAGGAAGGCCTGAAATGGGAAAGAGGTGCAGCTTCCCTGGGAAGTGGGACAGTAGGTGGGGCTGTTGGGGACCCCAATATCATAGAATCATAGAATCATAGAATCATAGAATCATAGAATCATAGGGTTGGAAGGGACCTCTGGAGATCATCTAAGATATCTCTAAGCACAGGGAGAAACCATTCATTTCTAGAGCACAGGGTGCAGGAGAGCCTGCTATCCATAAGGCTGTGCAGATGTTCATAGATTTGCTCTGCTTTACAGATGTCCCTGGGCCTGGGAAAGGACTGCAGTTACCACAGGAATGGAGATTAGAAGGCAGTTTATTTCTTATGTGTGAGACTATCCAAACCTAGGGTAATGATGCTGAAATGCAGAAAAAATGTGGTGCCCTCCTCAAAACCAGTCACAGTTTGGAGAAGAAGCAAAACCCATCTAGTCTTCTCCAGAATGTGTGATGTATTTTCAAATGGGAAATTATTAATTAAGATGGGGACTGTGGGAATAATTTCTGTCGGGGCTGTGACAGCTGGGGGAGTTGAAAGAGCAAGTGTCAGCTGCAATGCAAGACTCCTGGAGTTTCTTGAGGGCTGACACGGAGGCCAATTTATGTTCATTAATGGCATAGACACAAAAATGATGAGTGGGATAATTAAATGCACTAGCATCACAAGTTCAAGAGGTGTTGTCAGTCCAAAGGCAGACTGGGTTATTATCTGGGAAGATGCAAGTTTGAGGCACAAAGAGCAGCATTTAGGGAATAACATCAAGAATTTCTGCTGTGACTTTGGAGCTCATGAACAAGCAGTGACTGAAGGAGTTGAAGGACCCCATGTGCTAGTCAGTCACAAGTCAGTTGCAGGACACCAGTGTGATACAATTGTTTGAAAAGCACATGTCATCCACGAGCTTAGCAATTCAGATCTCAGAAGAGATGGGGGAGCATGGGGTACCGGCTCCAGTGCTAGATAATCAAATCAAACTGGAGCAGGCACAGAAAAAGGTGACTAGGAGCATGGACTACTGAGGAATGGGAAGCTTATTGAAAGGAGCTTGTCTCCTTTAGCTAACCAGAAGATCAGCAAAGGATAATATCGTGCTCTTTTCAGGTCAAGTTTGGTCAGCAGATAAGGGGGCTGATGGGGCAGTTGTTTGGGACAGAGGCTGGACATCAGTCACACCCCAGGCCCCTTTGGTCCTTGACATTGGCCAGACAGAACATTCAGCAAGAGGAGGTGAAACCTAGTCCTTCCTCACTCAGCCTTCATAGCACCCTGTGGTAACGACAGGGACGAATTAAGCTGAGAAGGAACAATGACAATCCCTTACATACATTGCATCGTTCATTCAGGGACGATGAAGCACTTAAAACCTTCTAGTGACACGTGTCTATTTTACAGTCATTAAACGTGACCAGCCCTCATGCCCCCTTCCCCCCTGTAATAAAATATTTCCTACCCTGATTTTGTCGTTCTCTGTTTTATCCTCCAAGTCTTCATCAAATTCTTTCTGGGGGTAAAACTCGATCCCATTTACTTCCAGCTCTTTGCGCACCTAGGCAGAGAGACATTTTGCAGCACAAAGCAACACAAGCCTGAAGGGAATGCAGGCAAGATGGCCAGGCAAACACATCTGGGACATCCTTCCAGCAGGCAGGGGCTGGAAGGGCTGTCCCCAGGGAACTGTGCAGCAAAGTGAGGACACACGGCAACAATGATGAGTCTTTCTTCCTCAACCTCAGTTACTTGTCTGGCTCTGCAGCTCCCATGACAGAATGTATCATGAGATGTCACAGGGATACGCGCCTTTCTTCCCCCTCTAACAGATGCCCTCAGGGCCATAAACAGCTGCATCTTCAGGACTTACACACCAGCCCAGCGTTGGACTCTGTGCATACCCTGGGGACTGTGCTGCAAACTCAGGAAGGATAACACTCATTTTTCCCTCCTCCAAGCCCGGGCAGGGAAGGATCCCATGCAGGAGAGGAGATACTCACTCTTTGTTTGAATTCAGTCTTCTCCTCCAAGGTCATGGTGTCAGCCTTGGCAATAACTGGGATGATGTTCACTACCTTGCTGAGATGTTTCATGAACTCCAGGTCCAAAGGCCGCAGGCTGCAGCCCAAGAAGGAACAACAACATGGAAAGGGTCACTTTACCCTCCTTGCCTTTCATCCCAGTAATTCTCCCAGTGTCAGGGCATCCGTGAAACCTCCCTTGTACGTACCCCACTTGCTGACACCATGCTTTCCTCTCCTTCTTCCCATCTATCCTGCCCTCTCCCAAAAAACACAGTGGCATTTCTCCTGCCCTTTTTATCCTAGACCCTTTCAAGGCCCGCAGCACCTGAAGCTAAACTAAACAGTGGCCAGCCCCGCAGACGGGATCCCTGGGTCCATCACTGAGATGGAGCAGTGCAGAGAGTATATCTGGCACAGAGGCACCAGGGGCTTGAGGAAGGAGGAGGGACAGTGTGTACATACGAGTGGCCAGTCGGTGAGATGAAGTAGAGGCAGCAGTGCACTCGTGTGTCTGGAATTCGTTTCTTCCTTGCAATATTCACTTCCTCTTTCAAAAATTTTTCATATTGCTCGTTGATGTATTTCTCGATAGGCTCCCAGCTGTTAAGGTGGGAGAGAGAGATGAATAGACAGGTACAAATCTCCTCATGTTCCTGCCTACAGTGTTCCCAGCTCTGACAGCAGCAAAGCAGGCGCAGGCATAAAATATATTCACCACAAGCATCACACCATCAGCAGAGATGTTTAAGAGTTTCTATAACTGGGCACAGAAATAGGCACTCACTATGTAATGTGCCCATATCCCCGAGCATGCACGTAGACCCATGGTGTTCACAATTCCATGTCCTCACTACTGGCCCCCTGAATGCAATAGGATCCCAGACGCTTTCCAGGCCAAGTAGATGAGAGTCACTCCATATACCATACCATATACTTCAGCTCTTTCTGGGACACAAGACCTTGACCAGTTCTCACCAGTTCTCGTTGTTGATCTGGTCCCCGAATCCTGGCGTGTCGATCACTGTCAGCTTCATTTTGACACCACCTTCTTCAATGACTGGGGAAGAAATTGCAAACAATCATATGCCTCCCTGGGGACCTGCTCCACCATGAAACATGTCTCTGTGCCCTACAAGGGAAAAAGAGCACTCTGCCCTCATCACTGTCCAGCAAGCATGACCAGGCCAGGCTGGGTCATGCCTCAACAGTTGTAACCCCCGCTTGCATTTCTGACTCCAAATTTTGGTAATCTCTGCACCAAAGCCACCTCATACCACTCTGCTACAGGAAAATGGATTTGTGCTCAGTCCGTATCCCAGACATATACCTACCTTACACAACCTATCCTCCCCTCCAACACATCACCCTGCATCTGAGATGATGCCCATTACTCTGCACCATTGTAGAAGCTGTGCTGATGCTTTACCATGAGGAGATGTGCTCTACCAGGCTTGGGATGGGACCCACCAATGCAATTTGTATAGATTATTAAGCATCTGCAGGTAAGAATGACTTACGGCAAGGCTTAATCCACACATGCAGACTAATGTCTTGTCAGAAGAAATATCTATAACTGTTTTTCTACACCTCACTTTTGTCTGTGGTATCAGTAGCATTGCTGTTTAAGAAAAGCCTTGGCCGGATCTGAGGCCATCTAAAACTGGTACTTGGCCTTTAGCTTCTCATAGACAAGCTACCTAATGCCAAAGAACTGTTTGCATAGACTACTGGGGTCTTCTGCAAGACTATGCTGAAGCATCAGTATTGCCTCCACCCCAGCAGCCTGGCTCTTACCATGCCCGATGGCTTTGATCTCCACCGTCTTGGGGATCTTCTCCTCCCGGTTCCAGCCTGAAGATTTGCGGCTCACCTGGGATTTGAAGAGGGTGTTCACCAGTGTCGACTTTCCCAGTCCGCTTTGACCTGAGGATCGCAAAGAGGAAGCTCATGACCTCTGACAGCAGGCCCATGGGGCAGAGCTGGGCTGGCAGGGGAAGGGGCTGTAGGTGTCTCCTTGCCTTGTGCAGTCTCTCCTTTCCCACAGAGTCTGCTTTCTCATGCCCTCCCTGAAGGGCTCACCTCCCACCTGGCCTCATGGGACAGCCCCTGGCTGTAGTCCCCAGTACCTCAGCTGGTCCCTGCCTACCTACAACCATGATGTTGAAGTCGAAACCTGTCTTCATGGTTTTCTTGCGCATCTGCTCAATGATGGTGTCAATACCAATGTAGCCCAGCAAGTTGGCATTAATGCCCATGGGTTTCATAGGTACGACTGGTTTTTGTCGCGGCTCTGGGACCAGCTCAGACATGGCTGCTTCGTTTTTGGTCTCCACTGGCCCTGCACAGGGAGAAAGATTGAAAAATCATCATTGAGGTGTAATGAGGATGTTCCTGATGACCTGCCACAGGACCTGAGGGCAACTTTGAGCATCCACTTCAAGGGCTACTGAGGATGACTGAATGGCAAGATTTTAGCAGTAGGGCTCTTCATGGAGGAACATGTATCACTATCTATGTATCACTCTATGTATCACTATTCTATGTATCACTCCAGATGAGGAGGTGGAGAAGTGGCATTCGTTGAGCATGCAACGTATTGATGGCTACCTCCAAACAGCAGGAGAAGACCCAGTGAAGCTGCCTGGGCTCCTAACCGGCTGCCCAAAGCTCTGTGTGTGTCTCCTCATTTTTGTCTCCCAGTTCTCACCAGGATCAGTCTGTGGCCCAGAGGTATACTTACCTTACACAACCTATCCTCCCCTCCAACACATCACCCTGAATCTGAGATGATGCTCATTAAGTGTTTTGCCCCTCCAAGTTTAGCATGAAATTTGCAATGGAACAGACTTTCAAAAATTATCATGTGTCAAATCCTAGCATTGAAAGAGAGTTTAGGATTTACTGTGGGGACTTGCAAGCTCAGCCCTTGCCAGGGGCAGCTGCAGGTTACTGGCGGTGCTGTGCAGGCCGAGTTCCTCAGAAGAAGTCAGCGGTGGAAGTGAAAAGTATGGCCACAACCTCCATGCTTTCCTCCCGCCCATAGATCGATGCTTTTTGTCAAGAAACTAATCCTCGTGATCAGTGAGCTAATCATCTGCACATTTCCCTCCTCTCCTCCCCTCCTCGCTTCTTCCATGTAAAACAAAAGGGCCAAAAGAAAGACCCTGTGGGCTTTCTGACCTCCCTGACTCTTTTTTGGGTGATGGCACACACTGCTGGGGCGGGCCTTGACCATTTATCTCCATCTCTTGCCTCATTAATGAGCAGCGCTCACCCTCTGGGAGGAAACCGGAGGTTGAGAGAGGACAGGGCATGGAAGAAAAGCTGGTAGGGAAGGGAGGTGTGAGGGATGAATCTAGAAAGGAAGATGAAGGGGATGGGAATCAAATACCTTTCATGTACAAACCAGCTGCAAACTAGAGCCTCTCCCACTGTAATTACTTGACTCCCCCATGCTTTGTCTCATTAGATGGTTATTTTTCCAGGACAGGGACAGCATGTGTTTTCCCTTGGTAAGCGCTCCACTTGTTTTGGATGCCACTTCAGTTCAAGTATCTCACACTAAATTATCCCTTTCCATCATTTCAGTGGAGTTTTTTGCTCCTCTCAGCAGAACCCGCTGGCTGCAGAGGAGGATGTGAGCAGCCAGGCAGGCGACTGCCATTTGGTGGGTGACACATGCCTCTTGGAGAGGAGGACGCCTCAGAGGTCACCGGGCTGGGGACACTGATAGCACCAGTCTGGTGTCCCTGTGACAGCTCAGCCGGGCCAGGCAGAGACCAGGGCTGGGGAGATGTCAGAGAGATTTTGTTCAAGGACAAGTTTAGGCTGCAACAGGCTGTATGGCTGGCTGGTGACCCAGCTTACCATTCCCACATCAAAGCTCCTGTGCAGACAGGACTCCTCCTACACAGTGAAAATTTTACATTTTAAATAAACTTTAATATCCCACTATCATGTGCTGAGGGCTGACCTTGCGGAAGGGACACCCTTGGCAGGGAGAAAGGTGCCTCCACCCAGCTCCTTTTACACCTCTTGGGAAGTCATTTATGTTAACACTGGGAGAAGGGATCTTCCCTGCATGCGAGAGGAAGGTAGCACAGCCACCCATGCACAGCACAGTGGGTAACATCTGAAGGTTCTCTTACCACCTCCATTCCACCTTGCCAGCAGGGGAGAGGTCTGCTGAAGGATGGTCCCCCCCTTCCTGCTCTTCCCCATCGAGCATGGGCACTCAGAGCTATCATCATGCTCTCCTGAAGCAGCGAGCAGCACCCTGGGGGCACCAGAGCACAAGACGGACCGTTGGCTTGAGCCAGGTTGGCAATTCGGAGCACCTCGTGCTGCCAGGCAGCTGCCGGAGGAGGCAGCCTGCCGAGCCGAGCGCTTCTCAGCTGCAATCCGCTCTTACACCCGTCACAGCCAGTCTGTGCCTTTCCTGCTGACAAAGCATCCCCTGAGGCTCCTGTTGTCTTTTTCCAGCTTTCTCAAAGCTGCTGCCAGCCAGGAAAGCCCATCTCTCTGGCACAGCATGGAGGGCCAAGCCAGTTGGCTCTCCTGCACCTTGCCCTTTGCTCACCCCCTTGCGGGCTGCCCCACACCACCTGTACCATAGTCGTGTGGCTGTGTCGTGCTCCTCATCCTGCTGCAGCATCCTCCAGTGTGCACCCCACACAGCCCTGCGGGGTCTCACCTACCCCAAAGACATGGAGAAGAGAGAGTGAGACAGGGAATGATGAGGGGACATGGGGCAGGGGGCTGTGGCCCCAGTGAGGCACTTGGCTACCGCAGTAATGGGGCAAATAAACTCTGGAGGTGGACAGGGAACAGGTTGAGATGGGAAGAAAGCCCAGATGAGCAGTTGCATGGGACGGGTGCAGGACCTGCGCCATGCGGGCTGTGACCTCTTTGCTGCCCAGGCAGTAGCTTGTCCTCAGGGAGTCTGTTGCCCTCTCCTTTATTCCTCCAACTCCTTGTTCTTACACTGGGAAGAGGAAGGAGGGAAGTTGCTGGCAGCCAACCTCAAGGCTCACTAAGAGGTTCATAACTCATCCCTCAATCTCACTGAGGGACACTTTGCCCAGAGCTGGCAGTTGTTGATAGCTCTGCTGTGGACATCACAATATGTGGCCGTCCCTTTGCAGGCTTTGCTGCTGGAGCCAGGACCTTGCAGTGGCTGGAGCAGATATTTCAGAGTCAGGTTCCTGAGCATCTATAAGAAGCCCTAAGACCAGGACAAAAGATCTCCAGAAGTCTCCTTAAATATTTTTTGGATTTTAAATCAGCATCATCGCCCTGTGTATTTCGATTTTGGACATTCAAAGTCTTGGGGTAGACAACCTCCCTTTGTCCTCTTGGTCACGTGCCTTCCTCTCTGTGTGTGGGGGTGCCTTCCCACACAGCCTCAGGAAGGGAAGCCCCCATTTTGCAAAGAGGTATCTGAGGGCTCAGCTTTCTGCGCAGGATTTTCGACCTCTTGACTCCCATGGAGGAATCCAAGGAGCCAACTGAGCAGCAGCCTGACGGGGAGGTCAGGGTGTGCAAAACCGGGGCCAGAGCTATGGGAGGCACCTTGAGACAAGAAACGTTGTCTACGTGATCTCCTGGGAACGGCTCTGTTTTACATGCGGTAATGCTAATGCTGCTAGAAAGCCTTATTAGCACTCTGACTGACTGGTCAAGGGGTAGCATTGTGCATCGTAGCCACAGCCTGTAGCCCCTCCACAGCCTGTAGCCCCTCCACAGCCTGTAGCCCCTCCAGCTGTGCCCTGTAATGAATACATGATGGGGCACTACGGCCAGTATAGCGGATAATGAATAGAGGGTTAGCCAAGGTTAACCACTTACATCTGCTGTTTGCATTGCCACCCTTTTCCTTGCTGCTTTGTTCTGTGTGCTAAGTGAAGCTCATTTAAGAGGGCAGTTGCTGGTGACATCTCTGCTGCTGAGTTCCCAATGGGAAGTGGCCAGAGCTGGGCTGCTGGGGCATAATCTCTGGCTCACAGGAGATGCTCCTCTCAGCTCCAGTGCAGCATCTGGGGCTAGGGCAGGCAGGGCCAGAAGGGCAACGGGTGCCTGTAGAGGTCCCAGCTAGCTCCTGCTCCTGACACCCACCAATCCACCCCAAAACCTCTCCCTGGAAGGCCGATGTACGTGGCCAGCAGCAAACACCGCGACTGCAGCGCACCCTTCATATCTGCCTGCCTCTGATGTTTGCAGCAGGTAGCTGGGGACGGAGGTGGCCCTGCAGGTCCCTTAGGGGCTCAGGTAGTGGGGATTAACATCTACTCTGTCCCGATAACCCAGATACAGTCACATCCCCTCCCCCTGCCTTCCCGTCCTTTGTCTGAGTGGCAAGAGGGAGGGAGGGCTGCAAACAGTGGCTTACCACAACCCAGCTTCCAGCAAGGAAAGGCTATTTAACCCCCACGTAACACATGGACGGCCTCGCTGCAGCTCTCCTCCCGTGTGGCATAAGGCCGTCCCACTCTGGCTGGAGGCAGCGATCCACACACACGTCTCACCCTATCCCCTTCCACCGGCACGGCCCCAGATCCACGGTCCCACTCCCTGCAGGCACAGGACGGGGAGGAGTCATGGGTTTGGATCCTGAAGGCAGCTGGCAGGAGTGGGTCCTCGGTGGGTGACACCAGGTCCCTAGGAAGGAAAGCAGGCGGCTGCTTTGGTAGCACAGCCTCCTGGGGCTTCCAGGCATTAGGATCTGGTCCTTGTTTCAGATTCATGGAGGTGCTGGACTGAGCATCCCTCCACTGGAAAAACCCCTTTCCCCGCCATTTCCACAATGACCCCAGGGCGTTTCTCCCAGCTGTGCAGGGCAAAGGCTGAGCCATGCCGGATGCACCACTTGACCTCAGGGTGCAGAACAGAGCCATTCTCCTTATCAGATCTTTTTGCCTGGCCTGAGGACCACCGGGCATTTTGAGTGAGGCAAGGAAACTCATCCCAGCCCTTTGGGCTGCCGCAGCCTTCCCGGCGGCAGCAGCCTTCCTTCCCCTCAGCATTCTGCAGAGGGCTTTGGCAGGAGCCTGGCTCTGCCAGGGCTGCAATGAAAACTAGGGCAGCATGTGCCGAAGCCTCTCTGGAGATGCAGAAGCTGGAGGTGAAGGGGCTGAGCATGATGTCCCCAGTCCAGCCGCTGCAGGGTTAGATACTCGCCTCAGCCCCAGCCGTACCCTTGGTGCCGCTCCCTGGCCGTGCAGTCCTTACCCCATACCCCGGCTCGCCGCCTGGGTGGCTCGGCTGTGTCGCAAGGCGAGAGGATGCTGAGCACCCCTGGACCAGGGTACCCATGTCACCCCAGCTGCCTGTCCCCTGCCCGCCCACCCGCCAGCTCCTGCGCAGATGCCCAGGGAGCAGCACAGGATGTCCCCGCTGCCCCAGCAGCTACTGCCTGTCGCTGGCAAGGGACAAGCCAGTAGCCGAGCAGCTTGTGGGCTTTCCCCAGCCCTGGACCAGCTGGGATTATCTCTTTCTTTCAGAGCAGCCCCTGGTGCCTGCTACTCCCCATCAACACCACAACCAGCCCTGCTCGTTCTCCTTCACGCCAGACTGCTGCCACCAAAAGGAAAAGAAAAAAAAAGAGGAAAGACAAAGCCAGGATGGATTTCCTCCACTGCCCTTCAGGGTTATTCCTCCCCCGTGGCCAGAGCTGTGCGGCATGGGGGCACGGCAGAGGATCCCTGCACAAAAAGCTCCAGCGGTGTCCCTCCAGCATCACCCAACCCTGCCAAGCCCAGAGCATCCTACCTTTGAACATGAAGCTTCCTTTGTCTCCGAATCCTCTCCCAGGGTGGGTTTCCCCCACTTTTCTAGCCTGATGCTGACACGGCGCGGTGGGCTACAAGGCTCCGCTTTTACCTCTCTCTTTCTTCCCTGTGTCCTCTTCTCCCCCCCTCTCCTTCCCCTCCTTCTCCAGTGGCTATTTCAGCGGAGCGGGGATGCTGGTGCTGCTCCTGCTGCCATCGTCATGTGACCTGAATATTAAACATCGCCGCAAAATCTCTCCCCGCGCACCCTCCCCCGGCTCCATCCCAGGCCCCCGCCAGCCTCCTCGCCTGGGTGGGCATGGCGGTGGGGATGGGGGGGCTGCCGCTGATGGACACCCCCGTGTCCCAGAGGGGCCCCCCTTGCACATCACACAGGCCTTTTCTTGCCTCTTTCCCTCCCAATTCCCCAGTGGTTTCAGCATCTCTGCTTGTTTAGGAAGGGGGATATTTAACCCTTTGTGGCTTCGCTCCAGCGGGGCTGAGAAAGGGCGCTCTCTCCCCTTAGGTATTTCCTGGGTTCAGGGGATTTGCAAGGCCTCCTTCTGCTTTCCCGGAGGGAGGAAATGGGGAATGTTTTGGCTCATCAAAAGTGATTTGCCCTTCAGCTCCGTGTGCGGAGGCGTGAGAAACCTTTTCTCCTCCGGCACCGCGATTCCTGGCTGTCAGCCCACGGTGCAGAGGCAGAGTGAGCGCCGTCCCTGGTCTCTGTGTGTGTACATGCATGTGTGCATGTGGCTGCACGTACACGTGTGTACATGCATGTGGGGAGCAGGGAGGGGTCCCATCCACGGGCGATGTTGGGGTGCACAGATCACATCCCTGCCTGCCCTGGCGGGCATCCATGCCTGGTGGTGCCCACCTGCATGTGTGCGGTGGATATGCCCATGCGTGGAGAGCCGTGTGGATGCCCCTGGCTGCCAGTGCCTTTGGAGGGGGATGCTCCTTCCTCTTTCTGTGTTTTCTTCTCCTACAGTTGCGAGCCCCGGCCCCATCACACACCATGGCGCCGCCACGCCGTGCTGGGGCACGAACATCTGGGACTGCTCTAACCTTCTGCTCAGTGGGATGATGGGAGCATCCTTTCAGGGATGTCCCCATGTGTCCCTTCACCACATGGCAGCCCCCTGGGTGGGGTTCAGCTTGCGGGACGCCTGGCAGACTGGACTGGCTTTTGGATGCCTCTTTCTGCAATGCCCCAGGGCAAAAAGGAAACTGCACCCAGTGTGGGTAATGGTCGGAGGGTACCAGAAATCACTGTCGGCACTGAAAAGTTACCCAGGCTAGGCTGAGTGGTCCAACAGGACCTCTGGACAGACAGACAGACAGACAGGCCTCCCAGCACCCACAGCAGCTCCTGACATGGTGCCCGCAGCCGCCCATTTCCCCGCCAGGTGCCGGGCTCACCGCCCCACGGGCTCACCTCCCACCTGCCTTCATCCACCTGCATTCCCGGTGTGGGCCAAGGGGAAATGGCTCCCAGGGTAGGAAGCCCCCATCCTCCGCCATGTCCCCCTGCCGCTCCTGAAGGCCCTCCCCAACACCGAGTCCCATGGTGCCGCCATCGCCGAGGCACCCCTTGGTGCCTCCCTCCCCGCTTCCCAGCCCATCTGGGCAGCAGAGACCCACCGGAACGTGGCAGGGAGCAGGGTACCCCCATCTTCGCCACCGAGGCAGCCTCTGCCCAGCCAGGGCCGTCATGTCGCTGGGGCCCCTCGGCCGCTGCAGGTCGGGGGCGCGGAGGGACGGGGGTGACGGGGGCCGGTCCCCGCAGTCGATCCCAGGGGGGACCCCCAGCAGCCCGGCACAGAGTGACCGAGAAGCAGCTCCGCTTCGTGGGGGTGGTAGGGATGCCAAGGGGGCCATCTCTCCGCGATGAGGGGCCCGGAATGCGGCGGGGGCTGCCCAGGGTGGGCAGACGGCTGCGGTGAGGGGTGACGTCCTCCTCCATGGTGGGTGGCGGTGGGCTGGAGGCTGAGGTGTGAGGGCAGGGGGTGATGGGCTGGGGGGCTCAAGCCTTCCCCGGTGCCGGGGCCACGGTGTCCTGGGACGCAGCCGCCGTCGTCCAGAGGCCTGAGCCCCCGCTGGCAGCCCTGCCCGGGGGGGCCAGCCCGCCTCCGGATGGGACAATGGGGTGCTTGTGGCCTGCCCAGCACCCTCCCACGCCTGGCGCCGCGGCCAGTCCTGGCCCCTGCCCCGGTGCCTTCCTGGCCCCTGCTGCCAGCAGCCCCACGCCACCGGCAGCCCCACAACCATGAGCAGCCCCATGCCAGTGGCAGCCCCACAACCACGGGCAGCCCCACAGCCATGGTCCCCCGCCCCACTCCCATGGCAGGAGGTGGAGGAGCCTGCGCCGCCTACTCCTGAGAACAACGAGAGCAATTTAAAAAAACAATTAAAATCTCTGAATTTTTCAAATGTTTTCCCTTCCTGTCTTCTTTTTTTTTTTTTTCCCCCTCAAATGGCAGATTCTAGTTCAACAATTTATGCCCCACTGAGGAAGTTCAGTGTTCGCTGGTCAGGTGTTCATCCAGGTTGATGCTTCTTTCCCTTATTCTGATTTTCTTCTTCTTCATTATTCTGATTGTTTCTTAATTTTGCCAGCTTTGGGACATTTTCAGGGTCAAGAGGGCGTCTGTTACAGGGAGTCAGCTTGCCGCTCTACACCTTCGTCACTATTAAAGAGACTTTGAAGGGCAACACAATAACCAAGGAGGAAAGGAGAAAGGTGTTTTGGTGGGGTGGGATCAGAATACAAGTGGTTTGGTGGGCAAACAGGAGCAAAGAGAAGGAGAGCCGGGCACCCATAGCACCCACAGCACAGCAGGGGCGATGCTCGCCTGCCTTCTGGTGGCCAGGGCTGGGGGGTGGAGGGGGAACCACCGTCCCGATCCACAGCGAGCCATGGGGAGCGCTGGGGGAAAGCAGGGCTCAGGGTGGTGTAACTAATGAGCAAGAAATCTGCCAAGGGGCGCAGGAGACCTGCATGGTTGAGCAGGGAGCTTCTGAAAAAGCTCAAGTGGAAGAAGGAAGTTTACAGTAAGTGGAAGAATGGACTGACCCCTTGGGTGGATTACAAGAATGCCGCCAGAGCGTGCAAGGATGAAACAAGGAAAGCCAAGGCCACCTTGGAATTAAACCTGGCTAGGGATGTCAAGCTCAACAGGAAGAGCTTCTACAAGTATATTGGAAGCAAAAGGAAGACCAGAGAAGTTGTGGGCCCACTGTTGAATGAGACAGGAGCCATGGTGATGGAGGATGCTGAGAAGGTGGAGTTACTAAATGCCTTCTTTGCTTCAGTCTTTACTGCTCGGCCCAGGCCTCAGGAGTCCCAGGCTTTGGGGAAAGTAATGGGGAAAGAAGACGACTTCCCCTGACTTGAGGAGGATCGAGTGAGGGATCAAGTAGATCAATTAGAGATTCACAAGTCCATGGGCCCCGATGGGATGGACCTGAGAGTGCTGAGGGAGCTGGCAGAAGTCATTGCTGGGCCTCTCTCCATCATCTTTGAAAGGTCTTGGAGAACAGGCGAGGTGCCTGAGGACTGGAGGAAAGCCAATGTCACTCCAGTCTTCAAAAAAGGCAAGACAGAGGTCCTGGGGAACTACAGGCCGGTCAGCCTCACCTCCATCCCTGGAAAGATGATGGAACAGCTCATTCTGGGCGTCATCTCAAGGCATGTGGAGGAAAAGAAAGCCATCAGAAGTACTCAACATGGATTCACCAAGGGGAAATCATGTCTGACTAATCTGATAGCCTTCTATGATGGCATGACTGGATGGATAGATGAGGGGAGGGCGGTAGATGTGGTCTGCCTTGACTTGAGCAAGGCGTTCGACACCGTCTTCCACAGCATCCTCATAGGGAAGCTTAGGAAGAGTGGGTTAGATGAATGGACAGTAAAGTGGATTGATAAGTGGTTGAAAGGCAGAGCTCAGAGGGTCGTCATTAGGGGCACAGAGTCTAGTTGGAGGCCAGTGACGACTGGTGTTCCCCAGGGGTCAGTGCTGGGTCCAGTCCTCTTCAATATATTCATCAATGACCTGGATGAGGGGATAGAGTGCACCCTCAGCAAGTTTGCCGATGACACAAAGCTGTGGGGAGTGGCTGACGCACCGGAAGGCTTTGCTGCCATACAGAGAGACCTCGACAGGTTGGAGATTTGGGCAGAGAGGAACCTTATGAAATTCAACAAGGGCAAGTGTAGGGTGCTGCACCTGGGGAGGAATAACCCCATGCACCAGTACAGGTTAGGGGTTGACCTGCTGGAAAGCAGCTCGGTGGAAAGAGACCTGGGAGTCCTGTTGGACAACAGGATGACCATGAGCCAGCAATGTGCCCTCGTGGCCAAGAAGGCCAATGGCATCCTGGGATGCATCAAGAAGAGTGTGGCCAGCAGGTCGAGGGAGGTCATCTTCCCCCTCTACTCTGCCTTGGTGAGGCCACACCTGGAGTACCGTGTCCAGTTCTGGGCTCCCTGGTTCAAGAGGAACAGGGAACTACTGGAGAGGGTGCAGCAAAGGGCTACCAAGAAGATTAGGGGACCGGAACACCTCCCTTATAAAAAAGGCTGAGGGATTTGGGGCTCTTCAGTCTGGAAAAACGACGGCTGAGGGGGGATCTTATCAACACTTATCAATACTTAAAGGGTGGGTGTCAGGAGGATGGGGCCAGGCTCTTTTCAGTGGTGCCCAGTGACAGGACAAGAGGTAATGGGCACAAACTTGAGCATAGGAAGTTCCACCTAAACATGAGGAGGAATATCTTTCCTTTGAGGGTGGCAGAGCATTGGAACGGGCTGCCGAGAGAGGTGGTGGAGTCTCCATCTCTGGAGACATTCAAAACCCACCTAGACACATTCCTGTGCAACTTGCTCTAAGGTGCCCCTGCTCTGGCAGGGGGGTTGGATTAGATGATCTCCAGAGGTCCCTTCCAACCCTATGATTCTATGATTCTCTGCTTCTTTAAAGGCAAAGAGACAGAGAAGGTGGAAAAGACCAACCTGATGGTGTGCAGTATTTCCAGCACTAAGTATCTTCTTTGATGCTTTATGCAGTTTAATTCAGTATCTGAGACAGTTTCCCTCTCCCCTGAGGTCTCTCTGGCTGCACAGGTTCCACACGGGAGAAAAAGTCTCAGTTTTCAGGCAGCGTTTGCCTTTGGCTTAATTATTCCCAGATAGCCCTGTGGCACAGCCGGCACAGGAACCAGGCGGACAAAGACCTACCCTGCTGTAAAGGAAACCTCGCCGCAGCCTGGTCCTTGCTGCCTGCCCGGAGCTGGAGGGAGGCAGCTCCTGGGGGGAACAACAGGAAAATAAAGGGTGGACCACGTGGTTTGTCACACATTTTTATTGCACTGGGGAGGGCTTTAACACCATTGGCAATAAAGTCCTTCATACCCGTGGAAAATACCTGGCTTAATACTCATTGCATCAGGACTAAACAGCGTGAAACATAAGCTGGAGGAGATGAATAACTAATTTCTCTCTAGTCAGCCCTGATGTCTTTGTCATCTTCTTTTTGCTCGGTTTCTGCAGCGAGTCATGGGCAGAATGGAGGTGAAAACAGGCAGGAGAGAGCACAGAGGAGGACACAGAGGAGGACACAGAGGAGGGGAGAGGGGACACCCGCAGAGAGCCCCATCGCACCGTGGATGCCAGCTGGCCGAGAGTGGTGGTGGCAGACTCAGCCTTTCGTTTTTACCAGGCTGGTAGTTTTCCCTCTTCTCTTTTGACTCAGCAGGCGAAAGTGGGTTTGGAGAAAGTGTGATGGCAGAGCAGCCTGCACCAATCCAGCCAAAACCACGACAACCAGGATCGCTTCCCACAGGGACAGTTTTACCTGGCCCTGACTGCTCCAAGCCCCTCAGCTCCAGTACAGAGCTTTTTATTGCTAACCAAAGGCTCAGCTGGGGTCTGTTCCAAGTGCAGTCCCAGCCACGACTGAGTCGAGGTGAGGAAGTGAGTTTCCAAGCTGGTGCTTGGAGATATGGCTGTGTTGTGCCAGAGAGCAGGGGACGTGAGCCGTGCAGCTGAGGGTGGCACGTCAGAACCTGCAGTCCAGCCCCGCGGCATTTCCCTTTCGCACTCTCAAGTCACCAAGGCACAAAAATATGTGGGATTTACCTGTTTCAGGCTGCACCTGCATTTTGAGCCTTTGCTCACGAGGGTGAGAGTATCTTTGGGCACAGGAGTAATCCCACTCACTGCATTTCCCTGCTGAGTGAGACTCCCCAGTTAGGGTTCTCATATCACGATCTCTGAATTTTGGCTGAAGGAAGGACTCACAACTTGTCCTCCAGCTGAAACAGAGACAGAAATCTCCTGCCAGCATGCCTGGTTTTGGCGTGGAAGATAATGGTGATACAATTGCAATTTGAATGGATGAAATGTCCCAGAAAGACCCAGGATATTCACAGGATGTTCTGACCCATTCCTTCCTCTGCCAAAACTTTTAGAGATAAAAATTAACTTTCATCCCCAGAGAATTACCAATGTAGCATCACTCACTTAAATTGGCCCTGTTCGCTCTCCTCCTCTCTTTGGGAATGGAGGAGAAAACCTCCCTGACAGTTTCACAGGAGAGGCTGAGGGACACGAGCCCATCCAGGAGCTGTGGCAGATTTGGGCAGCTGGCCCGAGGGACTCCTGCTGCCCAAAGGAGCCATTGGGGACTATGGCACAGAGCTGACACCCGGGGAGCACGCTGGGGATGTGGGTCGCCCCAATACTGGCAGGCCCAGGTGACAGCAGGGGATGTGCAGACACATGTACATGGGGTGGTGGCACTGGCTGACATCCCCTGGGACATGCAGGAGTGGGTCACGCGGGACCCCACTGTGCCCAGAGTGCTCACAGGTACCACCTCTGCACCTACTGCAGCCAAAGGGTGGGTGTTAGGGTGGGAGGAGAGGGGAGGGGAGGAGAAGCTCTTGACACAACCTCCTGCCATGGGTTCAGAGCTCCCCCAAACCTCTCTGGACACACTGGGCATTTCACAGGATTGGCAGGGAGGGAGAAGATGTGAATGTCCCTCTTAGCCCCAGCATCACGCCTTCGTACAGCACTTCCGTAGCTGATCAGCCCCGCGGCAGTGCAGAAACTGCAGATAGTCTACAAACATGAGATTTTGTGCCAGACCCACATTATACGGCTTGGGTCCAGAAAGCAGAGGTGGTGCAACAAGCCCATTTCACCAACAGGCTCAGTGTCCCTTCTCAGAGATGTGCAGGGAAAGGAGGCTGAGGAACGCTTCAGAGCTTTCATTGGGATGAGAGTTAAAGAAGACTCCATCCATGCCATAGGACTCCAGAGTGCAGGATACTGAACAAATGCAAGCTACCTCCCGGTCTATCCCATCTCACTCCGTGGCAGAGGAGCAGAAGGTCAGGCAGATCGGGAGAGGCTTATGTGATAACTCTGGCAGCACCCCTTCGTGGAGAGCTGCCGAATATTCTTAGCTTGACACAGGACTTGGACAAATCTCTTTACTAAAGATCTTTAATTTTTATGTAGTGCATCTGGAATGGATGGACAGATGGATGGATGTTCTCCATCTCCCAAACAGACACAGAGCAGTGGTGTGCCTTTAGCCACACTGGTGTGCCCCCAGTCTCTGGGGCTTGATGAGACCTTGGTCCCTCTGCAGAGAGCTTCAGCAAGCTTACCGTCCCAGCACCAAGGTGGGTGCTGTGAAGAGCTCAGGTGAAGCAACAATCTGCGTTGAAATCCCATTTTTTTCCCCAAAACCACCCCCCAGACTTAAACAGAGTGGGTTAGACTTAACTCAATGACTAGGAGTAAAAAAGCTCTGTATCTCTTCGCAAGCCTGGTACCCCTGCAGACACCTTTCTTACTGAGGGTCATGTCAAGGTGCCAGTCAGCTCAAACTCAAGCAATTAACAAGGGACCTTTACTTTGAGTGACCCATCAGTGTCTGCCATGGAGAGAAGTAGAAGTCCTTGGCTGGGTGAAGGGCTGTGAGCATGTGGGAAGCCCCGAGTCTACAATGCCACACAAACCTTGCCTAAGAAGCAAAGGGGCAGAAAGGTGAGTGGTGAGTATGAGACCCAGATCAGCAAAGAGCAAAGCGATGATCAGTCCCGCTGGCGCAGGGCAGGACTGTCATCCCTACCAAGGCTTGTAGACTGCTGCCCACCCAGGAGAGGCTCATCTGGACTCAACAGGCAGCACATCAGACCTCAGGCACCCCAAAGGCCAGGTTGTCCCGAATCATCAGTGTCTTCCGAAGGTCTCGTTCCATGATTGGCCTCTGCGTTCGCCACTTATGGGCTTCCTGGAGTCCTGGCTCAAAGTAGTAAATGCAAGCTCCAAAGCCCACCAGGATGAGAATGGAGATCATCAGATACACTGGAACAAACCAATCCAAGAAGTGGGGCATGGCTGCCAGAAAAAGAGGGAGAAACTTGTGCAGTGGGAGCACCCAAAAATCACCTCCACTGGGCTTCATCATGAGACATCTGCCTTATCAGCAGTGCCCAGCCTCCCTGCACCCCTCCTCACAGCCCCATCTCACCCCAAGTCCTGCTTGGTTGCACACCAAGGCACCTCAGCCTTCGGGAGAGGGCAATCCCTTCAGCTCATCGCTGGGACCCCCTCACTGAGCAGCAGTCTCTGAGGGGAGCCCAGATCTATCCCCCCTCACATCAGCCACTGGGCAGCAGGAGCCACTTACCGGGGGCGGCCAATCTGCCTTTTCAGGAGCCCCTCGCCACCCAGGCGTGAGGTGCCAAGTCCGGGGCAGCGCCGCCCTGGGGAACACAAAACAACATGCTGTATGATCGCTGTTGATCCTGCACTAAAAACGAGCAAGGTGGAAGGAGCAAACATCTCCCTGCCCAGTCGTCAAGGCTGAAGCTTTCCAGAGGGGTGGACAGCCGGGGTCCCAGCCCCACAACCTGCTGGTGCCCTGGCCCACTCCCTCCTCACCATTATGTCCCTGGTGATGCTGTGCTCAGGGCATACACCCTCACTCAGGGCCATTTAAAAGCTGTAATGGCACCACTTTTGTGCCCATCCATTATCCCCATCCTTTGCGAGGGAGGGAGCAACCCACATTGCAATCCACAGTGGAATCCAACTTGTCTGACCCCTAGCTGCCCGCTCTTACCAAAACACCCGCCAGGTTGTGGGCGATGGAGGGGTAGAAAAGAAGATCAAGAAGCATCCCCCCAAAAAGTCATAGCTCTGGTCTCCCCCAGGCACCAGGGCTGCTGGGTTTTGCATGGTGAACATGGCACTTGTCACAGGCTTGGGTGGATTAAACCAGGGGCCCTTGGGCTTGGGAAAGTGTGACAGCACCAGACTCGGGCACAAAACACAGTCCTGAAGGGGGGCTTTCCAAAACCCTCACCCCTTGGTGGGGTGATGAAATGCCTCTTGACTTCGGTGGGGACGCAGTTAGAGTAGAGCTGCGCCCTCATCGAGCTCCTCCTTTTCAAGACACCTGAAAGCTGCCATCAGCAACCATCCCGCGAGTCACCCCTCTGCCAATAACCACCTGTCCCCAGCCTCCCTTGTGCAGGGAGGTTAAAGGGAGGCTGGGGAGAGCTCTGAGCATCTCCATCCTGCTCCCCACTCCTGGCCCGTAAGGTTGCTGCCCTTTCCCACACTGGAGGCTGGGCATATTTTATTATCTTCTTTTTTTTAAAAAACAAAGCCATCAGTTGATTTCAACGTGCCCAGCAGCATTTCTCTGCTGGACACCTCTTGCAGCAGGAAAGCACATCCCTGCCTGCTCACCCCGAGATTAGCAGCAGGAAGCATGAGATTCATCTCTGCCCTCTGAATAACACCGTTTCTGTCACAGGGTTAGATCTGAAATGAGCTACAATTCTTGCTAATGTAAGCAAGAAACTGCCAGCACTATCAAAAAAGCCTGATTTCCTCCCACTTACTGGCGGCATGAATGTTGATATTTATCTGTTCTTGCATCACAGGGCAGACCTCGGTGGATTTTGCCTCCTCCTACTGTGCTCTTTGGCTTTCAGCAGTCCTTGGTTTTGCTACCCATGGCGCTGCCCCTACCCTTGCCAAGTCCTGGAGGACTTTTTCTCCCGGAGGACTTTTTCTCCCTCTCAGTGATTCACATGTCCCTTTTGCCAGGACCCTGCTCCGCCTGATCGAGAGCAATGAGACCAGGCGGCTCAGCATCAGCCACCATTTGGCCAGGAGCAAAGAGGCAGTCTGGGCGCTGCTCCTGCCTCTTCATGGCTGCCTCTGCCTTCCTCAGGCGAGTAACTCGGGAAGAACCCCCCCTACCCCAGCCTGCAAAAACATCACAGACATGTTGTGCAGAGCGGGGATCCCACCATGGGGTTTCCGTCACATAACTCATCCTGAGGAACTCAGGAAGGAATTAGGCACGAACCCCGCTCCCCAACAGGAGTCAGGTCTGAGGTGTGGGTTTGGCCAGAGGCCCCTCAGCGCAGCTTCTGTACATGCTCTGCAAAAGTATCTCCTGTGTCCTGTGATGCTGCTGCTGCTGCTGCATGAAGCCCTGCGCACCCCCTGCACCCCCAGCCAGACTGGGAGGGCCAAGGCTGCTGCAAACCCCTTCTCCAGAGGTGCCCCAGCAGCCGATACCAGTCCCCGGCTGGCAACAGTATTGGGCAGGGTTAGGGAGTCTGGGAAGGTGACTCTGGCTTGGACCCCCCTGAGGCAATGGGAGGAAAGCCAGCAACCTCATTTCCTTCCCTAATCATCTGCTTTGCAAACCTGGGAGTGAAGCTGCCATCCAAAAACAACGCAATAAAAAGCAGCCCTACAGACTCCCCCATTTATCCTTCCTCGGTGACTGGCAGAGCCAGCATTTCCCAGCTCCTCGCCAGCAACCTATTCTTCAGTCTACTTGCTATGCAGTCCTCACCTCGTGCTGCGTCTCCCCACCGATCCCCCAACAAATGGTCCTCATTGTGGCCAAGCCAAGTGCTGGGCAAGGTGTCAAAGCACGCCCCCCCAGCCCCCAGCCTCTGCAGGGGTGGCCCAGCAAAGCACTTGCTGTCGTCAGGTGGGTGAGCAGATTTTGGCTGCAAATGCTGAAAGAGGGAGCTTCATTTGGGAAGATGTCAGCTTTCTGGAGCAGCTCTGCAGATATTAAACGTGCCTTAACCCTTGCTGGACCGGTCGATCTCAGAACCCTGTTTTGCAGTGGGACATCTGTGTCCTCCCAAAGACACAAAAGACTCCCCCATCTTTTAGCTGAGATATCGTCTCATAGGGGTAATCTGACTGACCCTTTTTAAACCCATGCTACATGTGTCACTCCAGCTGCTCTCCTTCAGTGTCACCCCTGGATCCCGCGTGCTGCCTCCAGCTGCCCCCCAAAGCGCAGTGGGTACACTTGTGACAGGCACCCCGGGGGGGGGGATGCTGCAAGGTACAGAGCAGAAGCTGCTTGGGAGGGGGGAGCTGGAGCAGGGAAAGGGGGTGTGCAGGAGACATGGACATGCAGCGGTGACTGGTCATGGGGTGAGCAAGGCAGGAGTGGTGCCCGTGCAGAGTACCTGGACACAGGTGACTTTGGGCACCAAACCTTCCCATGTGCATGGTCAGGAGCACAAACCAGGTTGCAGCACTACCAGCCACGACCACAGAAGATCCCCCCACGGATAGGGCACCCCGGTGCAGCATACAGCGAGGGGCAAGGAGCTGCTGATGGCTGGGGACCTGGACACGACCCCGCTCCCATATATTGCATCCCCGACAAGCACCCGCTACCTGCCAACATGCCACCTACCTCCTTCAGGGGCGCAGGGCGACGGGATGAGGCTGCTCCCTCCGGCATCTGCCGGAGCCCGGTCGGGATGAGTCAGGCTCCTTTTCCTAGCCAGGCAGTGCCAGGCAGAAGGGACCCAGCTCCGGGAGAGCCGGGCGACGGCGGGAGGCGACAGGCGCGGGGCGGGAGGGAGGGAGGGAGGGATGGCGGGAGCAGCCGCGGCCGGCGGGAGTGCGCAGGGATGACACTCAGCCGGCAGCGCGGCCTCATTTCCCACCGGGGCTCCCGGGGGCTTCCCCCACCGCCTCCCCGGCAGCGTCAGCCCCCCTCCAGCCTCCCCAGGGCACCTCACCGCCTGCCTCCCCCCCGAAGGAGGGACGGTCTGCAACCAATTGCATCCCCGCGCAGGAGAGGTGGGGGGGGCATTTTAGCAGCTGTCGTTATGGCAACGGGCCTCCCGAGCTCACCCGCACATGGTACCCGGGCGAGAGCCACGGGAGAGGCGGGCGAGGGATGCTCTCCCTCCTCCCGCATCATCCGCAGCCCGGGCGGCAGCGCCCGGGGACCGGCTCTCCGCCGGGCTGAGGAGGAGGAGAAATGCCGGGGGAGATGTGTGTAAACTCGGACTGAAGGAGATTTACGGGATTTTCAGGCTCCACAGGTTTGCCGGTGTGCCCACCCCAGGCTCTGTGGGCTGGTGGCTTGTCGGCAGCGGGACAGAGGCAGAGGGGTGGAAGGGGAGGGTGGTTAGTACTCCTTTTAGGGGTTTTATACAAAAAGAAAAGAATCAACACTTTGACCGAAAGTATCTCACAGCAGAAACCAGGACAAACATTGCTGTCTGGAGTAATATTTTTGCTTTCAGTGGAATACCTCATTTCCTGCATCCATACCTGGCTCTGTCATTGCTGCTGCTGACGGAAGTGGTTTGGTTGAAACATTTTCAGTTTTTCAGCAGCACAGAAATAGGAACAACCAAACTGTCTTGGGATTTGGTTGTTTGGTGGTTGGTTTTTGTTGGGTTTTTTTGCACACGGGGAAATTTTCACTGTGACCTAGAAGTCATTTAACTCAAAAATGTTTTAACAAAATCAACCAAACAACGGGCTGCAGTCCCAAGAGCTGCCTGCTCTCCTGCCTGTGCTCTCCAGCCCTGCCTGCTTAGCTTCTGACACCTACAGCCCTGCAGGTGCCACCGCGGGGGGTGACTGTAAAGGCTTGCAGGGCTAATAATATCCACCAAATTATCTGAGCCCCACATCTGTGCCTGCTACATGCCTGTGCCCCGGGAACCAAGAGGTGTGAGGTTTGGCTTCCCAGTAGATTGTTTCAGGCACAAATGGGTTTGTCCCCTCCCCAAGCCATCCTGTGGGCGGTGGCAGAGCTCACGTGCGCTTGCTGGCTCCAAAGGTAATGCACCCAAGGGGCCTGTTGCCTGGTCTGCGCTGGGGTTTCATCCATCAGTGCAGAGACAGGGCTGTACTGCAAGCCATCGGAGCTGGCTGTCAAGCTCCATAATTTCCTCCTCATCCTCCATTTGTCCTCCCGAGCCCCACTTCTGTTTGATGTAACTTCGTAATAGCTTAGAAGTGTTGAGCACAGGCTTGTGATCCCCCTGTACCTAGCAGGATGTCTGCATGGAGGATCAGATCCATTAGGACTATCTAGCTGCTTCTTGGTTTGCTTCAGCAAGGTGATTGCCTCCAGATGATTGCCATGTGCCTCCAGAGAGGAGCCTGCAATCGTGCCTTAATTTTAACCTCACTGAAGTTCAGCCATGACACCCACCTTGACCATCAGCGCAGTAATTGCTTCATTCATCCCACTGACGAGGGAGGAAGACACAAGCCTCACGGTTTTGACCATACTGGGAGAGAAACGTGATTTGGACAAACCAAAAGCCAAAAAGATTTTTAAAAAATTATGTTGAAAGGATATTCTTTATTGTGTTCCCAGAGCAAACCCTAAGGGCAGGCAAAGACACAGTACATTTGAGAGGGCAGAAGGGAAACCACTTCCAGGTACGGAAAGAAAATGAGGAGGAGATCAGTGGTGGCCACCACAAGGCAGGAGACTATTTCGCCAGGACACCAGTCAATGCCAGAGCCACAGGCCACCCTGGTATGGCCTATCAGGCCAGGTGTCCTCAAGGACATCATGCTGAAATGCGTAAGATCCTCCCCTATCCCCAGCTGACCATCCCAGCTCTCTGTCATAGGTCACCCCAGGGGGACACCAGAGCCAGTGTGCATCCATTGGGCTGCAACTTCTCCCCAGGTTTAACCTCAGGCTTAATGTTAAAACACTGCTCATGCAGCCAAAACCCCAGAACAACAGCATCTTTGTCTCATGGGGTCATTTTTTTCCCCCTGGTTCACTTCCCTGCCGTGCAAACACCGGGAGGGCATGGCAAGGAGTGGGGATCACCTCTTCCCGCAGTGACCACTGCACTGGTGGGTTTGTGGAAGTCATGACATGGCAGCCTCACTTGCTTCAAGCAGAACTCTCCTCAGCTGAGTTGAAAGCACCCTTGGAGGCAGCGGGAAATGAGGACTGGGCTTTGTGCTGATGGAGCTGGGACACACTCACAGGCCCCCTGCCCCAAGGTGGCCTTTGATGCCGCAGCAGCTGCTTGCTGCCTGTGAGAGAGCTCTCAGGTGCTGTCACATCCTTTGGTTTCCAATAAGAGCTGTGGCGTCGAGACAGCTCCAGGCATCAACATGCCGTGTACAGCTCAAACCACATGGAAATGCTTCAGCTGCGGTTCAGCTTTCACTACAAATAAGGCTGCCGTGTGCCACAGCACCTTCCAGGCATGAGCACGTGCATATCACCCTGCCTGGTGCCTGGGGGGCTTCCGGCCCCTTCCGCCTGGCATGGAGCAAGCCCCTGAGCAGCTGTGCACACACAAGCCCACTGAAGCCATTCACACCAGGCTACTGCCCACCACCAAGCCTCCGTCTTCCTCCATATCTCTGGCCAGCCACAAATTCACCTGCATGATGAAGGCGAGCATGGGGTTGGGTTTGACATGAGAGGGTCACCAGCCACAGCAGAGAACATGAAACCCTTCTCAGACAAAAGCCCTGGCTGGAAAAAGATGAGATGGTTGGGCAACCTCAGGCACACACTTCCCATTTTTAACATGCCCATAAATCACAGCAAGAACTACATACTGATCTCGGCTTAATCACAAGCCTGATTAAGTGTTATTCCAGTTTTTCCTAACAAGTTTCCTCAACTGTTCTTTAGGCTTTTATGGCATCTTCTGAGATGATCAGACACAAGTGTCTGCCCATCTTTAAGGCAATACTAATCCCCTAAATACTATTCTGCCAAGCTAGGTAGAGGCATGGGAGAAGATGGACTTTATCAAACTAGCCTCCCCCATGGTCCACAGTAGAGGACAAAACTCCAGCAAGAGTCCCAGAAATATTTCCCTGCTCAGCTGCTGGAGGTGAGGGAGCTGCTGCAAGATGCAGAAGGCACCCTGGATACATGGCAGGACATCAGTCAGATACTCTGGCACGAAAGCAGACTAACCTGCCTTCTGGGTGCTACTGCAGCTTCAAATAAGGAAACTCATTTGAGAAGCTTTGCTGAGTTGATCAAAAAGCTAAGGAAATGTGTATGGGGAGTTAAATTAATGAGCAGAATGGAAAAAGCTGACTTACTTTGGGTCTAACAATAGCTGGGGAGAGCCTTTGCCAAAAGGAAGCTGAAGTTGCCAGCAACATATGTGGAAATGTCATTAGCTTCCCTAATAATTTGCACTTGCTGCAAATGATATAATTTTTGTCTGTTAGTGAGAGAACAAATGCAATCAAATACACAAGAGTTTGTATTCTGCGTGCTTCCTGGGCAGCACTGCAAGAGGTCAGCCTGGAGCCAGGGACGTGGGGACAGGAAACATCTCACAAAACTTGGGCTGAACAAGGCTGAGATGAAGCCACCACTGCCAGGAGGTCTGGGAGTAGGTGCTGAAACAACTGGGACCATGCTGGGGTCAGTGTTCCTTCTGAGACCATCTCCAAAGCCTGTCTCTGTCAGGCCTATGGCTGCTTGAGAGGAACCGAGAGAGAAAACATCCCAAGATTCAGTCGCCAACCCACTGGATGAAGCAGACAGCAAATTGGTCAAGGCTACATGAGGAAAAGGTGTGTTCTACAATTTTTTTTGTAGTGGCTGGTGCTGTCCTGCTGCAGGAGTGACTGCACCATTCCCAGGGAGCACTGCTGAAGCCAAGTCTCACTGACGCTAATTGCCTTCATTGGCAGCACTTGAGCATCTTCACATGGGCTACATTATACTTCTACTCATTTTTGGAATGGTTTGTGCTACCAGAACAATATAAAATGGCCCAGAGTAAAATCAATACCTCTCCCCTTCCGTATCATACCCTGCTCTCACCGCTTCTGTCTGCGCAGGCAGCCAGTGCACTGATACCCTTCCTTCAGCTCTCCTGCACCACTTGGAAGCAGAGATCGACTATTCCCGCTTTGCAAACTGGAAATGGGGCGGAGAGAGCTGAAACAGCCTGACACAGTCACGCAGTGATATGTAAAATACACCCCAGCCTCCAACACCAACCGTGTCTCATCCTTCTCCCTTCCTCTCCTTGCCGAGCTACAGATCTAGACAAGAGCTGCAGGCACATTGCCAGCCTGAGTCTCCACCTCCTTGTGCCATCCTCTGCCATGAAAAACAGTTATTAAATGCTATCCTTTGACATTAGATCTATTTTACACCCCTTGGCCCATGAGTAAATAGGCAACAAGGGTGCAGGACAATGATTCCTGTTCTCCTCCTGGCTCCCCACAGAGCTGAGCTTGCTCTGCAGGCTTTGCATCCCCCTGTGGAGCATCCCTGCAGGCATTTCAAAGAAGGAGGAAACCAAAGTGAATCTGCCTGGTGCAGCTTGCTGTGCCAGCTGTCAGGCAATGGTTTTGCATCCCAGGAGGAAATTTGCTGTGCCAAAGCCTGGATTTTCAGGCAGGGACCATCAGCACTACCACTGCTCCCCTCCAAGTCATCCTCAGGTGGGCTGTGTGTGTACCCAAGGGTCCTTTGTTAATAAGGGGGTGAGGGGGAGGTGTCCCCCCCCAGCGCAGTGAAGGTGGGGCACATGGAGAAGGGAGCAGGGTGAATCTCTGTGTCCCCATGGGAAGGAGGGGGTCAGCTCTGCATAGGGAAGTCTGTCAAGGGACGGCTAAGAAACCTGCTGGGGACAAGGAAAAATAACTGTGGTATTGGTGATAGCTCATCTGGACACACTGAACCTCAACAGGCACCAATGTCACCAGAAGCCTGCAGTGACAGTGAATATGTCCCTGACCAGACACTGAAGCCACCCATGTCCTTCTGCAGGGGCAGAGAGCAGGCAATGGGGAGTAGCAGGGAGATGAACGAGGAGAAACGTCTTTTAGGTGGTTGCTGCAGCTTTTAGCGTATTTCTACACCCTCAGCAGCCCAAAAGCAATGTTGTTCAAATTGCTCTCTATGCCCCCCCTCTCCCCACCCAACCTGGGAGCTGGCTCTCGTTATTTATTGCATCTGCCTGCCTCCCATCTTTAGGACACATCTGCCCTGGATTTGTCCTCCCTTCCCCCGGCCGAACTCAACAACAACCAGAAATATCCTGTAATCTCTTCTGCTTCACCTGTAATTTGTCTCATGCTGGCAACGAGCAGAACCGTCTGCCTTTGTCAAGATCAAAAAAGCCACGGCAGCCATGTGATGTCAGCTTACATTAAAGCCCCCCTCTCTTCCCTCCGCCTCCCCTCTCCGGCTTGCCGGCTTGCCGCAGAGTGGAAGAGGCATCTTCGTCCTCCTGCGGCCTTCTTCCTCCCCCTGGCACATCTCCTGCCATTTGGAGGTGCCCTGGTTGAAGGGGCAGGGAGAGCCAGCCCCAGACAGCAGCTGAAGGGGTCCTGGACACCCCCCCCCTCCCCCGCCACGAAACTGGAACCAAAGCCAGGGATGATGCAAAGAGCAAGAGATGCAGCAAGTTGGACCACAGGCCACCAAGGGACATTGGGCCTCTGAGGGCTTTACATCACTGCACATCATCATCTGGCTCTGACCTTGGGGTGAGGAAAGCTCAGCCTATCTCCATAACTGCCGTGTTCCTGCAGGGGCTCCTTCCTGCCTGTATCCCGGGCAGGGGAGCAGGGGGAAGGTACCAGCTGGAGGTCAGGGCTGCTGGAGCTGCCACAAAACCTCGCGCAGCACAATTCGGCGTGCAAAGCCAGGCGCTGCTGCTGTCCCTTCCCTATTACATCAAGCAGTCTTTATAGCATGAAAATGTATTAAGTTTGTTAACATATATTCGTTCACATTATACACCGCGATGCAAGGAATAGTGGAATTTTACCAGGGACTTTGTTATTGTTCAGGCTTGAGCAAACCAACAGACCCCAGCTCATCGCAAGCACCAGGGGGACTGCCCATCCCTGGACACCAGGACTTTGCTTCTCGGCAGCTTAGGGCTGTCCATCATACCCCTGGGAGGCCGAGATGCGGCCACCGTCCTGCCCCTCGCACAAGCCTGTGAAACCCTCAGGCATCGTCCGGCGCTGCCGTTAAGTGCCTCCGGCCCGACTGACCCCCGGGACGCGGGGGTGTCGCAGGAGCCCGGCTGCTGCGCAGAGCTTTGCTGTGAATAGCCGCCGGTACCGCGGTTTGGCCAGTGCAGAGTCCAAGCCGTGCTCCTCCCCGAGCGCCGTGCCAGGCCCTGGAGCGCCCCCGCCCGCCCGCCCGCTCCGCGCCCGCCCCGGGCCCGCCCCTCTCCTCAGGCCTCGCCCCCCCGAACGCGCTGCGCCGGCGCGACGCGGGGCGAGGCGACGGTTTGAATCCCGGCGGGCGGGCAGGCGGCGCTGTCTTCTGCGGACATGGCGGTGGTGCGGCCCTTTGACAAGCTCCCGGCGCTCAACTCCGTCGCCCTCCTGGTAGGTCCGGCGGCGGCACCCCGCCGCCCCTCGCCCCCGCCATCCCGGGTCCCGGCCGTGCGGTCGGTGGTCGCCTGGCCCGCGCCCTCCGCCACCGCGGCAACGGCCGTGCCTCAGCGGCAACGGCCGTGCCTCAGCGGCAACGGCCGTGCCTCAGCGGCAACGGCCGTGCCTCAGCGGCAACGGCCGTGCCTCAGCGGCAACGGCCGTGCCTCAGCGGCAACGGCCGCGCCGCGGGGATAGGCCGCCTGGCTGCGATATTCACATGTAGCCCCTGGGTCTGGCCACCCTCCTCCCTTCCCCCCACCTCGGCGGCGGTTCCCGGGTCCCCGTCGCGGCGGCGGGCAGCGGGGTCCGGAGCTGCCCCCGGCTGGGCCCCGCCTCCCGGGCGGCCTCTGACCGTGCTTTTCTCTCTCCTGTCCGCGCAGCTGGTGTGTTCGGACGAAGGCCTCCAGCGGCAGCTGGCGGAGGCGATGCTCCGAGAGAAGAAGAGCTTCACGATCAGTATGTGAGTGGCGGGGAGGGGGACGCGCCGCCCCCGGCCGCAGGCCCGTGGCGGGGTCGTACAGGGGCTCTGCCCAAGCGGCGGTGGGTGGAAGGGCAGGGTATTCCCTTCCGAGGAAGAACTTGCTCCTGTGAGCGCTAGAGGGCACCCCTGCACAGACGTGACCGGCAGCTGCAGAAGGCAAAACGCTGTCTTCAGGGCAAGCGGTTTGGGCGTGATTAGAAACGGGGGTGGAAATAATTCTCACCTCCATCGTGTTCGTTGCACATACCATTGCCCTTCGCATGTCGCACAGGTGTTTGATTAATAAATTGTAAGGGTATGAGAGGAACACAGATTTATTATTTTTTTTTCTCCTGGGAGACAGACATATACAGGAATTAAACATCTTAGGACAAATTGGGACAAGTACAATGCTGGCAACTACTTGAAAGCAAACAAGTTTTCCTGAAAGATGTCCATTACTTTTGGTGCCCTGGTTTGTATGCGTGCACGTGCTTTTCCTCCTCAAGATATTAAGATGCATTTGGGATTTTAACCATAGCTGCCTGACGAGTCCTGTTTTAAAAGCTTGATTAACTAATTTGTTATGATATAATGTCCTTGACAGCTCTCTTGCCAAGACCAAATAAGTTTAGTCAGCTCTTCAGAAGGTGTTTGTGTTATTTCACTGCTGTAATTCAAGGCTATGCAGTAAAGGCAAACCCGAGCTAATGTTCTGCTAGCCAGTTAGAGCAACTGTACTGCTCTGATCATGGCATCTTGGATGTGTGTGCTAACTAATACTAAATTAATTACCTAATTTTCTACACAAATCCTGCAGCCTTTGCTGAGCTTTGGAGTGCCATAACTAGATGGCTACTGATACTACAGCTGGGTAACTACACAAAGGCGTTGAAACTTATGCTCATATTACAGAGCAAGATAAGTCCCTTCGCAAGTATCACTGGGGAAGCAGAAGTCCATGACAGTTTTCTTCCACTGTGTTGCTTTGGGATTATACGCGTTACAAAGAAATATGGCATCTTATCTGGAAAGTCTACCTGCCAGATACAGCTGTTGGGAGAAGAATTGCAGGGCTGGGGCTTTTTATGTCTCTTACTACTAGGAAGAAAAGGCTTCTGAAGCGCATATCTGGAGGCGGAGGCCACTGACATCATCTAGCAATGTTGGTTTAAATACACTTGAATTCCAAATCATGGAGGTTTTGGTTTGGTTTTGTTGGTTGTTCTGTTCTCCCTCACCCCCCACCCCCCCGCCATGAGATCTGATACCTTCCTTTTACCACAGCTTTCACTTTAAATTTATAAGCTTGTTTGTATTGCAATGTGTCTTTCAAGACACTTTACTCATATCTTCTGTTAGTTTCTGAATGTTTTTGTTAAAACATACCTTCCTTATTTATAGGAAACAAAACACCTTTATTTGGAAACTGGCAGACAAAACTGCAAACTGCATATGACTAATAGAAGGGAATGCGTACCGTGATCTGTGGCTTGGGGAAAACTTAAGTCCTTAAGATTTAATTGGTCTCCTTGGGGAATATTCCTTCTAGCAAAATCAGTGTTTCTCCCTTGGCTTCCAGAGAGGAAGTGTATTGTGAGAGAGACTGAAATTCTGGGACTTCTATTTGTCCAATCTATCTGTCAAGTCATCTTCCAAAAATACAGTGCTAATAGTATTCTTCCCTGTGGAAGGCCCAGATACGCACTACTGAAGCGCCCCCCCACCCCTTTTTTTTTTTTTTTTTTTTTTTGGTACTGGGAAGAGTCACAAAAATCCCTACCCTGTAATTCTTCCAACAGCTGTATCAGCAGTGGTGGTATTGTGTAGGAGGAGGACACCTGAACTAATCTAGTAACTCCTGACACAGTGAAAGGGATAAAAAGGGAGGTAATGGTATAATAGAAGCTCTTTCTGAGCTATAACTTCATCTATAAAGTTATACTAGTGATAAACTTCTGGTTTAAGGTTTCGTGAATACAACACAATTTTCTGTAACATGGACACCTGAGAAAGGTAGCCATTCCTGCGTGAGCAGATGAACGTTATCTCTGGAACGTGACAGGAAAGCATTGATGCATTTTAGCTGAAGCTTGGCAGGAAAATATACCAGTAAAGCACTGGGGTTCAGTTTGTTAGAAAGGACTCTTCTTAACAATTGAATAAAATGACTGTCATACAGATCTGTGCAGGATCTGTTTCTGCGAGTCCTGTTGTGCTCTAAGAAGCTTCCCATTATAAACGATATTTTCTAGCAAGTATCATTGTGGCTGTCGTCAGCTATGAGTAGGCTTAAGATAGGAGAATACCACTTAAAGAATAACAGTCTCTTCAGTGCCTACATGTTTAGTATTTAGCCAGCTTCCTGGTAACTTGCTACGTGATGAACTGCAATGGTTATGTGGTTATGGTTAGGCGGATACTGCCTTGCCAAGCTATTTCGTTAAACTGGCAAATTTATTATCTTTCAGTCACCTTACTACATCCCTCCCCTTACCTTCAGAGAGGGATCACCTTCGGCCCAGGATAGATATGATTGTGTTCATGATTGACATCAAGAGCAAATGCAGGTAAAAGAAGGGTAAAAATATGAGAGGGGAAACTGATATTTTTTTCTTGGATTGATGGCTAAATCTACATTTTTACTGTGTCAGAATTGCTGAATAGTAGACTTCAAACCCAAGGCTTGCTGTGGTGGCACAGCTCAGTAATATATACAGTGGTTTTCTGGCCTCCAGCGATGGATTAGGACTGAACCGCTGTGTCCAATAACATGCTTGTTGCGCACTAAGTTGCCATAGCAGAAAAGGCAGAATTTATTCTTGAATCCAGACATGGGATGATTTGAACTGAGCTTTGGAAAGACGCTGTCTGTAAAATTAGATGGAAACGATGGTGGTGCTGTTAAGTTCTGTAATATGCAGTTGGCTGATGCGTGTTGGGTAGCGCTACCTAATAACCAGCCAGTCGCTGCATCTGTGTCCCCAGTTCACTGATACTGCTGGTCAAGTGGGATCAGCACTATGGATGTCTCTAGGCAAAAGAGAAAGGTCTACAGGGACTGATCCCTTTTCTCTCATCTTGTGCTCATCTTTGTAGAAATGATATTTGTGTCCCCAGGCCATAAGTAAAGACTTGCTAAGGCACAAAAGTCATCATTTTATTACTTTACTTAACTTGTGACTGATGATCCTGGGCTCTCATTTACCAAAAATGACAGGGCCAGCTGCATACTTACAGGACAGATGGTGCCGCAGAAATGCGTGGGCTAGTTCTTCTGAAAGAGCCAAAGTAGTGCTGAAGTCTCGTTGGATGTTAATGAATTCGGATGCTTAGTGTCCACAAATCATGGAGGACACCGTTCAAACTAAGTCTAACTGTTGAGTCTTGGGTAGAAAGGATATGTTATGGATTATTAAACAGCTGTGGGTATTGCAGAGGTCTCTGCTGCCATGCTTTTAGCATAGAGCATAACTCCACTGGCTCACAGATCAGCAGATGTTAACATCATTGGTTTTCTAATTGTGCTTCTGAAAGTTATTCCCTTTGTTCTTATGCTGTACTGCCTTTACCTCCCTGTCCAACTGGATTGTCTGTGCTTTTCTGACAGCTTGAAGAATGTCGAAGCTTCCCTAGCTCATGTGGATGCCAGCTTCTTCCTGGGGAAAGTGTGCTTTCTTGTCACTGGGGGTACGTATGGCATCTGCGCTCTTCCTCCTCTCTGAGCAGCACAACTCACTGTTATGTTCCTTAAAACAGGGCAGTGACTTAACCTGAAATGAAACAAAGGAAACCAGCGGCTTTGTCAAAAGCTTTGTTTAAATTATATCTGAACTCATCTCCCTTTTTTAATGGTTTTCATAGATAAAACATGGTTCTCTTCTCTCATGCTCACTTGCTCTCTTCTTTCTGTTTTTGCCAGTCAGACCTCTCTCCTCTGTCCCTAATCCCTCGATATGATTTGTGTCACTGATTTTTTTTTTTAATATTTTTATTTTCTTGTGGCACTGCAGAAGTCTGTTATATCTGCTCTTGCAGATCTGTCTTAATGATAATGAGCAGTGAGGAGCATATGATATTCTGGTAATAAAGTGAATCTAAATGGATGAGCTACTAAACTATTAAGTATAGTTTTAATACAAGACTGGTATCCCTGCTGCGTGCTGTCTGGCTCAGTTGTGCCTTTAATCTCTCTTCCTCCCCCTCCACCACCTCTCCAAAAGCAGACAGGGTGCTTTCCTGCATACCCTCCCTAGTTTAGCTCTGAGGGACTGGAGGGGCCAGCCTATACTGCTCAGTGTTGGAACACAGGTGCTGCGTGCCTGGAATTTGAGGGTCAGGTAGCCTAATTCTGGGGTGAAAAAGGGTCTCTGCGTTGTCTTGTGCTATGGCTCTCCTGATAGGAGTGAAGTCCTTGGAGATATTACCCTGTGATACCACATGAGCCAGAAGGGTTTCTTATTAATGAGTAGAAGATTCTGCCCCTGATGATAGTGTACTGATCCCTTATCCAAAATGTTAATGTTACAGTATTCAGTAATGTGGCGATATTTTTCCTGCTGTCAGTATTATGAATGACTTCTGTGCTAATTCTGTTGCGAATCTTGTACCATTCTGTTTGTACTGCTTGCTGTTGCCTTACCTTCTATGGTGCTCTCAAAATTAGCTCTGGATCGTTTAGTGGATGTGGAATTTCCTGGTTCTTTTCTTCACTGAATGTTGATTATAGGGCTTGTAATGTAGGAAAACTTTTTCTGTAGTTGGCAGGGTGAATTACTGCAGTGTAGACATGAATGCCATCTGGAAACTGGGAGAAGCCTACTGCAGTCCTGTGCTATTCTGTGAGCTGGAGGTAAGGAGCTTGTTTGGTGTCTGAAGGAATTTGTGAATTCCATTGCGCCCTGATCCTTGGGAACATTGTTACGTTTAGCAACAAATATATGTACATGCGCTACTGTCTTGCATAAGTGTGGGGGACCAGACTCTTTCTACAAGAACAGCAGAGGTACAGGAGTCGGACTGTCCTTGAAAAGAGTCTTCTCAATTACTTGCTCCTTCCTGTGCTACTTCAAAGCCTCAGGAACCCAAGTCTAAATTAACAAAGGCTTCTCTGATATGCAAAGTCTTGATACACTTGTTCCTTCAGGCGTTTTCTCTTCCCGGGAACCCCTGAGCTGTTATTTGTCACGTGACTCTCTTGCCCACGTTATGCTTCCTCTTAGCCAGGCTTTGTTGCTTCGCAGGCTGTTTTGCCATCTGATATACCACTCTTTCCAATTACCTGCTTGGTCTGAAAAGCTGGAGGGAGAGTTTGGCATTCAGTGGCAGCACACTTCACTTTTCCGTGTACTCATCATTCCACCCTCAGAGACTGCTTCCCTACCAGCAGGTAATATTTGTGCCTTTGGCAAGCCCTTCAGGGTTTTCAGCTGACAGCACTGTACCTTCCCTAACATTAGGGGAATAAACGGGCCTCTCTGGGAATTTCTGTAGCTAGCAGATCTGAACCATACTTAATGCTGGTTCCAGTTCTTTCTTTTATTGCAGCTAAGCACTGCTTTTCTTCTTTTCTATTGGTTAAATAATTTTTCCATTTTTGTTTCCAGTTGGAAGGCGTACGAGTTGCCACCGCTCAGCGACTTCTCCGGATGTTACAGATCTGTGCTGGTCACATACCAGGAGTTTCTGCCTTGTCCTTTGGCACACTGATGAGGAGCTCTGCTGATGACTAGCTTCTCATTGTGAGAATTCAGCCAGATTCATCGGTTTTTTGGGTTTTTTTCACTTCAGGCATTCAAGCTGCTGTGGTTGGAATCACATTGGGAAGCTTTTTTGCCTGACTTATTATGACCATTCATCCAGGGCTGTTCCTAGTTGCTAATCTCTCAAGAAAAGTTTGATTCCTGTTCAGTTGATAAGGTGTAGGTACTGGGGGGAGGGCAGTTTGAATTGGGGATTCCTATATATTATTACGTCTGAATCCCATTACATGATCAAGTTTGAGTTTCACCCGCTTTGCCAGTGGCCAGGAGCCATGTGTTTTACTGAGAAAATATCAGGAGAACAGGTCACTATCACAAACGCTGCGTGTCATGGTTGAGTTTCTTAGTTTCAATGTCCCCGAAGTACTAGAGAAGAGGCATCAGGTTCCTACTTCCTTTCGATTGAAATGTAGCACCTTGGACTAATGTGAAACCTCACAGGCAGGTTTTATCTCCCCACCAAGAGAATAATGGGGAAGGAAGGCTGTCCGGCAGCTTCTAGATAGGCTGCAATTGGCAGTTAATGATCCAGCTGTGTGAGCATCTGCCCAGTGAAGGGCTCAGTATTTCCATGCCTAGTACCTAATTGGGGAGGAAGAGACTAAAAAAGATAATCTATCACTTTAGCTGTCTCTTAGACCTTTAAACAAAAAGACTCCATCTCTCAAGCCTAGGATAATGAGCAACTCTAGTCTTTGCTTGTGATTTGGCAGCTGTGGACTGCTCTGCTGCAAGTTAGTCCCTGCAGACCAAGAAATAATTCTCCAGAGAGGTCAAACCTTCTCTGAGTCAGGAAATGAAGAGGTGAAAGGGCTGTAACTGACAGTGTAGCAGCAGTTAGTGCATTACAGCCATGGCAGGCAGACCACAGGAGGAGAAACATGCAGCTGCTAGTGGAAATCAATCTTTGTTCTCAAAGTAAAGAGCCACAGAACAGCTTTTCTCTCTCTCATGCTCTCGAAGAGACAAATCTAAGATTAAGTGACGTTGCTGGCCTCCAGTAAGCCTCTGTAAATTGTGCAGCTCAGTTCCACAGAGCTGCAGGAGTGCACTTATCCCTCCAGCATCCGTAGGGCTGAGGCTCTGCACTCCAGAGCTGATCAGAGATGAAACAGCAGACTGGACTATAGCAGCATACAGAAAACACGTGTTGTCTCTTGCAAGGTGGGCATATGCTGTGTATAATCCCTTAACTGTTAGGTTTCTATCAGCAGTAATTCATGCCTTATTCTTACTGCAATTCAATTGTGTGTTTTGGAGTTCTAAGTTAATAAAATGTATAATATTTAATAATTAGTTGTATGCTCTTTGTTTAGGTATGTGCCTTGGGCTCTAAAACCTACAGATACTTGTCCCAGTTTGCCCTGGCGGTGAGACTGGTCCTTGCCGGCAGTTTGAACTTCCAGTTAGTTGGTGGGTTGCAGTCACGGTTTCAGCCACGTGGTGGTGGCAAAAGCTTTCCAAATACACTCCTTCCTGTGTACTGCCAAAATACAGTGTTTCTTGAAAGACTGGGATATTTCTTACCCAGAATTGCATGCCAGGTAGAAATGAAGCCTAGAGAGAATGTGTTAAGCTCCCCTCTGGTTTAATTTATTTAATCCCTAATAGTCTGCTTTAATGTTCCTAGGTGCAGAGCTCTAGCTGCGTGCGCTGTTTCGCTTAGCTTGTTTCTGACATCTGTCTGTGAGCAGGAAAAAGCAGAAAGCAGCACTGCAGGCTTAATCATCTGTGAGCATTGGCAGTCCTTGCAAAGACAGCTCAGCAAGGCACAAAGCCTGTATCCTTGCTCAGAGGACACACAAATCCTAGCTCCAGTTGTATTGTTGCTGGCAGGGGAGGGCTAGGTTGTTTGTTGGCTGGAACAAAAGGAGCTAAACCATTCAGCTGTGTTATGGTGCCCAAAAGGGCTGGACTCTGGCTAAAACCCAAAGGAGAAAGACATGCGCAAACTCTTGTGGCTGTGTAAGAAGGATTGGGAGCTTAATGGGCCTGTCCTACTTTCAGCTAGCTTTGTGATCCTGAAGGTACTAGCCAGGGCTTTGCCACCAGAGAGGAGCAATCATGCTGAGAAACAAGTTTCTCAGTTGGTTATGCTGTCTCAGCCTCGCTCTCGCTTTGGGACCCTGAAAATAAATGAGACCACGGTTTAGAATAGACTGGTTTCGATTTGCTCGTGATGTGCAGGTGCAGTTTGGGGGAGGGAAGGAAGGGCTGCGGCATGAAATGAGCCAGTCTTTCGTATCCTCCGCAACCACTGTAAGGTAAGGAGACTCTTCCGTCTCCTAAGTCACTCTCCAGTTGCCTCTCATAACTATTGGACTCGGGTAAAATCCCTTTGGCCTCAAGAGTAATTTCGCTGCGCTTTCTTAACTGGTGAAAACGAAACTTTCTTTGGTTCACCCAGAATGCTTTGTAGCAACCCACACGTGCTACTGTCCATTCCTGCACCTTCAACCATAGGGTTTTTTCCACTGCTGTGTTTCAGATGTGGTATTTCTTTCCTTCTACTACTTTCAAAGAAAAATGCTGTTTGTACTTCCTACAGGTGGCCGAATCCCAGCTGGTACAAAATAAAATCTAGTTCCTTAAGAGCAGCATCTCGCTTCACCTTGGGGCAAATATTTTTCTTACTCTTAGGAAAAAGTCTTTACTAGAACTGGCAGGGGAAGTGGAGCGTATCTAAGAATATGACACTGTGTCTCAGGTCCATCATGTTTTACAACCAAAAGTAGTTGGGACACATCTAAAGCTACAGCTTCAACTATGTAAATACCTCTAGGAACTGTCAGCTATTAGTTTAGACAGGCCATAACACTGCCCCTACCAGAGAAGACAAGCAAGGCAGCTGAGGATATCTTTCGTCTGGATGGAGTAGCCAGGGCTAATGTTTGATAAAGGTCTTGTGAAAGTAGTACTTGGATTGGGATCAGAGGCATGGAAGGCCTGAAGCTGAATTAAGGCTAGTGACTCAGGTTCTGTTGTGTTCAAACATTGTGAAAGAGCTTGCCAAGCTGGCTGAAATCTAGACTAACAGAAATATTTTGGAGTTACATACTTTCTCTTCCTCTCGCTGTTGCCTCAGTTCCCTCTCCCTGTGGAGACTTACAAAGAGAAATCCCCCCCTCTCTGGCAAAAGTACCCGTGAGCACTGCTGGTTTGACTGTTTCAGTTTGTGGATGCGTTTTTGTTTGTCAGCTATGTCAGCAAAATTAGTGTAAAAGCAGTTTAATTTGTCTAGAAGACCTTGCACCAGTTGCACTGGCATAGGCTTGGTCCTGTGTGTGTTTTTGGGTTTTTTTGGGTGGAACTGAATGAGGCTGTAAGGGGGTCTCTTCTGCTATGGCAGGTTGACCCACAGGATTTTGCCTTCAGTCCAGTCACTTGAAAAAGATTTTTGTATCTAGCTAGCCGAGCAGCTCATGGAGGTGGTCTGTGAGACGTTTCAGCACAAATCAGTTTGGTTGGCATTACTTGTTGGGATTATAGCTCTCTGCTAGCCCAGGTTTTCCAAACAAAGGGGTTTTTTTTTTTGTTGGCTTTGCCACACCAGCTGTTAAATCAGACCAACTTTTAGGCGTGATAAGACGTGATCTGCTTGGTCTTTAGTAACAGGAGAGAAAGTCAGGGTACTGATATGGTGCCTATAGTAAAAGATCTCTCTGTCCTCAAACAAAGATCAGAGAGAAATCCAGCCCTGGGATTTTATCTGTCACTCCAAACCTTGAAACTCGTGGTAGAGGTTTAGATTCAAGGCCACCACTAATATTTGCTTTGGGGACTGTTTAAAACTGGATGCCTCTGCTTGACAAAACCTGTAGTTTGAAGGGACTTGGCTGGGTTAGGTCAGCGGTGCTGCTCAGCAGCTGTGGTCACGCTGTTAAGAACTGCTTGGTAGCTCTCATCATGACCACTGTCCACAGCAGCGGTGGACAGAAGGGACTCCTCTGCTCTGCTGCCTAGAGCTGACCTGCAGAGTCATGGCAGAGGTACCTGCTCTGCTGGCAAAAGCAAGGGGGGCTCTTTCTTCTGTGGGGCTTCTAACTTGTCTTGGTTTTGCAGGAGCACTGGGCTTTGCTTTGGCCGGATTCCAGCTGCTCTCTCTGCATTCAACTGGCCCAGATCCCCTGGCAGTCTCTTCTCTGCGTGCTGAGTGTTCTCCACTTCCCACCCTGAGCTGGTGTGCAGTGTCGCTGTGGGCTGCTGAACAACTGCCACTTTCCATTCAGTGACCAGCTGTCCTTCACTAGTGGGGAAAAGTGATTTATATGCAAGAGAAAGCAATAGCTGGCACAGCCCAGAGCTGGGAGCCAGAAACACTGGGCTCGTTTCGCCTCTGTGGCTGATTCCTTGCATGACCCTGGGCACGTGTGTTAAAATTCACTGTGCCTTGCTTGCTCTGCCTCTACAGCAGGAGCTGCCTCCACTGGAGGGGAGTGATGAGGGCGAATTGACATTGTTTTGGGGTCACAAATCTGGAATTGGGTGGAAACATTCAGAAGAAACCATTTTTCCCTAATTAGTAGAGGTTGATTTTTACCTAAGTTCTGGGGGAGGAGGGTTTGGTGGGACCTGCTTGCCAGGCGCCTCCTGAGATTGGCCGTGTTTTGTGGTCCTTACATGCCTGAGTATGCTGCAGGCAGGGAGGCTGCCTGAAACTGGGCTGTGTTCCTTCTCATAAGGCATTGCAACATGGTTGGGTTTTGTTGTGAACTGGAACAAAACCACACTTTGAAATGCTGAAATTCCCCGCTCAGTACAATTATCCTTGAATTGGCCAGTGGGAGAAATCAAAGTCTCTGGATCTGTTCCTCACTGTTAAATATTAATACGGCGTGGCAATACTAGACAGGATGGTGTCCCCTCGGGTTGGCTCTGTGCAGGAGGGGCCGTCTTGGCTGTGAAGAAACGGTGCGCAAGAGAGGATGGGCACAAGGGACTCAGGAGTGATGTGACTTGTTCGGACTCCTTGGCAGCTGAGTAGCGCGGGCTCCCGGCCCATGCTGGGCCACGTTTCCCTTGCTGGGGGCTCTTTCTGCTGGAGCTGACATGTGCCACAATGCTGACAACCCTCATCCCCTCTGAGCTCGCCGTGCAGTGGGGTGTTCTGCGAGGAGCCACGAAAGGCGCCGTGACCGTCCCCCCACCCCGCCACCTCCTTTGCCGAGGGAAGTCAGTGGTGTGTGAAAGAGAAGCCTGTGTTTTACATACATGCAGGCTGCCTCCCCGCCGCCAGCCCAGGTGCAGCTGCGGGCTGGGTGCGAGAGCCCCGGGGGCTCTGCACGTCACGGGAAGGAGCACTGAGGTGGGGTGAGGACAAAAACAAAGAGAGAAGCCACCTCCCCTTGGGAAACCTGGCCTTGGTGCACAGAAGCTGCTTTGTCATTTGGATCCTGCCACCCTCTTGGCACTACAACAAGCTGTGCCAGGGCCAGCTGAAGCACCCATGCTCCAGAGCAGTCCGCATGCAGGGGACAGAGGCACACTTGTGAGCACTTGGAAAGATCTAAAAAGCCCAGCTAGCATTAAGCACACTGCGGGGGCTTCCCCCATTTTCTGGCAGCTTGGAGTATTTTTCTTTCCTGTCTTCCGATGGAAGTTCTCCAGTCCTAGCGTGTGCCCACCCTGTAGTGACGGGGTGATGGTGCCATGCTGCTACTGGGCCTGCCTTGCTCCTGCCCTCCTGGCTATGCAGTCGCAGTGCTCAGGTTGACGAAACACCTTGCGTGTTTACTGAGGGTCTGCAGTCCTTGAGGCACCATTGCTGTCTGCACTGATCAGCTCAAAGCTCTCCTGAACCTCTGTGCTGGCTGCTCTCCTAGGTTTGACAGGAGTGTTGGCATTGCCCCAGTGTGGACATTTTTGTTTATTATTTTTTTTCCCCACCACTGCTACGTTTCCTTTTCTTGCTCTTCCAGAGATTACAGATATGAAGCCTGGGCTGCACTTGACTCGGCTCAGTATATAACAACCTGTGGCTCGTGCTGCAGTGGAGCACCTCTCTTCAAAGCAATGTGCCAGCGTCAACTAATTAATCCTCATTCCTCTGTGGGACTGAGGGGTGACTCAGTGCCTTGCGCTGTTATGCCGAGCAGCAGAGGATCAAAGGCATTGGAGTTGGGGAAGTCCTAGGATAGTGGTGTCACTCTGTGCTTGCACACCGGGCACCTTTAAAGGCTCGGTCTTGCACGCTTTTTTCCAGGGCTCCTTTTTAGCCATGCAGAGAAGGGCTGAAAGCTCTGCTAACTTATAGACAGGACTGGAGCTGCCTTCACCTTGCTCTGTAGGGAGTGTTTTTGCTACCTGGTGTTCCCTTTTGATCTTTTCCATCCTGTTGCTCCTCTGTTATAACCCAAGCTGGCCCTCATGAGCAGTTCTCCTCACCAACAGGTCCCCCACGCATCCCCAGCATCCCTGCTTGGCTATGCTGAGCCACGGGTGTGTGCGTCCGGGTGAAAAGCAAGGGCAGGGAGGCTTAGGCACTGTGGAAATAGAGCTGCTGTGGTGGTGCACATCCCTCTTGGGCTTCGTGACCCCCAACAAGCTGCACGCCAGGCTGTGCTGGCGTGGCACAGTGGCCCTGAAGAAGTGCAAACAAACCCCAACACTTGGCCTTGGGCTACCCTGGCATCCATTCTGCCTCTGCAAGTGAGCTGCTCCCAGGGAAGAGAACGGGAGCTGCTTGCGTGCAGATGTTGCATAATACTGACCTAGTTCGAACACAAGTTTGAGGGCTGGGAAGTGTTTGCCTGGCCCGTGGGGAAGAGAAAACCCCTCTGGGTTGAGGGCTGCTGCAACCGCGTCCTCTACTCTGAGCTACAAAGGAGATGAAACGTGAAGCGTGTGCTTTCTCCAGAACCTGGCTCTTCCCTCTTGCCCAGGTTGCATGTGGCGCATCACCTGCACGAGTCCCCTCTGCGTGTGTACGAGCCGTGGTTTGGCTGAGCTCAGCCACTGCATGGGACTAATATATAGTGATGGTGTCCTATAAATTATATAGTCGGTATGTTCGCCATCTGCTCTGCGCTGCAAGCTGAGTGTGATTGAGACCTTCCCCCCTCCTTCCCAAAGCTTGACTCTCTTGCCAAGCTTGAAGTGTGCACGGATCTCCCATAAGTGGTTCTGATTGAATCAGGTAAACAGGGAATTTTTTAAGCAGGCTGCAATGTTCCTTGCACCCGAAGTGAGAGCTGAAGCATAGGCCAGCATCCTATTACCATGAGACTATGAGTAAAAACCGAGTCTGATTTCATGCTAATTAGGTTCTAAAGGGAGTGAATCTTGATTGCAGTGGTCATATCAAAGAATCAAAATAGTAATGCAAAAAGCAAAGGAAACCCCAGAGTGATTCATATGAGAAGGGGAAATAAAGACAGTCATGGAGGAAGAAGGAGTTTGAGGGGGACTGAATTGCTCTGCTGCCCAAAAGCAGAGGGGATTTGAATCAGATTATCCTCATTAGATGTCTCCTTAAAGCATCATCAAGCTAAATGAATGGTCCGGGGGAGAGCTTGCAGGCACGGTGTCTGTGATTATCACCAGGGACTTACAGTCCTAGTTATCTAGCTTAGAGACAAGATTATTAGGGGGTATAAAGCTGTATCTGCCCTCAGCCTCTAATGTGCATTTTTAGGTTGGGTGATGGGAGATGCTACATTGCTGCATGGTCCCTCGGAAGCCTGCCTGCGTCCTCCAGTGGTCCAGCCCTCCACGGCGCTGTGGGTGCAGCGTGGAGGGGGAAGGCAAGTGTGAGACAGGGAGCTGTGGTGGCCAGGAGACGTTCCCCAGGGGCGGATGAGCAGCCTTGCCGGTGGACTGTGACAGAGGGCAGGACCTCCCCTGTGGGTGCTCTCACTGAGATGGGAAATGGGGAAAGGGATCTTGGAGGGGGTGATTATGTCTGCCTGCCTCGGCAGTACTGCTCACCCTCCCCAGCATCTGCTTTCCCATGTCAGCCTGTGTTGGTGCAACTCATTCTTCTTCAGCCTCTAAGGCCCCGAAGGCTCAGAACCCAGTGGGGCTGTTACAGGGGGAGCCCCTGCGAGCTGGGGGGGGACCCTCCCTTTGAAAGGGAATCGATGGACTTTGCCCACATGTCCCTTGGGGGCTGGGGGTGAGCGGGGCACAGGGCTGTTGGCAGTCCCTCTGCACCTCCCCAGCTCTACATCCGCAGCAGCCTGTCACCCTTCCCTTCCTCTCCTTCCCCACCTGATGAATCGCTTCCCTGTTGCTTCTCCGGGCTTTGGCAGGATGGCTAAGACCGTGCCCAGATGCCAGCCAGGAGACGAGGGGCATGGGCCAAATCCTGTCAGCTCTCTCCTATGTCACATCCTTAATGAGGCTATTGAAATTTGTCATGTTAATCTGCATTTAAGCCAGACTTTTTACACCAGACCACTAGCTGAAGGTCTGTGAGAAGCTGGAGAATGGTATGGGGTACTAGCAAGCGGGGCAATGCCACCGCAGACTAATGAAACGTTGTTGTCACGGAGGTGCTTTGGCTGGAGAGGGAGGAGAGGGGAAGCTGTCAGCTGGAGCCTCGCAGCTGACAGCGCGGCGGTGACAAGCTTACTGCCGGAGGCAGCCGTCCGGCCACGAGGCCTGCTTCGGCTCAGTGGAAACCCGCTTCCTTGCTTCTCATCCCGGTTTGGGTCTGCATTCATGTCCAAACATGTGCCACTTGTTCCTCCTGCAGCTCTGCAGTCCCTCTCAGTGCTCTGGGGCTGAAACCAGCTTGAGTTTGGCATCTGACTGGCCAAGCAGCCTACAGTCAAAATCCCTGTATTCCCTCCGCTCAGTGTCATCCAGCTGGGCGTCATCCAGCGGTGACAAACAGAAAAGCTGGAGCTCCCCGGCGGTGGGGGTGAGGGAGGGTGGCCTTGCACCTACTACCACTGCCTGGGTCTGGGGTGGTGGGATGTGGGAGTCACAAAAGCCAGCTTGAGAGACCTGTTTCTGGAGCAGTGGTTAGTACTGGAAACCATACAGCCTCCTGTACTCTTACTCCTGCTTAGGCAGTGGCGATCTACAGGTGCCACAGGATTTTTTGGGGGTGTTTTGGTGTGTTCTGTTCCCTGTTTGAGCTGTGCTTTAAGTTATCCAGGCACGCTGCTGGTTTTGAGCATTTCTGTTAGGATGGCTCTGGTGGCCAATGCTGAGGAGCGTGACAGTGGAGCAGCCGTGCCAGGGCTGGGCTGAAGTCCTGGAGGTTGGTGGGGCGTTATTTGTGTATGGGGAAGAAGTGTGGTTGGGCAGGCAGCAGAGTAAATTGCAACAAATGAGTGCGGTCAGGACAAGCATCCTTTCTTCTGTGTTGGAATAGCTCACAAGCACCTTCCTATTTTCTCAGGCTGCCTTCTTATTCAAATGTATTCACCAAACCATTCCCGCGCGTGAGCCGGAGCCGCAGCTCTGCTGCAGGCAGTTCATTGTAACGAAGCGCTATGCAAAATGTAGTCGGGGCTGCTTAGTTTAGTTTTGACTTCCAGGCTGCCCCCAACTGGTTTCCTGTCCCTTGCTGCTGGAACAAGCTGCAAAGGGTGGGGGCTCAAAGGGAGGCAGCCCCTTGCCTTCAGCAGGCTTTGATTTTTTGGCTCTGGAGTCGTCTGCTGGAGAACTCCGTGCCCCGAGCGCACAGCAGTGGGGCTCCTCGTGGGAAGTGCCGGCGGAGGTTTCTGCGTTCAGCCTGCTGTCCCAGGGAGGTTTCTGCCCCGGCGTATGCACGCCTGAACCAGCTGAACCCACCTGCTTGGAGGTCTGTAGTGCGGCAGTGCATTGCCCTCAGCCATTTGTTTCTGTTTTGGTGCTGGAGGTGCTGCCTGGCCCTGCCAAGGCACGTGAATGGTCCCTAACCAGCCGCAGGCGAAGCTCGGGGGGCACTTGGCCTCCACCCACCCACCCAAGGGGATGAGCGTGCGGTCCCACCCATCCTTAGGGTGGGGATGGAGGCACCAGCCCTGCCGCAGGCAGAGCAGGCAGCAGGATTTGCTCGCAGGGAGGTCCAGGCAGCAGAGCCAGACTCAGCCAATGGTGTGCTGTTCATGACATTGGAGGGGCTTCTGAAAGCCCAGGCAGTGTCTGGGGAGAGTCCCACCATGCTCTGCAGAGTGGCAAGAGCAGCCAGCACACCAGCTGGAAACACCCCTCACTCTCTCACCACAGTCTGCTCCTGGCAGGGGAAGTCAAAGGCTCAGGTCCCCCAGGGCAGGACTGGGGAGGGGGTGTTCCCTCATGTCCTCAGTGGTGCCGTGTCCCTTTTGGGCTCTCTGGAGCAGGGACGGGGAATGGGCAGAGGGAGCTTGAGCCCAGGCAGTCCTGACCCACCACCCTCCCTCTGCAACCCTGGAGGGGTCTTCCAAGGGCACACCACTATAAAAGCCTAATTTGGGTGCTCAGTATTACCCCTGCAGGGGTCCAAGTCCCCTTGCAGAGGGAGCCAAGGACACTTGCTCATTTTTCCTTAACTTCATGGACAAGCACAGCTCAGGGGCTTTTAAACAAGAAGGGGAAGAGACAAACGATGTTCAGCATAGCCGGTGCCACCAGGGCACTGCCCCACGCCAAACTCCCGGTACAGGTGGCTGACCAGTGCCATAAAAATCCTTGGTGAGAAGCAGAGTGCCCGTGGAGAGGTCTGGATTTAGGGTGTTGGTGAATCTCTTGAAGCCTTTGTTTTCCCACCTTATTCCTAAAATCTTCCCAGGTTTTGTCCCTAAGTCTGGCTGGCTTTGAGAAGGCAGAGCAAAGTTGGGTCTGGGCCGTGCTGGGGCATCCTGGTGGATGCCAAGGAGAAGGTTTGTGTTGGAGCTCTGAGAAACCAGCTCCCAAGAGCCATAGTGGGACCTTTCAGGAGGGAGTGCTTCCCACCTGCTGGAGCAGAGGCACTGGGAAGGGACGCAGCCGTCAAGTGCCAAATGTACTTTGGGGGTTGGCTCCAGCCAAAGCCTTCCAGTGGCACCATCTGGATGTGGGGCAGATATCGGGCTGTGCCGAGGTGTTCCTGGGGCGTTGGGTGCATCCTGTCAGACATTTGTCCCAAGGTGACTGGGTCTGCTTGATAAACACCTCACGGCTTCTCTGATCGACAAGCTTTTGGGTTTCCGGTGCACACGAGCACAAGGTGAACTTTCGGTGGATATTTTCTGCTACGGGTGGTTCTGCAAGCGCGTGCGTGAGTCACTTCACCCACCCCTGACACCAGAGGAACCACTCACACGAGTCCAGTCACTCAAGTGTACACAACCACTCGCAGGACGATGCTGTCCTTCCCCACCTCTGGGACCACCGGCACTGCCCTGTCCCTTGCTGGGCTGTCCGCAGGGATCCCAGCAGCTGACCTCAGCCGAAGCTGGTCTTCCCAGTGCACGGTTGGAGCAAACAGCACTGGAAATCGAGCTCTCTGACTCCAGGATTAAGATATAATTTTTAAATAGCTCCTTTGATATCTTTGCTGGTTTATTTGTTTAATAAAAGCACTTAGTTAGCCGGAGTCCCAGGCTCCTGGGGCTTTCGTTTCTCTGCAGAGGAGATAAGAAAAGCGCATTTCCTTATCCAGTGAGTCATTTTTTCTGCTCTTTAATTATGCATTTGTGCTGTTATCAAGCGTATTCAACTCTTAGATGCAGAGAGTTCGAACTACTCACCGAGCTTTAACTTCTGCTGCTCCAAAAACGGTGAACAGCCGTTACGAAGGGCAGGGGAGGCAAAGATGGGGGAGATGAAGAGGGGGATGGCTGATGCCCGGAGCTGACTGGGCAGCCTGGGCCGTGCTGGTGAGCAGGCACACGTGCGAGTGCCGCTGGGGAAGTCAACGGGGATTTTCTCCATGAGTAAGCATTATCGTGTGTGAATTCAAACATTGTTTTCTTGGACCAGGAGGAAGCAGACGGGCCGGGAAGGGAGTGTGAAAGAGCTGAAGAAGGGGATAAAAAGGGGGCTCAGAAAATGGGAGGGAATAGGGTAAGATCAGTCACGACGATGAGGCTGCAACATCCTTCCACGCAACAGGACCCGGGAGCACGTTACTTGCAGGAGGACATCACGGCTGCCATCCCTGGACTCCCCACCAAGCATTCGCAGCTTCAGGTTTTCACTCCAGGTACCAAAATGGGAGCCATCAGCTCCTGAGCTCTATTGTAAACCTCGCCCTCTGTGTCAAAAGCAACGTCTAGGTACCTCGGTTTGGGCTTTCCCTGGTGCATATATTTGACTGGAGGGGTCACAGAGTTAATCTGTAAGCGTGGTACAGCAGATGCTAGGACCCATTTCCCCCTGGCTCCCCCCCGCATTAAGCCAAGCAGGGAGAGGAGAGGGGAGGGAGAGGGGCAGGGTGACAGTGCTACGGTGGGACCCAGGGGAATAGGGGCTGGGGGTCCTAGTTGCCGAGAGACAACTGACCCGAGGGAAGCCTGGGGAGTGGGGTGGATTTCAGGGGGGAGGACGAGACAGGAATGATGCAGCAGTGTCCCCCTTTGGGAAAAGGGGATCAGCAGGTAGAAATAGCCCAGGGCAGGAGGAACAGCAAAGCCTTTGGAGCCATGAGCAGGGGCAGGTGTCCTGACAGAGCACTGGCTCTTTTGTGGGGGTCCTCTGCCCCCGTGCACGGCACCAGCCCACAAGGCAAGATGTTGTCTGCTCCCTCGTCCCTACCCTTATGCTTCTGCGAGCTGCCTGCCAGGGACAGTGAGCGGTCTAGGTGCCCTCTCCTCTGTGAAGCTCAGATGTGGCCTGGAGTGAGCCTGAGCTTTTCTCCTGACCCCTCAGCCCTCCCTGCTGGGGCTTTCTGACCCCCTGAAGATGCTCCCGGTGCACCCTGCTGCTGGACTCATGCCCCTCCTTCTCCCAGGCTTGCACCACAGCCCTGCTCCTTGCCCGGGGCATCCAAGATGATCACCCATCCAGGGAGCTGGGTGAGGTGGGATATGGAGAGATGTCCTCCGCCGGCAGCTACCTGCGCAGGGGTGAGCACAGCCGGTTCAGCGCAAGCATGGAGGTGGAGGGTGCTGAGCTGACCGTGCCGCTTGTGGCTTCGGAGCTCGGGGCCGTGCCAAGAGAGGGAAGTGATTGGTGTGTCCCTGCTCACTCGGGGATTTTTACTTTGACTAAGAACAGAGGGGGAATAACTGAGTCATAGATGCGGGAATGACGGCCGAGCTCTTGCAGCTCCTCGGGGGAGCCCGCAGCCTCCCTGGCCTTGTCACGGCCATCCCCGCCGCACAGCGAGGGTGCTCCCCAGCAGCCAGGCACCAGTGCAAGGGGTGAGGGAGTGAGCGGCTGGGCACACCGGCTGGAAAGGGAAGTGAAATTGCAGCAGGCGTGGAACCGGCAGGCAGTGACCAGTTTTGGTCGGGACTTTCACTCGCCCGGAGCCCAGCGGCGCCTGGCGGGGAGGACTGAGATGGTGCTGGGGCTGCTTTGGTGCTGCCCTGGTGCAAGCCACCCTCCGGGGATGCTGCCAGCAGGGAGGGAGACATGGTTGGGGGGCTGGAAGGGCCCCACCGTAGTGCATCTCCTGCCCCGCGGGGCATGGGGTGCTGGAGAGCCATGCTTGGGGTGCGACTAGTGCAGGGACTTGGTGCCTGCATCCCGCCCGCGGCTTCAGGGGGTGGGGTGCAGAAGCTGTGGGCTCAGCTTGCCCAAAAGCCATTGGAGAGGGACAGGAATATCCAGGGACCAGATCCTCTGGCCTGTCTCAGAGGAGCTCAGTTGCCCAGCAAGGACACCTGATACTCTGTCACCTCAAGCCAAAGAGTCCTTTGGCTTTTCTCTCCCTCCCCTCCAGAACAGCAAATGGCAGAGACCTCGCTAGAAAGAGCTTGGAGGCCATAGCTGCTGCAAGCAGGAGACTCCAGCAGTAAAGCCCCATTAGGTCTCTCCTGGCCAGGACAAGTCTCCTGTGCTGCTTCCTTCAGTTGAGAGCAAGCCAGCAACTGTGGCTGGTCCCTTTCTTTCCTACGGGGTGAAGGAAAAGCGGATGTGACTTTTGTTTGGTAAGGACAGAGAAGAGCCATGTGTAGCACTGAAATCCATCACTTATCCACTTCAGATCTCAAGCACCGACCTTTGACGTATGGGTGCTGGTGGCAGAAGGTTTCTCCTACTCACGATCAGGAACAACTAAAACCATTAAGAGTTTTTTTAGTCCCTTACAAGTGTATGGGGACTGGACTTCCTTGGTGTGACCTGCTTTGCCCATGCCCTGGGCAGTTATTGAGCAGAACCAGATCTGAACCCTGAAGAATGAGACACGGTGCCAGGGGACTGGGATGGTCCTTGACACAGGTCTAGGTCCGGGATGGAGAGGATGGAGAGAACAAGGTGTTGGAGAGCACCATCATGGGGGTGGGATTGTAGGGATGGAGGACACACACCAGTCGGCCTGCCCGTGCAGCAGTCACTAACAGGCAGCGTCCTGGGGGCAGTGGCAGCTTTTAAAAGGGGAAACCTCACTACCCTTGCATGCTTTTCTCCTCCAGCCCTTTTCTGCATTTTCCAAGCCAGATCCATGGCCTTGGAACAGGGTCTTGTAAAGATCTTGGGCACAGGAAAGTATCCTGTAGGCACTGGAGAATGCCGAGGGGGCTTTTTGCCAGCCGGCGAGGGGGAGTGCAGGCTGGGGGACAAACCTGGGCTGGAGGCGACGTATGGTTTGGCTGGGGAAAGGTGAGAGCCAAGGAGGTGACACTGTTGGGCTGGGGCACCATGCCACTGGGCATGGATGGGCTGCTGCATGGCTGGGACACACCAGGGGCTGTGAGGATTTCGGAAGCGTATTTTGGAGGAGAAGTGTAGTTTGAGGGCGCGTTGCACGGGCAGGCAGGGGTAGGGCTTGGGCGCTTGCTCTCCTCCTCCCTGTTGAAGATCCGCCCCAGGGCAAGCGTAGCGATCACAAGCCCCAAGGGAGACGACGCAGCTTGACAGACTGTATCTCCCGCTGCCACGGGCCCCGAGGCGCTGCGATTTCACACTCGGGCGACCCCTTCGCCGCCACGCCATGCGGGAGCCAGGCTCTCACTTGCACTCTGCCATGTCCTCATCAGGAAAAGCTGCTGCTCCCTCCCCCTGCCTGTCCTCCCAGTGCTTCGATCTCCTGACCAGGTCCTGTGTCCAGTGCTCCGACTTGTTCAAGGAGAACGCAAGTAAGGAGACAAGGGCGGCCGTGGACTGAGCTCCCCGGGGCTGGGTGGTAGTGGGCCAAGGGGGCTGGGGGCACACCAGGGGTGGGCGGGTGGAGGGGACCTTTTCCTGCGTATGGTGATGGACGTGGTGACGGAGAATGGAGCGCTGCCTTCACCTGGAGGAGGAGGAGGAGGAGGAGGAGAGAGGAAGAGGGCGGCCAGTTCCAATGAGGGGAACGCAGTATGGGGAGAAGACGGATGATCCAGCCTGGCGTGGGGGTCACGGGTGACCATGAGAAGACCATGACCCCCAGGGGTATCATGAGAAGAACAGGATGCGCTCATCTCCCCCCAGCCAGGAACAGCAGTGGGTGAGACAAGGGTCCAGGCATGGGGATGGTTCGTTGCGGGTGGTGGATGGGTAGTGATGAAGAGCCGCTCTCCTTCCCCGCCATCACAGCCCTGAGGCCGACGGCTGGATGGGAAATGCTGCTGCCCTCCTTCCCTTCCCCCAGCTCTCCTCCTCCTGACACTGACGGTGTTTCACCTCACAGCAGAGCCTGCCCGCATGGCGCCCACCTCCCCCCTGGTGCCCACTCTCCCATCGGTGGACCTGCCCAGCACCCTCCTGATCTTCGGCGTTCCAGCGGTGGTGGGGCTCATCCTAGCTCTGGCTGCCCTCTGGGGCTTCCTGGCCTGCAAGGTGGGCAAGCAGAGGAGGAAGAGGAAGGCAGCGGATGAGGAGGCCAAAGGTAGGGGACCTCTTGCTCTCCCTGTCTCAGCATCCTAAGGCTCCCAGGGCAGATGGAATTGCTTGCTGCTGGCTCCCCCAAGGCACGTCCTTGTTGAGACCAGCTCCACCTCAACAGTTCCTCCACCTCGCCCGGTTCCGTGGGCACCCCAGGGCATTTTGGGGCAGCTGATCTGCCCCCTGCATGACAGTGTCCTATGTCCCCTGGAAGCCCACAGCTGCACCTGGCTCACAGCAGGACCCTGCTAAATTTTCCCACCTTTTGCCAGGTGTCCCTGTGCCTTCGCTTGCTTAAAGCACCCACTGGCACCGTACCCTCTCCGTGGGGGACAGGAACAGACCACCAGCAAGTTGTCTGTCCCTCTACCCTAGCAGCCGGAGGGCCATGGATGGAGCAGGGGCTGCAGGGATGGCGGTGGACAAATGGCAGTCCCATCTTGACTGCCCAGCCTGGCATTGCCATTTGGGATGCCCGGTGCCCTCCAATGTGTGCCTCAAAGACCCCAGTGCTGCCAAGACCAGCCCTGTTGGCAGGATGCCAGCGCACCACACGGGGTCATCCCCAAAGGCATCAAAAATAGGGCTGGGGGGCAAGGGACAGGGCTGAGCCTTTTCTGGCAGGGTATTTCCAGGGGATGAGACCGTGGTGCCCTGTGATGGCGCATCTTGTTGGGGCATCAGCCGGGGGCCAGGTGGCCGCTTCCTCCCTCGGGGACCCCCACCCTGGTGCTGACTCAACCCTGGCCACTCTTCTCAGAAATGGTCTCGCCTGGTTTCACCCTTCCCCACCCCCCAGCAGGGGGTATGGCTCCCTGGGGGATGCTGGCACCCATCATCGCCCCACCACCCGGGTGGGTGTCCTTGGGGGGTGGCGGAGCCGGGGGCAGCCAGTGCTCGCACCCCAGCTTGCCCACATGCCACCAGCGGTGCCGGCCGGGTGACTCAGACCTGGGGGGACATTACCTGGGGCCTTTCTGCTAAACCGAGTGCAGCTGTGACAGCCTGTGACGCACCCGCCTGGGAAAAATACCAAGAATGAAAGCAGAGGGAGAAATCCAGTGGCAAGAGAGGTCCAGCCATGATGGAGAGCGCCGGAGGCACCTCCCCTGCCGCATGCGGTGGTCCCTGTCCTTCTGGGCTGCACCCGGGCAGGCCCACCACTGTGCCACTGGATGTGTGGAAAGTCACGGGAGGCTTGGGGCCGGCGGCGCACGCCTGTGTTCGAAGCATGTAAACAAGTCTATTTTTAAGTGGGAGGCGGTTGGGGAGGGCAAAGCCACCGAGGGCCGGGCTCCTCTGCCTTTGGCAGGGTTTAGCGAGAGGGCTTGAAGTGCAAGTGCAAGTTTCTGCCTTTCCCTGTTGTTTTTTGGGGATGGGGGGGTAAACCCCTTTAGTTGTAAGCAGGAGGAGCTCTACAGCAGGAGAGGTGTGGTGGGGACCTTGCGGGCTCCTCCTGCTCCAGCTCCGTCTTCCCCCCCATCCCATGTGTCCCCAAGGGTGGGATCCTCTCCGTGGGACCCACCTGGCCCCACTTTGTAAGCCCCATAACCCCCTTTTCTTGCCCCCTCCCAGCAAACACGGATGCTGCCAGCCCCCTGCCTGAACCAGGCTGCCAGGACGCTGCTGTGCCGGAGGGAGATGCCATCCTGGCCACAGCCCCATGCCCGCATCATAATGGAGGCCTGAAGATGGCGGGGCCACCTGGGAAAGCCGGGGCAAAGCGGAGGCCGTGCTGCCAGGGCGATGCTGACGGCGACATCATCCTGCTCTCTGCCGTGTACTCCCAGCACGAGGAGTGCAACCACAGCTTCCCGCTGCCCGCCACCGAGCTGGGGGCCACGGCCCTGGTCACCACCAAAACCACCCAGAACTGCTCCAGCGAGGAGAGAGCCTGAGGGTGGGGAGAACGGGGTTGAAGCACTCTGGATGCTCCCTGTGGACACCCAGAGCCCGTTCTCAGGGTCAGGCGAAGCCTTGCACGGACATGAGCTGACTGAGGACTGTGTTTTGCCTCAAGCAAGATCGACCTTCTAGGATCACTGCCCTTTTCCACTTTCCCCACTTGCGCCGAGTCCCAGCTTGCACCAGTAAGCGCTGGAGGAAGCCCAAGTGGATCACGCCGAGTTACACTGAACTGCCGACAGCTGCCGCAGCCATGCCATCGGGAGGAGGCAGAGGAGACGTGGCTGGTGAGGCTGGAGCGTGGCGGGGGCTGCTGTGCCATTTGCCAGGCTGCAGTTGTGCCAGGATGGGTCTGCTGCCGGATGGGCAATTCTTGGGGACACAGGGCTGGAATAGCAGAAAGAGGGGGAGAAAGGGAAGATGGAGAGGGAAGCAGGGAGTTACATTAGGTTTAAGTCCCACACTGCTGCTATTAGCTCGATTTTTGCTACTGACCTCAATAAAAGGAGGCTTGAGGCCATATGGAGCAAGGCGCATCCAGCATCTTCTCCATTCACAGTCCTGCCCCCTCCTCTTCTGCACGCCATAATATCCAGGTCTCTTCTCCCTCTGGGCGCTCTCGTGTGGTGGCAGGCATCCACCAGCGGTTGTGGAAACCCCCTCTGTAGTCCATCTTCCCGAGCAGGGAGCAAGGGAGGAAAAAAAATCCATCTTTACTCTGACCTATAATCACTGAAGTCAGGGAGGACCAGGGGCAGGCAATGGAGTCTGCTGGTCTAGAGATGCTCCATGAGCTTGTCATTGCAGCCCCAGACAGCCGTCACTTCAGCTCACAGTGGCTGCAGAAACACTGCATGTCACTTGGGATGACAGGGCTCCCGGTGATGGATGTTTCCACGCCATGCAAAACCAGGCAGGGAGTGATGCGAGCGTAGGCGGGATGACTTAATTTATGTGAGTGTCTTCAAGGCTTTGCCTGCGTACCAGAGCTGGCCGGCGGTGCTGGTCCAAGGCATTTCTCTCTAGATGGTCTTTCTCACTCGCCTGCAAGTGACTTTATTGTGCAGGAAGGGCTCTGCTTCAGAAACGAACTCGTTAGTGTGAGATTGCTGTTCTCGAGTAATTACAGCAGCTGATCTCCCTGGCTGAACAGAGCCCAGTCAATGGCTTGGGTGAGAAACACCGCTGGCCCCAGATGGGGTGGTGAGGCAATTAGGTGTGCCTTGGGGGGGTTATTTGCACGACGTGCCATCTTGGTGGCAGCCTGGGTGAGCTCTTCCTTCTGCAAGGTGGCCTCCTCACCCGTCAGGCTTTGGGACTGAGCAAAGGTGGCCAAGCAAAGTGTGAGAGCACTGCTGCTAAGTGACGATGACCACCGAGGGCCACAGCTCACGGTAGGGTCACCCAGTGGCACTGTGCAGGGGGGATGTCCCTCTGATGAGAGGAAGGTGACCCTCCACCCAAGCCTGAGCTGTCTTCTGGGGCTGCAGAACCAGATGCTGCTGTCGAAGTGTGTGACCCTCCCCCTTCTCCCCTGCTGTGGCACTGGAGCCAGACTCACAGCATCCGTCCCATAAGGGGAACCATAGGGGCTGCCACAGGCGCCAAGGCCCAAATTCCTCGCCACAACTCCTCTCCCAGACCTAAATACACTGGTTGAGGTGAGACTTCATCCAGCTGAGGCTCCGCATGACCCAGGATGGGATGGCTCCCCATCTCAGCCTCGGGGCTGGAGATGGCAGAGGGGCTGGTCCATGTGCTCAGTGACTGTCCCTTGGGGCTCCAGGCACCTGTGGCTCGCCAGCAGGAGATGTGGAGGCTTCAGCACTGTGCTCCCAATTATCCACAGCAGGAGGAGTATCCCTGCAGCACAAATCGGGCATCTCCTCATCCCCATGCTCCGCACCTGGCCCTGTGAAGTGACTTTGAGCAACCTTTGTGCATCTGGAGTAGGGAAATGAGCGAAGCCAGGCCGGGGACATTTTGGCAGTGGAAGAAGGACTGCTCATGGGAGGCAGAGCAACCTGCTTCACGGGAGACGGGGGTGAGAGGGAAAGGGAGCAGGACTGTCAGGCTCCTTTCCCGATTCCTGCCTGGTGACTGCCGTGGCTCAGCCCCGCAGATGCACTGCCCATCCCGACCAGTGTGGTAATTTGCAAAAGAAACTCCCGTACAACTCCTGTTGGAAAAAAACATCTTTCTGCTCAGGTAAGAGCTTCTGCTTTCATTTCTGATACAGCTTCAGTCAGGCATCTCCTCTCCAGGATGCCGCTGGCATCTGCAGTTCACAGAAGTGGCATTTCAATCCACATTGGATTCCTCAGCTGTCAAGTGCCTCTCAGATTCCCTCTCTGTTATGGCATACGGAGCGTCTTCCACACATCCTGCCTGCACGGCTGCCAGGGTGGTGGGGCAGTGCTCCCCGCTGCCCGGCCTGCCTGGGCCTGGGGGAGATTTGCAACCCTCTCTGTGCACGCTTCTCCATCCTTATGTACAGGGCAGGGGGCTGTCCGTCCTGTCTGCATGGAGAGCAGAGGGGATGGAGATGAAAAATATGGCTGTAAAAATTAAAGAATAAAGTGAACCCATTGGCAATGCACGCTTAGAGGTCTGTGTGGGGAGACGCCTTCTCGATCCCCATTCCCCTGGCCTCAGGGGTCCTCCTGAGGGACAGTGGTCCCAGGGGGTAGAGCAGGGCCTTGAGCTGGAGAGGCTCCCTCTGCGCCGGCTTCACCGGCATGTCCCCTGCACACAGCCACCTGCTTGGCCAGGGACTACCTGAGCCTGGCCACCTCCACCCCCCCCACTGCCTTCCCAGGAGCTGGCTGATGGGGCGGGGAGCAGGGCAAGCGGTTTTGGTGGCGGGGAGTGTTGCCCATCTTTGAATTTCCACAGCAGTTTCTCACTTCCCCCTGCGAGGCAGGAGCTGTGCTTCCTCCCCGGCCCGGCACCCGCCCCATTGCCCACACGACTGCCTAGAAAGGCTGGTGAGGATGGGCTTCACCTGGCCGCAGGGGTACAGGGTTTCGGAGAGAGCCAGGGGAAAGTCTGAGGAAACCCCGTGGCAAGAGGAAGGAGCCGGGGCTAAAACCCTCCTTGTTGCAAAACCACCACCTCAGGCGTATCCCTAGCCATTTTAACCCCACCAACCCCACTATGATGGAGGTCACGGGGGCATTTGAGTTCCTGGAAGTCCCATCAATGATGCTGGTGGTAAAGGGCAGAAGCCTTGGTGTCCCTAGGGATGGGGGTGATTTTCATCCCTGGTCCTACTCGCAGGAGCCAGCTGGCCAACGTAGTGGCACAGGGAGAGGAGGCAGCAGAGGTACCCTGGCCAAGGGTCTTATTCTGCAGTCACCGGTCACATCCGCCAAACCTTCCTCAATCCCACAGGCTCCCAACGTGCTTGGCCTTCCTCCACCAGCCTCTCCGCCCGGGTCCTTCTCCTTCCCTTTCTCCTCTCTCCTCCCATTGCTGGTTCACCCACAAGTTTAGTGACTTAGACCCACTAAGTCTCCTGATAGTTCACCCACAGGCACAGCTACTCCAGCACAAAGCCCCCCTCATGGACCTCCACAGACCCAGCTTGCCCCTCCATGGGCTTTCTGTGGGTGCTGGACCTTGACAGCAGGCAGGGTAAGGTGGGCACCATGCACGAAGCAATACTCCGATGGCCAACGTCCAACAGGGACCACCTGTCTCAGGGTACAGCCTCTGATCCCCCCACTCACTGCAAAAAGACCGGGGCTGCGTGGCCACCCCACCACCTACCAGAGCCTTTCCCACCACCCGCTTCCCAGTGCCAGCGTAGCAGAGGGACACGTGGGTGCCCCTGCAGTCCCCATGGGGACACCCGTGGGAGGCCATGGGTGACAATGAGAGGCCAGCAGGCCCGGGGCAGCTGCCACAAGGTGGCACTGACACGGCACGCCGGCCTGCACGGCTGCAGCGCCGCAGGGGAGCTGCACGGGAGGGTGAATGCCCAAATGCAGCAAGGGGAGCTGGGGAGGGCCAGGCAGGCTGGTGGCCAGTCCCAGTTTGGCCAGACAGAAGGGTGACAGCTGGGTCTGACTCCATCTGGCCATGCAGCCTATCACCATGGCCTCTGGGCTGCCCGGTAGAAACGGCTGCTGGTGGATCTGGCCGCGGGGCCCATCACCACAGCCTCTGGGCTGCTCAGGAGAAATGATCGTTGGTGGATGGGCATCTATGGGCAGAGCAGTGGTGGGACAACCAGAGACAGAATGGGATGCGGGGAGCTGCTGCGCCTTCTCCCAGCAGCACTGAGAACCTCTACCATTGCCGAGCTCCCCAGAGCAGCCCATCCCCAGTGGTGTCAGGCCTCCCGGGAACTCCCCAGGACTTGGACCTGCCAGCCAGCACTTCCCTTCCTCATCCCCTCTTCCATCAGCCTCTACCAAAAAAACCCCTAGCATGCTACCCACCAAGCTCCCCAGCTGGAAAAGGCCCCGGGCTGGGGAGAAGAGGCCGCCCGGTCCCCTGTGCCAGGCTGTCGGGGGACCACAGCCTTCCTGATGCCACTCATCAGCATCCCTCCCTAATCGCTACCCACTGCCTAATGACAGTAATTAGGAAGAGCGAAGCTGCCTGGGGACTGGAAGCACTGACAGAGTTGGGGGAGCCAGATGGTGTTCGCACTTAAGGAAAGATTGAAAAAAAAAAAAAACACACAAGAAAAAAACAAAACCAAACCACTCGGCTTCGATCAGTCTCCCTTTCCTTCACTTAGTGTCAGGATCACTTTGGTCCATGGGCACGCCAAGGAGAGGCTGAGAGGTGGCACCGGCCACCTTCCTCTCGCCACACCCCCAGGTGTTTTAGGGTGCTGGGGGAGCGGAGGGAGGGGGCACAGTGCCGGTTTGGGTGCCCCGTGCGGAGGGGGTTTCCTTGCTGCCTTCCTGGGCTGATGCTCTCCCCTGGGGCCACCCCCACTGCCCCGCTTTGCTGGCCGTGCTCAACGAGCCTTTACCCAGGAGGATAAGGGAGGGGGACAGCCAAAAACCACCTGAGGGGCTGCGGTGAGCGGGCAGCATCTCCGCTGGCAGAAAGGGCTGCCCCTCCTTTCAGGAGGTGAAGGGACGGCCCCACACTTTCCCTGGCACCAAGGAACAAGGCCACCACCCCGGGGTTTGCAGGGGAGCACCCAAAACCTGACCTCAGGGATCAAAGCAGTGGGGCAGTGGGGCACGATGTTCTCAGCTTCTCCTCCCTGGAGAAACCCCACCTGCAGCCAAACCCCTTCAAACCCTTTACCCAGCTCCTTCCCGGAGCCCCAGAGCGATGCCGCCTGCCTCCAGAGCCACCTGCCAGGCTGTGGGTGCAGCCGGGGCCAGCGGGGGGGACATGGGGGTGTGTGGGAAACCCCCCTCCTACCCCCGGCATCTGTCCCAAATGCTCTCAGGGTGCCTGGCTTTTGCCCCCTGTTGCACCCCAGGTACGCAGGGACAGGAACATGCCGGGCAGGGAGGATGCTCAGCCTCATGGAGGAAGATGCTCAGCTTTGTTCCATGGTGTCAGCCTGTCCCCGCTCCGGGGATGCTCCAAGAGGAGGCCCCAAGGCAAATCTGCACGTCCCCTGGGCTTCTTGGGGTGACTTCCCCCCCGCCCACAGCAAGTGGGGTCATTTTAAACCTGCTCTTCATCCCGGTCCTAGCTAGCGAGGAGGGGAAGAGCCCTGCCGAGTGACACAAACCCTGTCTGACACCTGAAGTGATCGGCGGCGACAGGCAGATTGCACGGGGAGAGCCTCTGTGCTCCTGTTGAAGCGCCATCGTGACAGGGACGGACCCCCCCCCACCGCCAGGGGCACCTCTGAGGGATGCAGGGCTCTCCTCCTGCCAGGAGTTTGGCTGCCCCACCGTGTCATTCACAAAGGGCTGTGGAAGTGGACATGGGATGTGGAAGACCCCCAAAAGTGAGGGTCCACTTTTGGACCCTCCTCCAGAAGAGATCCATCAGCCAGGTGGCCGGTGCTGGAGCTGGAGCACAGGATGCATCCCACACTGCTACAAGCCCATGTTGCATCCTCCTCTCTTCCACCTGCTTTAAGCTATTTCCCCTTTTTTCCCCCTTTTTCTGAGGATGGGGTTGTGTTGGGAGCCCAGGGTGCAGCCGGAGGGGTGCAGGGGGAGGGGTGTCACCAGCAGCGGGGTGCTGTGGTGGGGTGAGGCCCCATGTCCTTCATCTGTCGGCTCCGGTGTCGGCTGGCTGCAGCTCACCGGCTGCTGGCGGGAGCTATTCTGAGCCCGGATCGATGGGCGAGCGCGAGGGTTTGGGTGACAGCCATGGGAGGCATGTTGGGAGGAGGGCTGCGGGCAGGGAGGAGCAGGTGGGATTTTTCAGGAGATTCCCCCATCCTTTCCCCCACACACACCCGCCGTCCTGAAAGGTTTCAATGATGCAGATGTCTTTCTCGTTTCCTTCCCTACGGGGGTTGCAGTCTGACTGGGTCCCGCTACCCAGATGCCGCTTCCTCATTTGAGAAGCGCCGGCATTTGGTGGAGCGGCGAAACTCCGGGATGAAGGCACCTGTGGCCAAAAGCTGTGGCCGAGACCAAGCTCAGGATGGCAATTTAAATAGGAGTTTATGGTAGGGGTGATATGCAAAAAAAGCATCTTCTTCTTCCTCCAAAAAACCCTGTGATTCTTATTCTTTGATAATAATAATGTTATTAGTAAGAATTTACAAAGCTGTTAATTCCTTCATGAAGTTATGGTAATTTTAAAGCAGGTGCTTTAAATGCAGCGCTGGCAAATTTGGCTATCGGGTAAATTCAAGTATTTGAATATTTTTTTTCTGTTTTTTAATGCTGTTTTCCCTAGCTAAGAGGTTCACCTTCTCCATGGTGAAGCATCCCCAGGGGTGTCCACCAAGGACCACAGCCCTCACGGAGGGAACCCAGTCCACTTTCCTGGAGCAGAGGAGGGGCAAAGGATGGGCACAGGAGGGACGGCTGTGGCCGGTCACCCTCGCTGGCCCCTCGTGGCCATCGTTGCCCTCCCCCAGGGGTGGCCCTGGTTTATTTGCAGTGGGAGATGCTGAAAGCACTTCCCGTTCCAAACAAGAGGGAGCGTTGTTTTGATGCTGGGCAATCCTATTGCAGGGGGGGCAGAAAGTGCTGGAGCAGTGGATTGGGATGAGGGGGAAGGAAAGACCCATCACCCCCTCCCAAGCAACCTCCAGAGACCCCCCCCCAGCCCCCCAAGCCTGCCCTCCTCAGTCCCCTCCTACCAAATTCCCTCTTGTCTCTGCTCCCCCACCTCCCCGCTAATATCAAAATGAAATCTATAAATGCTGCTGGGGTGACACATTTCCCAGTGTATTCCCGGTAACGGTCTCTCTGGGTTTCTGGTTTGCTATTCAGCTCCTCAATTATTTATCTCCGCAAGGAAATGGGGAAACAAACTCAGCGAACCAAACTTCGTGCCCTGTAGTGACACCGTGAGTTATTAAAAAAAAAAATAATAAAAGTTCCCCAATGAGTCATTTAAGATGTACTTAACCAGCTCTAACCACAGAGACGATAGTCATGACTAGCTGCTTACTGCCAGCATCAGCCGGGGAGGGCCAGTGGCAGGGCTGGATCCAGACCCCCCCATGGCATTTCCCAACAGGGATATCTGGGAGGAGTCTTGCCAGGGGATGGCAAACCCTGAATGCCCTCTTTTATAGTTTAGGGCAGCTGGGGGGTAATTGTAAGCTTCCCGTAACCCACACACATGTCGGGGCTGGGGGAATGTGGGGATGCACGGGATGCAGGGCATGCGGGAGGTTATAGAGTGTGTGGTGGGATGCAGGGGCTTTGAGGGGATGTGGGGGAATGCAGAGGTATGGTGTTGGGTGCAGGGGGACACAGTGGATGGAGGGGTGCAGGAGATGGAGGGGATTGGGGGGGATGCGGGGAGTGTGGGGGGATGCCCGCGTGCATGGGCACATTGTGCCAGGGGGCTGCTGAGACCCCTTTGCAGGGACCTGGGGAGCAGTGGGGTGTGCGCCAGGCCAGTTCCTCAGGACCTCTGCTGACCTGTCCCCATCACCTGTCCCCTGCCCACCTGAACCCCCATCCCAGCTCCGATGCCGAATGGCCATGGGGGCAGCAGTGAAAGGCTCCCAGACACCATCTCTCCGTGATGGTGGGTGTCCACCACGACCAACTGGCACTGGCCCCACGCTCAGGACAGACCCCCTTGCCGCTGGGGGTCACTTTCTGTGGGACCCCACCTCCACCTGCCACCTTTCACACCATGGCCAGGCCTCTCTGCTCCCTCAGCTGCAGGGACGCACTGGGGCATGTCCCGTGTCCCACTCCTGGCCCGGAGAGTGGTGGTGGCCATACAGGAGACGGCTAAAGGCTGTGCAGGGAGTGTGTACAGCCCAGTATAGGTGGGCTCCGGTACAGAGAAACTGGGGAGGGAACTGCTGGCCTGGGAGGTGTTAAGAGAAGCTTATGTTTAGATCACCCCTTGCTTTTAGCCCAAATCCAGAGCCACCCGCAGCTAAAAGGCTCGTGCCTAAATTGTGATGTATTTTGAACTCGAGCTTATGTGTGCCATGGAAGGGGAAGTGTTGAAACCTGTCTTGCTTCAAGGGATGCCCTGACCCACCCTCCTCTCCCCACGGAGGACACCCACGAGGCCCAGCACAGACACACACACACACACACACACACACACACACCCCCGCTGTCACCCCACAGCTCTGCACTTCCCAGCCTTCCCTCCCACCTCTCCGGTCCTCCTCCTCTGTCCTCTGCCCCAGGAGCCATCGGCCAGTGAATGCTCACTTGGGCAGCACTTAACCCCTCGCTCCGCCGCCCCCGGAGCCGCACACAGCAGGCCAGCTCCTCTCCTCGCACGCCGCCGGCACGCCGGGCTCCGCTTCAGCTTGAACGCCGGGAAAAGCAAAGGGCATAATTTTAGGAGAAGCGTGTGAAATGTGTTCTGGCAGATCAGCCGAAGAGCTCTCCAGCGAAAGGAAAGCATTAACATTTGCAAAAGGTCCTTGCAACAAAGCAAAAAATTCCCAGCAGGCAAATCCAGCGGTGTCCAAGCCACCCAGATGGGGGGATGTACAAGCTCCAGGATGCAGATGGGGGTGGGACGGGTCCACTGTTTTGGGAATGGTCCAGGAGTGTTCCAGGAAGGAAACATTCCTGGGCAGGAGTGTTATGCTGGTGGGATGAAAGGGTGGAGGCAGTCAGCTTCTGGCTGGGATCGACACAGCACAGAGGTGCAAGGGGATGGATTTTGGGCTTGCTTGGGACAAGATCTCCCCCGGGTCTGAGCTCGTTTTCTCCGCCAGCCCCTCTCCCCTACATGATGGATTTGCAGAGAAAGGAGGGGGAAAAAAACACCCTGAAGCCTGCTGCCTGTGATTCATCCTTACTATATTTGCACTTATTATTAGAAAGACGAAAATATAGCCAGAGCTGGAATTACAGATTTAGTAAGCAGGACTGCCTATTTCAGCATGTACTGCTTCTCCCAATAACTCTGATGCTCCGGGAGACCGACTTACACCCTCACTAGCATTAAGGCATTGCCCCACACAGCCCGGTGATACACCTGGGTGGATATATTAAGGAAGCAAGTCCTTCAGGAACGGCAATGTTTGGATTCCTGGGGGTGCCTGCTCAGCACACCGCGCCACCAGCCGGCACTCAACAGACCTCTGCCTCGAGATTCAGCCTCCTGATGATGCTCACCCAGATTTTGGAGGTATATTGGTCCGTGAAAGCCGTAGGCAGTAGAGACTTGGGTTCTCTCTGCTTTAGAAACCTTCTCTGTTCCTGGCAGGGAGCCTGTTCCAAGGGGCCGACCCTGAGCCTGCCGGCTCTTTGCTGTAACTTGCTCCTTTGCCCCGAGCCCCCACCGTTTTATGAACAAATTATTAACAAACCCCGCGAAGGCTGAGTGCTTCTTCTTGAAGCCAGGGGTCTTGGCGACCATGCCCAGCCCTACACCAGCCCTTGTCCCTGTGCCCAGATGGTGGGCTCTGCACCCACCAGGAGGGAACGCGGTTGATGTCTCCCCATGACACCTCTCTGCGCTACCCTGCGCGAGGAGACCTGCTGCCATCCCTGAGCCTGGGCGGCCTGCCCGAAGGCCACAGCATCCTCCTGCACAGGTTTTCCCTCCCCCCTGACCCCCGCTGGTCGCAGTCAAGCCACCGGGGTGTCTGCTGCAGTCTGCTTGCTTGGGTTAAGACCTTTTGGTTCTCTTAGAAACCAGGTTCATTCCATATTGTAGCTGCCTACGAAAGATGTTTTCCAAGGTCTGATAAAGCAGCAGCCAGCTGTGTGAAGCAAATAAACTACCAGGTACCAGGTGCGGTTGCTGGTCTCCAGCATCTTGCTTGCAAAGCATCCGTGTGCTGGGCCCGCTCCAAGCACACAAGCTCTCAGGTACACCAGCACGGAGGGGCCGGGAAGGCGGCACCAGATCCCCGCCGCCAACCTGGAAATTTGGGTGTGTTTTCCTGCGAGATGGCAATGCAATGCCTGGAGCAGCTCAAGAAAAGGAGGTGAGCAGGACCCCGGGATCCGTCCCTCTGGCCACCGCAGCCCACGCAGGGATGTGACCGCGATGGGGTGAGCAGTGCAGTGACACGGACATTTTGGCAGCAGCGCAGTGACCTGCGTGGCCGAGGTTTGCAGGGAAGCTTCCTTGTGTGATGCTTTCCTCCTTTTATTGGCAGTAAGGGAGAGCTACTGCTTGTGGGGGGGTTGGATTTTCCAATTGCTCCTGCCCCAAGGAGGAAAGGGAGGGTACAAGGAAGCCGGCTCTTGGGACCGCATGTAGCAGGAGGTTCTCAGCAGAGGAGCCCCGATGTGGTCGTGTTTGCTGTGAGGGGCACTGGGGGACTCCACCTTTGGGATTGCAAAATACTGGGTGACACCAACTGCTCACCGGAGAGGTGATGGCACCCCTATTTCTGTCCCTGGCCTCCTAGGGAACATGTGGGAGGTATTTTTATCCTCCTGCCGGCTCCCTTAGTCACCGGCGCTTGCTTTAAATGGGTCAAGAGGGAATAAAGATGCCGCAGCCTTTGCTCCCTCGCTGCCTGTCTTGGAGCACATTTACCAGCAGCGCTGGCTCTCCCTCCTCTCGTGCTCCATCCAGGCCAAGTCCTGCCATGGATCTGGAGACCCAAGAGAGTTCTCCACCACCCAGGCAGTGTCGGCTGCAATTAACTACTCATTAAAAGCCCGGTGGCAAGGCAGCCCTGCTGCAGAGGTGCCGCATGTCAGGACAGCATAGGCTCTCTCCTGGGATGGTGGGGAGGAAACTGGCCGCCCTGATGGTGGCAGAGACAACGTGCCGGGGCAGATGGATGTGCAGAGGAAAGAGGCAGTGGGAAAACTGCATCTGTCCGGATGTGGGTAGAGGGCAGCAGGGCTCGCCCTGGGGTATGGGGGGCAAGTGTGGCCCCACCGAGTCATTTCAGGAAGGGGATGAAGTGCACTGGGAGAGCCCACAAGATTTGCATCTGTTCCAGCATCTGACATCAAGGACCCCAAAACAATGGTGATCTTCCCAGGACATGGTGCCACTCACTGCTGCAGGTCCCAACGCGCTCTGCCACGTGCTCTTGTACGCCTCATGACCATCATGCCAGCATGGCTCAGCCGAGCCTTCCTGGGCACCGTGTTTCATGGGCTTTTGCCTGGCTACACCTCCTGCTTCCACCCAGGAACCTCTGGAAACCTCGGAGGGTTTGGAGCTGGGACTCTGCCTGAGCATCTCCTCCTTCCCTGGCTCCCTGGCTCCTGGCTTCCCTGCTCTGCGAGCAGTGCATCCCTCTTCCAGCGGCGATGCTGGCTGGCCACCAGGCCAGGACATTTTAAAGGGTTGGCTCATGAAGGGTGACAACAGAACTCCACGTTTGCCCGTGCCCAGCTTTTTGAGGGTGCGATTTCCACGGCAGTTGCCTTTGCGGCTGACACCCGGTTTGGAGGGGACAGTGCTAGCCTCCAAGGTGACCTCAACAGAGAAGCAGGGGGCGAGCTGCAGCACCCAGGGGAGATTTGGGCTTAATCCTTGTGACATCTTATACCCAGAGAGAGAGAAAAACAGCAGGAGACAAGCCGGGTGCGGGGAGGGGGGCGAAGGCTGACAGAACCAGGCAGTTGCCTCCATCACATTTAAGGGAGTTCATTTTCCTCCTGTCTCCTCAGATCTGTCCTCCCACTGCGCTCGCACGGAGCCACGCGGCATGGCCGCCCCAGGGAAGAGGCAAGGGGAGGGGGACCAGCTTGTCGGGAGACATCCCGGAGAGGAGCCACAGCTCCGGGCATGTCGTGTGGATGGGGGTGCATCCCCCAGTGTGAGGTGGATGGAGAGTGGGGGGACGGCAGCCTGCCAGGGACCCCCTCCACGTGCAGGGGGGGTGGGATGGGTGCTGGCAGCCTGGCTCACCCGCTCCGGTGGGAAAGCATCTTTGCTGTAGGACGAGACGGCAAAGTCCTCCCAGGCCACCAGCAGCCGTCCCGAGGGGGCCCCGGCACAGTGCTACCCTCGGGCATCTCAAGGCAGGAGCCAGGCCTGCGGAAAGCCAAAAAGCTGGCATAAAGGTGGTGAGATTAAAACAAAAAAAGGAAAAAAGGAAAGTTTTGGGACTTTCATTTCATCTCCAGCTTCCGAGCCTCTAGGCTATGCTCGTTTTACCTTTGCAAGGCTTTTCTCTGTGAGCTGGAGGGCTAGAAACCCACTTCTCGCTAATCAAGGCAGAACCCCACGGGCACTTGTGTGGGTGGGGAATCTGGCAGGGCTTTCGGGGCTCCAGACTCTTCCATTTCTGAAGCCACTGAGCCCCCCTCGCGTGGCCAGGGAGGGGGAAGAGGCACGAGAGCAGCAGCGAGGGCCGTGCGGCTTGCGGAGGCATCTGTCCCCCGAGGTAAAGCCGGTGCAAGGGGAAAATGTCTCTGGAGATGATGTGGAAGATGGCAGAAGGGCCACTCAGGTGTTGCTAATTTTTAAGACTGAGCTTTTTTTGTCTTTGCAATACGGCTGCTCGGCAAGGCATGACATTTCCCAGCCGCTACCGTCCCGGCCGCCCCTTCTCCCACTGGTCCTGCCACCCGCCGAGGGCAGGCTCATGGAGGCCATGCAAGCTCCTGTTCGGGGCTGAAGGACAACCTTCATATTGTGAGTAGATGTGAGTAAACACCTTTAGGTGTGAGTAAACACTTAAACGTGAGCTCCACGCTAAAACATCCCCTTGTCCCTCCAAAAAGCCGTTTGGTACAAGGCATCTCTGATGCATATACCACTTCCCTGCTACAGGATAGTGCAAGTGTCTGAGGTTTTCCCCTTTACCTGAAGCATCAGAAATATTTTAGGTAGAGCAGCTTTGGGCTGTCAGCCCTCCCCATGAACTATGAACCAGGTCTTCAGTCAGGAGGGGCAAACTGGGGCAAGAGAGCTCCCACATTTCCAAATGCTTAGTGCCCTGCGTGCTCCACGCCTCCCAAAGTCAGGAGCCCAAAGTCTCGTCTCAGGCTCCTAAATGCCAAAGGAAGAGAAATCAGGAGATGCTTCTGGCTGTGCTGTGCTCAGTGACGTGCCTGGGATAACGTGGCAGCTCCGGGACATGGCAGAGAGCTGCTTTCCGAGCCAGTTTTTTGCTCTACCCAGGGTCCGGTTCCCCCTTCCCACCTCCCAGGCAGGACCCCGGTGAAGGGATCCTCCAGCTGAGCTCCTCTCCGGGTGCCCGGATTGACACACAGCAGCCTCCCCTTCCCCAGCGATGCCAGGATCGGCTGCTCCATCTGCGCTGCTGCTCCATCCTTAAAAAGGATGGTGGCCGGGAGTTTTTACACCTATTTCAGACCTGGCTCAAGACTGCTGGGCTTTCCATGCCGCCAGCAGTAGAGGGGAAACTCATTGCTGGTGGATGCCAAGTGCTTATTTTTCTCCTTGCATTTGCTGGTTGTGACAAATATTGGCAAGCTTTAAAAATGAGCAGGGCAGCTGCAACCCTGCATTTACGCCCCTTGTTCCAGCAGCCCCAAACCTTGCATTTAAGCCTGTCGCCAGCCGGGGCATGAGCATCATCATCCTCTGTCTGCAAAAGGCTGATGGCACACCCCGAAACACAGCACCGGGGGCAGAAAGCAAAGGGTGAGACCAGCCCCAAGAGTCCATGGGCTCTTGTCACAAGACAACTTTCCGTCAGTGAGAGCCCTGTTTGGGGTGACATCAGGGATGTCGGGGACATCTCTCTCTGCGGCAACTATTCGACTGTGAACTCATCTTCCAAGAGGAGTGATGGGCGAGGATTAACACCTCCCCTGCACAAGGCTTGGGGGTGAAGTAGGGTTTGATATATTAAAGCTTGAACACATGTCTCCCCGCTGGGACGCCCACCTTCCCTGCCCGCGGTACGTGAGCCGGCACAGGGGTGCCTTCACCGTCCCCTCGCCCGTGCCCCGCCGGCGGGATCCCACGTGCGTGGGCATGTGCCCCGGCCGCCCCAGCCACTGCGCTCGGGCGGTTGCAGAAGTGAGAGCAGACCTGTCACATCCCCCGCCCCGAGCCCGCTCTGCTGCCTTGGCACGTTTTTAATGATGCTTGGCTTGCTCCAGCCTGAGACGCTCCTATAGCCACATACATCTCGCTGTCTGGATTTTCAGGTTTTCTCTTGTTCTTCTCAATTTAGTCCCATTCCTCCCATTGCACATTTTTCCTCTTACACTGTCTTGGAGCTGCAGGTAGTTACTGAGCCCCTTGTCTGGTCTCGGCACTTTGCAAACCTCATGTAAATTTATTCAGAAATAATGTGTGGGGCATCAGTCTCTTGCCGCCTTTTCCTTCCCTCCTTTCCCCCAAGATTTTCCACTGATCCTCCTGCATCCCTGGTGATGGGAGTTTCCGCTGCCACTCGTTCCCCTGTCCCTTGCCTCCCCGGGGTGGGGACGATGCCCATTGCCCATCATGACGCAGCTCATCTCAAAGCCGCTCGTTCATTTGCTCTCCTCTCACCTCTAGACCATATTGAGCAGTGCCAGCCTTCTCCCTTCCTCGTATTACATGGGATTTTTTAATCCTCAGAAATACTTGCTTAAGATGACTCTCACCCGACCAGATTGCAATGACCTTATGCTCTATGCAGTGGCTCACACGCGTCAAGGGATGGTCCCTCACCGCCTGATGAGCCAGGGAGGCAGGAGGGGTGCGGGGTCCCCGAGGCACAGGGGTGACCCAGCCAAGGCTCTTCTGCTGTCGTTAGAAATGGTGACAACACTGGCAGCAAGCAAATTGCATTTTAAAATGAGTTTCGGGAAGGTATAGTGAATATTTTGTATTTATTCAGTGCACAGCAACAAGGAGTGGGATGGAGGGGGTGGCTGAGGCTCAGCAGTGGGGACTTTCTCACAGGTGATGACCACTTACATGGGTTCAAGGGAAGCCCAGATAAGCTCAGGAAGGAGAAACCCTTTGAGATGTGCCAAACCCAAGAGACAAGCCCTGGGTCAGGAGTCCTCCAGCCCCAGGCTGCTGGAGGTGAGGAGATGGCCTGGGAAAGTCTCATTAAACACTTGCCCTCCAACTATCTCCTTGGCATCTCCCTCTGGTTGCTGTCAGAGATGCTTTCTGGGGCTGGACAACCCCTTGGTCTGACCCTACCTGCTCTTACCCTTCCTTCCGAGGGGCTCAACACCACGATGGCTTCAGCTGGCATCCCTGGGTGACAAACACAGGACTTGTTTCTCCCAGAGCCTTGCTGCTGGTGGCATCTGTCCTTGTCCCCGGCCCAGGATTTGGGAGGCAGAAGGAAAATGCTGTATCCAGTGGGCACACCAAGGTGACTCCCGATTGCTGCAGCGAGACTCCTGCCAGCACGGCACAGGGATGGCTCCTGTGGGGCGGGAAAGTGACACTCTTGATTTTTAGCCTCCCAAAAGGCAGGGGCTTATTGCACAGCAAAATGTGATCGGGTTAATGACAGGAGACCTGAAGCAAATCCCTGATACTAATAGGATTGGTCCGTCTTCAGCAGGTCTCACTCGCAAAGGCGGATCAGGCCAAAACAAAGCTGGCTTGAGAGCCCCAAGGCTCCCAGTGGGCAAGGGAGCTCTGCCCACAGCCAGCCCTCGGATAGCAAAGCCCTCTTCCTCCTCGCTAATCCGGGAAAAAGAGACATCAAAGGGTGAGCACATCCTCCCCGGGACCGCTCTCAGGAAGCCAAGGTCAAACAGAGCCCACAGTCTGCCAATAGAGAGGGGAAGAGACAGCTCAGCACGTGCCCAGGCAAGGGCAGACGGAGGAAGGTGATGGTCCCAAAGGTGTCACGCAGCTCCGTGCAGAGGCGATGTGAGGGAGCAGCACATTCGCACCTCCACGTTTTCTTTAGCTTCTCACTCACACTCGTCCTCTGCCACATGAAAAGCAAACCTGATCTGCTGCCCCCCCACCCTCCAGCCCCCGCCTTCCCTTCCTGGTATTAGTTAAGGGCCTTTCCTGCCCAGTTCTGCTCACAAGCCTTCCCCAATGCCTGGCCAAAGCCCCTCTTTCTCAGGACACATCCCTGATTGCATTTTCACCCCTTTGCACCTCAAAGAAAGGCAGAAGTGGGAAGCCTGGGGCCAGCCTTTGCTGGAAAAGGGTTATCATGAGAGGAGGCGGGTGCTAAGCCTCTCCACATCCCGGCTGGAGGAGCCCGTCCTGTCCCCCCACCCCCCCCTTGGGCATGGATCAGAGCAGGCGGAGAAGGAGGTGGATGTGCTCCTGCTGCTAATGTCCCACTAGCCCTCCTGTGCTTCCACGTTGGAACATTGTCCTTGTAGAAGAAAAGGAGATTTCATCTGCGTGCTGGGAGGTTTGCAGGCACTGTGCATCCCTGTTCGGATGCCAGCTGGCTGCCCTGGCCAGCCTCCCTGACACACGGGGCAGATCGGCTGCTCCGGTCGCTCCATCCACGGCTCTCCCTGGGTTCCCCCGTCCACGGCACATCCACCTCACCTCTCCATGAGGTGGCCACCAGCACAGGGCCAGGCAGGACACCCCTGCACCCCTCCGCCACGCACTGGCACACGCTCCACCAGGCACTTACACACATGTGGATGCCCACGCAGGTGCATTTACACACACGCACATACATGCTCCCCCCCCACATGCAGACACATGCCCCACCACACACACGGGCATGCCCCCACACACACACCCCCCATTTATATGTCTGCGTCCCATTCCATGGCTTGTATTCCCTGTGCCCGCCCCGGTTTGTTGGTACTTACACCCCACTACAGCTGCATGCGGGGTTACACCCACCTGGCCCAGACCCGTGCTGGGCACGGGGTGATGAACGCCCTTACATCCCCTGGTGCCTGGGGATGAAGAGGGGCAGCTGGTTTGCATGGAACATCCCACAGTGCCGGCTGTGCCGTGCCACCCCGCAGGCTCCAAGCCTCCCGCGGCACCTGAGCGTACCTGGCAGCCGGCTGGCGCCTGTGCCAGAGCCCGCACTTGGCACAGCCACCCTTCCCGAGGAGAGGCCGAACCCACTGCTGCCGGTCTGCCGCCGGGACGGCACGCCGCACGCTGCTCCCGGCCATATGGCCTCCTCCCGCCGACCCTGCCTTGGCTGCCGGAATAGGCATCCTAAATTCCTCCCCACCCCCAGCCCGGCAAATGCCAACAGCTCACTCTGCCTCCACTGCCATCTCGGGTCCTGAAGCGTGGGGAGAAAGCACTGGATCCCTTTTGCTGCCACAGCCTGGTTTTAATTGCTCCACAGTTGGCAAAAGCATAGAATCATAGACTCGTCTAGGTTGGAAGGGACCTTTAAGATCATTGAGTCAAACCATTAATCTAACACTGCCAAAACCACCGCTAAACCATGTCTCTAAGCACCGTCTCTATCCGTCTTCTAAATACCTCCAGGGACAGTGATTCCACCACCCAGAGCTGGTCCCGCTGCCTCCCATTTGCTCTGCAGCAGACCCCCTTTTATACACAGCAGTGTCCCCCAGCCCCGGGGATGCCCCGCGTGGGGACAACAGCTCTCATCCCTTCTCCGTTTGGGTGTGTTTGGTCTGAAATTATTGCAGTTCAAATTACATGAAGGGTGGCCAGGGGCAAGGGGAGGCAAGGGGAAGCAGGGATGGCGGCAGGGGGGCACAAGGAGGGATGCCACAGCACCGCTGGGTCAGCCAGGCTGGGCACCACCACCTCCAGGTGTGCTTATATTGCCTTTTAACGCTTGAAAAAGCTGGTGGAAATTTGCTTTAAGCAGGAAAGGAGAGGATGCTCAGGCTCCGGCCAGGAGAGCAGCAGGGACCAGCTTGGGAGGGGGCTTTGGGGCTGGGCTGTTCCCGCTCTGCTCGCAGGCACCACTGAGGGGACAGTTTTGGGTTCAATGTCCCACCGGCTGCCCTGAAGCTCAGGTGAGTGTAAAGGGGGCTGCAAAGACCCCGCACTCATCTGCAACGCGATCTCCAGGCTGTGCCAGCAAAGCCCCTGGGGCCCACAAACTGCTGGGTACCGAGTGCCTGCGCAGGGGGAGCATTTACCAGCGCGGCCCCAGCCACCAGCATGGTCTCCAGGATTAATCCTAAAAGCAAAATCCATATGCAGCCAGCCCCACCGGGACCCTGGGGGTCACAGCCGACGCCTGGGGACCTCTGCGGCTGCATGTGGGGGCACGGCTGCCCTCTAACAGTGGCAGCTGGGGGAGCTGGGGCTGCCAGCCGGAGCCTGCTCGCCCATACCGCAGCGTAAATGAAAAATAAGCCCTTGCTTTGAGCTGATTTTCTCCTGATTCCTCTGGATGTCATTTGGGTTCGACTCCAGCCGCCTTTGGGAAGCTGGGAGCTTGCAAATCCCGACTTTTGAATGTTTGCAATTATGATCGTAATGGTAAAGGCACATATGCTTCTGTGTTTTCTATAAGCCGTTACGAGGCACAATTGCTCTTTTACAGCCATTTTACAGCCAGAGCATCAAGCACAGGCAGGGGAATAAAACCCTTGTGCATGTTGGGCTGGAAATAGGGTGGCTGGGGGCTGCTCTGGGCTCTGACACTGCATCCCTGTGCCCCCCCACTGCATTTGGGGGGGGCATTTAACTTTCCCCTGCTTTAGCTCTGTGTCACCAACGCAAGAAGCCCAAGCTCTCCTTTGAGTTCTCTCATCCATTGAGCCCATAAGGATGTGCGGAGGGGAGCAGCGTCTTACTGCGCATTAGCCCAGCACCCAGCCCTGGGGATCCCTTATCCCAGTCCCAGACAGTGGGTCCGGGAAAACTCAGGGCCTCCCAGCAGGATGCTGATGTCCAAACAAATTTCCCCCACAGTGAAGACAAATCCAAGGAGATCCTCTTCCCCAGTTGGAACAGCACCAGTTTCAGTAGCCAAAGTTTTGGAGGGGAGCAAGATTCTCTGGGGTGTCCTGGGGGATGGTGGGAGGCACAGGGGGACACCAGCGCCCCACGTACCCCCACGGACGGTGGTAGGAGCTCCGATTCTCCTCTTCTTCCAGGCAGGGGATGGTGTTGCAGAGCGTGCTGGAAGCTCTTCCTGACAGCCTTCCTTCACCTTCAGCTCTTCCCAGCTGATGATGTCAGGAGTTAGCTCCTCATTTGCAAGCGGCAAAACCCACCCCAGCAGCGTTCCTTGGCACACGGGCAGGAGGTGCCGGTTGGCAGGAGCCCTCCTGCCCCAGCACAGCCCTTCAGCATGGGGCATCCACCCCATACCTGCATCCTTTCCTCCGTTCATCCCTCAGCCTGGGGCTAGCTCCATCCTGCATGGCAAAAATCACTTTTTGAGGCAAATGTCTCTGATTTCCCAGCTCTAGGGGAGGCTCTCTGCGTAGCTTTGGGGCTCCAAACACCTACTGATGGCTTTTCCTGGGAACTGATTGCACCCCAAAGCCTCCTTCACTCAGGAAGGCTCCTATGGCTTTGCTTCCTGTTGGTGTTGGTGATGGCGCTCTCCTCCTCCTCCTCCTCTTCCTTGGGCAGGGGTCTGGCAGCTCTGTCTGGCTTGTACCCCCACGATCAGCAGGGATCTGGGTCTGTCAGTCTCTCTGGTCTGATCTCCGGATCACCATGCCCTGCCAGAAACAATCTGTTTATAGTGTCAGCACTTGGTGTATCCCTCCCCACTCAGTGTTGAACCACCTGTATCCTATTTCCGCAGGTGCAGAGACACCCTTCTGTAGTCCGGGTGGCGTTGTCACCACAGGGGATATTTCCATGGCATCCTCTAAGGCTCGTGCCCAAAGCCTACCGGAGCTCCTCTCCCAAATCCCCGTCCCCAGAAGTGCCCACGGACATCTCAAGCACCTCCTTTGCTTTTTCTCCGGAGGTCCCTGCCAACCTGAATTTTCCTATGGGTCCTGCCACTGAGTCCTGGGGACATGAGAGGTAGGGGTGCCAGGCTATAGTATTTCCTTCGCACAGCTCCCTCCCTTTTGGGACGCAGCTAGTGGCCAAGGCGCTTATTTGATGAAGACGAGTTGACGGCTCAGCGGGGCTGAGGGCTGCAGCCTCCGGTCCCAGCACCGCACGGAGCCAGCCCCTGCAGGTTCTTGCCCTGCGCACTGGGGACGTGCCGGAGGGGTGCTCCTCCACGCCGTGCCCTTGGGTTTGCTTTCCTTCTGGGTTGATGCGCGCAGCTAACGCCTGCGAGTGGCTCTCCCTCCCTCCCTCTGCCTCCCAGAGACCCTTCAAATCGGCTGCTTCACACTCATTGAACATCCTCTCCCCTTTAAAACCATTCCTTTTCTCCCAGGTCATGCCAGGCAACCGTTTTGCAGCAAACTCCCTGATTTTGGCCAGTTTTTCGCTCAGCCTGCTAACAGCCTGCTAAAGCCTCCGGGGTGGCTCTGCTCACCAGCACGTCGGGAGCGATCGCCCAGTGCCTGGGAAATGATTGCTGGCATTACCTGGGCAGACAGCAAACTTTGCTTGCGCAGCTTCTCTCAAGGCCAATGCTGCTGTCGGCTATTAGCGCTAACGACCCTCACGTCTGCAACTTCCAGCCGATGGGGCCTTTCATCAGAAAGCCCCTCCGAGATTCAGGGAAAGCATAGCTTTTGGAGACGCATGGTTTTCTTCTGCCTCACTGGCTTTTTATCTCTTTCAGGAAGCTCTGGAGGCTGCAAGCTACCTTACCTAATGGATCTCTATTAGGTTGTGGCACTGGGGGCCGATTGGACGTGTCCTGTGCTCCAGCTGCTCTCCTTATCCACATTTTCAATGTCTTTGGCTTTTGCCAGCCTCCAGATGGGAAGCGGCCGGGGGCCTGCAGGGCCCAGGCTTGGTGACGGAGGAGCGGATACTTTATCCCCTAAATCCCTCCCGCAGCAAAATGCGGCAGCGTTTCACCCTCACTGTAGGAAAAAGCTGTTTGTGCAAAGCTCTGGCGCGAAACACCGCGTCACCATGATGCGCAGGGAGGATGATGACGGCGCGTTTCCTCCCCCTATGCAGCGCATGGCACGGCACTCTCCCACCCCAGCAGTTCTCGACGGCCACCTCCAGCCCCACGTGCCCGCAGGAGGCTGCCCAAGCCCTCAGCTGCAGCGGTTGTCTCTGCAGGATCTCCACGTCAGTGTGAGACCCTCAGCCTGCCAACCCTGGTGGGGCAGGTAAGGGATGGGTCCTGGGGACAGGCTGGTGCACGGGGCTTCAGTATTGGGCTGAAGGAGGCACCCGTCGGAGGGAGCTGAGCCTCCCCGACCTGTTTAATCTCGCCTTCATCATGACAATGTCTATTTATATCATTGCCTGCCTGGGCGCTGGGGTCTCCCGTGCTGGCACTGTGCAGCCCAGAGGCAGCCTCGTCCCCCATGTTGGGGTACCGACAGGGCATGTGCCGAGTGCAGGGGCAGGATGAGGCTGTATCCAGCCTCGCTGGGCCGGAGCATGGAGGGAGGAGTGATTTGGAGGGAGGCAGTGGTGATGACGGATTTGGTGCCCTTCTCTGAGGCAGGATGCAGGACTGTCCAGAGGTGATGAGGGGTCATGTCAGCCACCCATGTCCCGGGCTGCAAAACATGCCAGTGCTGGGCTCGGGGCTCCGTGGTGCCTCAGCTTCCCCCACCCTGCTCTTGCCGTAATTGCCCTGGAGCAGGGAAAGCAAATCCCACCCTTCTGGGGAGAGGACTTGGCAGTGAGGATTAACACCATCTTTATGGGTGGCACCAGCCAGAGAGCAGAGCAGTGGGTGCACATCACCCAGAGAAGTCCAGACTTTGAAGCCCAAAAAAAGGGCTGGCCAAAAATGATCGTGGCTCCGGGGAGGGTGCGTTTCTGGGGGTGTGTCTCAGTAGCCCCCCAACTTCACCCATCCTGCAGCCCCCGCTGTGCACAGCTCCCCTTGGGGGATGCTCTGATGCTCGCACCGGGCTGGGGCTGCGGCTCTCCCCGCCTTTTCTGGCGTGACCCCTGGCTGTGGGGCTGCAGGAGGGCACCCCACCGCCCCCGGGGGCTGTGTATCCCCCAGCACACACCCGTCCTGCACCCCAAAGTGCCGCCTGGGAGGGTGAGGGTCTCGCAGCGGGGACGGGGGGGGGGGGTTGCTTAGGGGGCAGGCGGGCAGCGTGGGGCGGGTGCCACGCGTGCCCGGCCGCCCGCGGCGGCAGCCCGACGGGGAGGGCGGGCGTTCTGCCGCCCGGCGGCGGCGGGGAGCCTGTCAGAGGACTCGGTGAAGGACCTTCTCCGGTTTCCTGGGGAGGCTGGCAGGCGGCGGGGGAGCCGAGCCCCCCGCGCCTCGCTGGCCGCGCCGGCTCCCTCCCCCCGCCTTCCTCCTCCTCCTTCTCCTCCTCCTGCTCCTCCCGCTCTGGTACGAAGGGCTTTCGCTGCTTTTCCCTTTTCTTTCCCCCCGTCTCGGAGCGCGGTGCCGGGAGGCGCGGGCAGAGGCGCGGGGATGGGGCGGCCGCCGGCCCCCTGCCCGCCCGCCCGCTCCCGCCGCCCGCCGCCGCGTCCCCTCCCCGGCCGGCGGGAGGCGGCGGTTCTCCCCCGCCGCCCACCTCGCCTCCTGCTCTGAATTTCTGCCCGTCGGCCGATCTGGGGAGAGGCGGGGAGGGGGTACGTCCCCTCGCACTTTTTTTTCCCCTCAGTTATTTTTTTCCCTCCCTTTTTTGCCGTACCCCCCCCCCCCCCCCCCGCCCCCCATCACCCTCCCTTTCTCCAGCCCGTTTCTCCTCCGCGGGGGCTTTCGGCGGCCATGCGGCCGGTGCCGGGCGAGCGGCTCTAACTCGCCCCCTCGCCCGGATGGCCCCCCGGAGCCGCGGGCGGATGGAGCCGAGCTACGTCGTGGGTATCTGCTGCCTGGTGCTGCTGGAGCCGGGCCGGGTGTGGAGCGGCGAGGCCAGCACCGGGGCGCCCGGTGAGAGCGGGAACGGCAGCCAGGCACCGCCGGCGGAGAGCACGGCCCCCGCGCCCACCGGGGCGGCACCGGCGGGGGGGGACCGCTGCCGCGGTTACTACGACGTGATGGGGCAGTGGGACCCGCCGTTCAACTGCAACGCCGGCATCTACCAGTACTGCTGCGGGACCTGCGGGTACCGCTTCTGCTGCCAGTTCAAGCCCGGGCGGCTGGACCAGAGCGGCTGCTCCAACTACGACACCCCCAATTGGGTCAACACGGGCCAGCCGCCCGCCCGGGTGGACGAGACCCCCCAGGACCCCACTCGCGACAAGACCAACATGATCGTCTACATCATCTGCGGCGTGGTGGCCATCATGGTGCTGGTGGGCATCTTCACCAAGCTGGGCCTGGAGAAGGCACAGGGTCCCCAGACGGAGATGACCGTCTCCAGGTAAAGGGGTCCGGTCCCCCCACTCATCCCGCTCGGTCCCCCCGTGGTTGGAAGGCCACATCCCCAGCCCCTTGCATAGGGTGAGCTTTGACTTGACCCTGGGGCTGCCAAGAGGGTGAGATCCCCAAAACCCCCATCCCGGCATGCTGAGACACTGCGGGGGGAGAGTGGGGGCTGGTGCTGGCTGCAGCCCCCCAACATCTCCCAGCAGGGAGGGCTGCCAGCCAGGACAGCCTCCAAGAGAAGGGGTGATAATACACCCATCCTCTCTTAAAATGACCTGCTGCGTCCGTGGAGGAGGCCTGTCCCAGGCTCAGGAGAGCTGTCCCCACCGCAGGTGGGGTGGGTGATGTGTCAGCTATAGGACGTCGCTCCCCCCACCCCAAAAAAGCTGTGGTTCCCAATGTGTGGGGGAGGCGAGATGGGGTCTGCTTGTGCATGGGGTGACTGGGGACCGCAGTCCCCTTGGGCTCAGCCTGGTCGGCAGTGCAGGGGGAGAGGAGACGGCAAAGACAGCTCTGCCGTGACTGCTGCGCCTCCTCCGTGTGCGTGTGCTCGCGTGTGCACACGCGTGTGTCTGTGTACATGGGTATGCACGGGCGCCTGCCTCTCTGCACTGGGGTGGGACATCGCCCTTGCAGAGGGGGGAATGAGCTGCACGTCCCCCAGGGCTCAGCCTCCAGCGGAAAGTCAGCCTTCCCCTGTCCCCTGTGCGCTGTGGCTCCAGCCCCTGGCTTTTTGGCCCCCTCCCAGGGCTGAGTTTGGGGCTGGCGGGGGGAAGGTCAGGGTGTTAGGCACCCCTCGGCATCGGTGACTCCCTGTGCCTTCCCCCGCTCCCGCCCGGCTCCCATGGCCGTCGGCGCATCTTCCCCTCTCCCTCCCGCAACAGTCCTGGCTCCAGGTACACACTTCTCCCGCCATTTTTCCCCGCCCCTCACTGCACGGCCTCCCCCCCGGCTTCCAGCACTGAGGTGTCATGAGTGGTCCGGCCTCGGCCCTGCAGGCTGCACCACCGGCTTCCCCAGGGGCAGTGGAGTCGTGTGCCCGAGGCTGGGGCACATGGGGATAGGCAGGAGGGACAGGTGACACCCCCGGCCTGGGGTGGGGGGATGGGGTGGGGGGGGGCAGGGCCGGGCAGGGAGTGACAGGGCAAGGCAGGAGGTGCAGGCAAGGCCAGGCAAGGGAGGGCAGGGCTGGTGGCCCCAGTCCCAGCCCCAGCTCTGCTGCTTCACTGTCCCCTCGGTGTCATGTCGTACAGCTTCTCCACTTGGGTAGATTTTTTTCCTCTCCCTCCTTTTCTTTTCTTTTCTTTTCTTTTCTTTTCTTTTCTTTTCTTTTCTTTTCTTTTCTTTTCTTTTCTTTTCTTTTCTTTTCTTTTCTTTTCTTTTCTTTTCTTTTCTTTTCTTTTCTTTTCTTTTCTTTTCTTTTCTTTTCTTTTCTTTTCTTTTCTTTTCTTTTCTTTTCTTTTCTTTTCTTTTCTTTTCTTTTCTTTTCTTTTCTTTTCTTTCTTAACCTATCACATTCAATGAGTTTTAACACTTCAGAGCGGCTGCTGGCAGCTCCAGCCTCCCCGGCGCAGCTCTGCCCCTGTGGCTCTGACTCAGAGCCGTCCCCCCTCGGCCTCCCCTCCGTGCACATGCAACGCACACGCGTGCACACGCGTGTTCACGCACACACACACACAGGAGCCAGGGCAGGTTCAACAAGGTGGTCGTGCCATGGCTGCCCCAAATCAAAGGGGGAGGGATGGAGAGGGGGCCCAGCGAGGGCCGCAGGGGCAGACAGAGGGGTCAGGGGCTGAGCCGAATCCAGCACCTCACCGAGCAGCGGCGTGCACGCTCTACTTCGCGTCTTCCCAGTGAGGACATTGGGCCTGGCGATAAACCCATTTTTATGCCATTTTGTTGAGGGATTTTAGCTTTAAAAAAAAAGGAAAAGCAGGGCTGGAGGAAATTATTTCACCAGGAAGATCAGAGAGCTGCCCTGATTGCAGCCCCCCAGCATAGACACCCTCTCTCCTTCCCCTGGGGTTCCCGCCTCCCCCTGCCTGCCCGGGCCTTGGGCGGCCACTGGGTGCTGCACCCCAACTCCAGACCTGCTGCATCCCATTCCCAGACCCACCCCACTCCTTGCGCCCACCTGGGGGGAGCAGAGGCTGGCTCCCCTGCTTGGATGAGTGTCCTATTTGGGCATGGATAGGGGTCACAGGGCCCTCCTGAGTCACATGAGGCAGTTTTAGGGGGAACCATGCTGCAGCCCCCCTCGCCCCCCCCCCCCCGCACCTTGGTTGGGTGCTGCTGTGTGCCCGCGCCTCCCCCCCCGTGTCGCCTGAGGAAGCGCTGGCACCTTGACAGGATCAATACGGCCTCTGCCAGCCTCCCGACTCCCCTTCCACTCGCCGCCGACGCATCTTTTTTTGGAGTGTGTGTGTCCCCACCTCCTGGGAAGGAGATACTGCGCTTGGGGAGGGGTCGGTACCTGTGAAGCCCGGACCCGGGTCCTCATCCCCTGCCAGTGGGTCTTGCCTTCTCCCATCACCGGCTGCGGGGGGGTGTTTTCTGCATGTAGCCTCAATTCTGTGCCATGTCTTACCCCATGTCCTCCCTCCCTCTGGCTCATGCAAGTCTGAACTTTGAGTTTGGGGAGATCGGTGCCTTTTCTCCCCAAAGCCACAGATCTTTTGGGCACTGGCATAGAGATGGGCAGGAGGTGAATGTACCTCGCCCGCCTTTGTGGGACAAAATCAGAAGGGCACCTCCATCACTGCAGAAGCCAGGAGAGGTCTCGCCGTCCCCAGTGCCCCCTGTCCTTCTGTGTAAGCAGTGAGCAGCTCCAGTTCCACGGGGACGGCGACTGGCAGGGAGCAGCTCGGCTGCCCGGTGATCCAGGGCAGGGCAGGAGCAGTGCACCGGGTATGGAGCCATAGGCACTGGGCAAGGCACCAGCCCGGCACAGCCTGCTGGGTGCTGGGATGATGGAGGTGGTGCCCAGGGCTGGGTATGTGGCACGGGCATCCGAAAAGGCATGCTGTCACCTCCATCCCGCTGTGCGCCCAGTTGGCCTGGGCAATGCATCTCATCTCGGTGCTGCCGAGAGAGCAAGGTTATTTCTGGCTGTCTCACCCCTGCACCCACGCGCGGCACAAGGCACGGGCAGTGCCACCTCGCCTCCCTCCCAGCGCCTCAGGTAGGAGCTTCTCATTTGCTCCTCGGGCACCGCATCGTGGCCTCGGGCCAGCTCCCTGTTGCACGGCCGGCTTGGTTTCCATTCCTATCCCTCCCTCCCGCCGGGGTTTTTCCGCTCCTTGGAGTGCTGCCCGCTGTCCCAGGACAGCTCCCACTGCCGCTGCTCGCAGGCTTCCCACTTAGGGGGGAAGATCAACCATTTCTGCACCTCTAGATGTCATTTGTCGTGGTCCTGGTCGTGGTCTGAGCCCAGGAAGAGCGACCAGGCATAGAAACCCCACCAGCTCCTCCCAGATGGAGACACCTGAGCCCTTGTCCAGCTTGTCCTGAGACCCCAATACCTCGTCCTCCTCCAGCACAGTTTTTCCTCCCAGCTTTGGCTGCTGGTTCACCCAGGGGAGCGGGTGCCTGAGTGGCTGCAGCTACCTGGTGTGTGTCCCCCGCTTCCCCGTCCACCTTCCTCCTGCAAGGCCTTATGGCGGCTCCCGCAAACTCCTCTCCTTCCTGCTCAGCTCAGGCTTGGCACCCGTCCCCGGCACTCGCTCAGCCTGGCCAAACCCGCGTTGAGTCAGAAACACCTGCCCGTGTTTTTCTTCAGGCCCCGGATCTCCGGGGACGTCGGGTCCCTGCGGGATGCCGGAATCTGGCTGCGCCCATCGCGTGAGAGCAGACCTCTCCCCAAAACCCTCCAGGGGGGGATAGCAGGTTATGACTGGGGTGAACATCCCTATGGGAAGAGCTGGATGAGGAGCAGCCTTCTGGGGGGCAGCAGGATGCTGGAGAGGGGCAAAACAGCCAGCGGGAGCAGGTGCCCTGGCAGCCGCAGCAGCCAAACCCCCGATGCTGGCTTTTTGCTCTCTGGGCCCCCCTGTGCTGTTTGGGGTGTCAAAACCTGGCCCCGCTGCGTATCTGACTGCGCTGGGTGTTTCTCTGGCACCAAACCGTGCCTGTGGTCAATGCCCATGTTAGCACGTGGCAGCAAAGACCTAGAAAAGGTGTTTGCAGGCAGCACGGCGAGTCGTCACATGCCACCCTGGCTCTCTGGGGCACGAGAGAGGGGACCCAGCTCTGGCAGGGGTGGAGACCCAGACCCCTGTCCCAGACTGGACACAATGTCCAGCCAGGCAGGCTGACTCCCACTGCCCAATGCTTAGCTCCATCTCCCCCCACTGCAAGTCATTTTGCAAAGGTGCCTTGCTCACCCCAAGCCTTCCTGACCATTCCTGAGCATCCCAGCCCCTCTGGCTGGGTGTCCCACGATGCCCAACCTGCTCAGTTGCACAGATGGGCCCCCCCCTGCCCCGAGGAGATGCACTGTAGGCCATGGGAAATGTCCCCACCGGGAGGTGATGGCAGCACTCTCCCTGGGTGTGAAGGTGGCATGGCCAGCCAGGGTGCCAGCCCACTCGCAGCCACGGCATGCCACGTGTCTCCTCCGCCACCGCGCCTCTGCTTCACACCTCACCATCCCACTCAGCCAGCGGCTGCCACCTTCTGCTTCCCCTCCAAGGGTTCACTCCAGCCTGGGGCAATGTCACTTCGCCCGTCACTCCATCGTCTCTCCTCCGGCGGCTGCACTCCTGTCTCCTCCCATCGCTTCCTGTCCCCTTGCCCAGGGCTTGCAGCCGCTCTCCTGTTGGGCATGGTGGGTGTGGGGCTTGGGCTTCCCAAAAGTGGGTCAGCCCCTCTGCCAGGCCCTGGGTCCTGCTCCCACACGGGCACCTCCATTTCATGCACCGGCGGCTCCCCCGGGGCTGGCTCTGGAGCACCGAGAGCTGTGTGCCGGCTCCTGCTGCAGAGCCGTCAGCGTCTGTCATCACTGCTCCCGGATCTGCCTCTTCACTCAGTCTCGGGGCTCATTCCAGGCTGGTTTGGGGGACCTTGGGGGACATTGGCACAAGCAGGCTTGCCGCGGAGGTGGCTGTGTGCCACGCAGGCGAGGCAGTGCCTGGGAGCAGGATCCTGCCCCACTGCCCTTCACGCATGGCCTCGTGTGCTCAGCATCCATGGCCACGGTGGTGGATGGAGACCTCACTGGTGCCGCTCGTTAGTGTTTTGTTGCAGATGATCGGTGAAGGTTTAAAGCCGCATCTGCCCTGTGTTCCCCGCCTCCATCTGTACCCTGGAGCCGTCTCGGTCGTACAGACCGCTGGGTGACCTAGGGAGATGCAGCCTGACCTTCCCCAAGCCCCCCAGCCATGGGACCAGGCTGGGGCTTATAAAACGCCCAAAAATGTGTACAGCGAGACAGCAGCTCCTCAGCACAGTGTCACCTTCCAGGTCCACCTCCCTTGCACCACACCACCTGGGGACAGGGAGGGGAGTGCAGCCCTGGGGGCCGTGCCAGCAGCCCTGGCCGGCAGCACAGCTCGTGGTACAAGGGGGGAGAGTCCGGGTGTTGCAGGCACTGAAGGCTTGTGCACACCTCTGACCATAGGAAAATCGCTCGTTAAGAGCTGGTCACCCCGTTATTGTTAATTGTTATCATCCGCACCCCAGGCGGTCGGCGCGGAGGGCAGGCTTACGAGAAAGAGCGCTGATGGATTTATCTGGAGAGGAAAAGTCACAGATAAAGGATTGCTCAAGCTTCATAAATAGACCCGAGGGTAAAAAAAAAAATATATATATATTTAAAAAAAACAGGTCAAATCGCATTGAACTTCCTGGTGAAACAAGCCTGTTTGAGTGCTGGGCCCTGGGGACACGGGAGAGCAGGCAGCGGCCTGTGGGGAGGGGGCCGGGGAGCAATGCACCCCGGGGAAGGTGGCTGCTGATGGGGCGGCAGCTCCCTGGGTTGACAGTCCCTTGCCCGCGCCCTCGGGGGACCTGCTCCCACCCCCAGCCCTGCTCGGGCGCAGCCCACTGCCTGCCTGGGCTTGCACCCAGAGCTTCTCTCGGTGCAGCATCCGTGGCCAAAGGAGCCTGGATGGGCCCAGCGCTGGGGTCAGTCAGCTGCAGGAGGTCTCCCTGGGGGGGGTCTGTGGGGTTTGAATAGCTCCAGGCTGGGGGTGCCAGAGCCTCCCCAGGCAGCCTGGCCCAGCGTTTGACCACTCTTGCAGGAAAAAAGGTTTTTCTTCTGTTTAAACAGAATTTCCTGTGTTTCAATTTGCACCCGTCGCCTCTTGTCAACCGGGTGCCGTCCTCATTGCACCGTCCCTTCAGATATTCACCTACATTGATAAGATCCCCCTGAGCCTTCTTTTCTCCAGGATGAACAGTCCCAGCTCTCCCAGCCTCTCCTCATAGGAGAGATGCTCCAGTTCCTTCATCATCTTTGTGGCCCTTTGCTGGACTCTCCAGTATGTCCACGTTTCTCCTGTACTGGGGAGCCCACAGTTGGACCCAGCACTCCAGGTGTGGCCTCACCAGTGCTGAGCAGAGGGGAAGGATCACCTCCCTTGGGTCTTCTGGCAATGCTGTGCCTAGTGCAGGCCAGGAGATCATTTGCCACCTTTACCCCAAGGACACATTGCTGGCTCATGGTCAGCTTGGTGTCCACCGGGACTCCCAGGCCCTTTTCTGCCAAGCTGCTTTCCAGCTGGTCAGCCCCCGGTACGTACTGGTGCCTGGAGTTGTTCCTCCCTCGCTTCCCTTTGTTCAGCTTTATGAGGCTCCTGTTGGCCCATTTGGAGATTAAATGATCCCAGGGGGGTTGTTACCCAAAGTTCCCCAAGAATGATGTGAAACGAACCTAAAGGGCAAGTGACCCTCCCTTGTAGCTTTCCTCTTGCCATCGCTCTGTGATGGTGACTGGATATAAACTGGAAGTGTAAATGTCCCAGGAACAGTCCTTGGGGCACTCGAGCACCTGCACCCCCGGGCATAACGCATTGCTTTCCCCGTTGTTCTTGCAGCCTTCCCTGGCAATTCCCCACACCAGATTCGTTGGGCTTTTGAGTGCTCCAGAGCCATGAGCTGACACATCCACCAAGTCAGGATTATCCCCCCGCTTCCTCTCCAATTTGCATTTATGCATGTTGAGTTTAATCTGCTGTTTTATCATCCAGCCACTTGCTAACCATGAGCAGCTGATGCAGCGCCCACTGTCCTATGAGCCAGCCTTCGAGGTGCGAGGCACGCTGACTGTGAGCCAGGGATTAGGGCGCCAAAAAGAGCTCTGAGTGGACATCTCTGTGCCCATGCAGTCACGCAGAGCTGGTCTCTGCAGGGGGAATGGCGTGGTCTCCTCTCCACGAAGCCCTGCACCGGTAGGAGCATCATGTCCTGCCCCAGGACTTGCTGCCGAAGGCTGCAATGCCGCATGGGCATGTCCTGCTCCAGCATCGCTGGTGTGCCCCGTTCCGGCATCATTGGTGTGCCCAGCTCCAGCATTGCTGGTGTGCCCTGCTCCAGCACCACCAGCATGTCCCGCTCTGGCACTGCTGGCGTGCCCTGCTCCAGCACCGCTGTTGTGCTGTGGTGGGACTGCAGCATCTCCGTCCATGAATGTTAAACGAAACAGGGCTTTGTCTTATGTAATGGTGTTTAATGTTTAATGCTGTTACTTACAAGGAGGCATTACGCATGGACAGCGCATGCGCCGGAGGCTGCTGCTAGTTCATCTTCCTCCCCGATGAGGTGCAAGCAACGCCTCTAATCCCTTCCTCGTGGTCCTCTCCGCTTCGAAGGGACTCGCGTGGAGGTGTCGTCTCTTCTCCCCCCACTCCACCAGGCTCTCACTCCGGGGATGCATCCACAAGGTGTTGCTCCAGCCACCACCAGTCTAGCTTCCTCCTGCTTGGTTCATCATACCCTTGCAGCTCACTCCTAGCCATGTGTCTCCCTTGCCGTCCTCACCCGCTGACCCAGCCCCAGGAGGGCTCAGCTGCAACCAGACCCCAATTCACTGTTGGATGGGGGCTCGCCACCCCTTCTGCAAAAGCTGGGTTGGGAGCCTGGGTGCGCTCCTTGCTCCCAGCAGCCATTTCCTAGCCCCAGGCTGCCTCCAAAGGGGGGGGGTTCAGGGCTGGGACGCGTTGGTGGGGCCGGGGGAGCGGGGTGTCACCCTAACGGCCCTTCGTCCCCTCCCCAGGACGCTGACAGACCTGCTGAAGCAGCCGGGCCATGGCCCCTCCGAGCATGTGGACGGCCTCATGGGGGGCGTGCAGGTCCCGCTGGGTGAGGGGCTGGCCCGGGGCCCCCCCAGGAACAGCATAGGTAAGACACCAGGGCAGTGGGGAGAAAAACAGCTCCCTTGGGCGAATAAAGGCAGCAGGGGGATACATGGCTGCCCATGGCTGAGCCTCTGCCCCCTCCAGACAAGCCGCCCTTGAACAACGCAGTGGCCATCACCCCTTCGCTGGGGCGGCCCCACAGCCACGGCAAGCGCTTGCCACTGGCCAGCGGCCTGGCCCTGCCGGCCCCTGCCTACAGCACCTACGCCACCCTCAAGGCTGGAGGTGAGTGCCGCCGCTGCCGCGTGGGCCGGGATGGCGGCCGTGGGGGGAAGGATGCATCCCGTGGGCCCCACCGGTGGGTGGGGAGGGACCGGGGAGCTGCAGCGGGGCACGGGCAGGAGGGGCACCCCCCCCCCAGAGGGAGGCTGGGCGTGGCCGAGGTGCTGCAACCCCCCCACCTGCCCACCAACCAGCACCCAGCATCCTACTGCACTCCTCAGCCAATCAGCACCCGGGATCCCGCATGGACCTACTGCACTACCCAGCCAATCAGAGCCCAGGGTCCCCTATGGCGCCACTGCACTGCCCACCCAATCCGAGCTTGGGATCCCCCATGGACCCACTGCAGTCCCCAGCCAATCAGCACCCGGGATCTCCCCAAACCCTGCAGCAACCCCCACCCAATCCGTGGCTGGGATCCCCCACTGTACTCTCCAGCCAATTGGTGGCCAGGATCCCCCCACTCCCCAGCCAATCAGCACCCAGGATGCCTCCTGCGGGCCCCACAGCCTCCCCAGCCAATCCCTCCCCCCAGACACCCCCCCGTGCTGGCATAGGGGGTGTCCCCGCGGGCGTGACACCACACCCCTGTCCCCGCAGAGAGCGCCCCCGAGGACTTCTACAGGCGGTTCGGGGGGCCGGAGGTGTCCCCCGGCGGTGCCCTGCCCTTCCCGCCCGCCGAGGCCCCAGCACTGCCCGAGGGCTGCCCCCCGCCCAAGGCCAAGGGCCCCAAGCTGCCGGGGGGCCCGGCCTTCCCTGGGGGCTGGGAAGGGGGCCCCCCCCGCGGCCCCCGGCGGCCCGGCCTGCCCGCCCTGCGCCCTGAGGGGCCGCCCGAGGCCTTCGTCCCCGCCACCCCGCTGTACGGCCAGGCCCCCCGGCACCTCGCCACCAACAGCAAGACCGAGGTCACCGTCTGACATCTGGCGGCATCGGGAACGGGGGCTGTCCCCTCATCCGAGGACGGCTGACAGCCTACCCCGGGGCGGGGGTGTCCCACCGGAGCAAAGCATCGTAGGTCCTACATAAAGCACAACGGCTGGCCATGGCAGGAGACACACCGTCCTTCCTCTGCCGGGGTTGGGGGCTGCCGGCTGCGCTTCACCATCGAGGAGGCACCGTGGGCCAGGCCATCCCTCTCATCCAGGCAACGAGTTTCAGCCGTTCTCAGCCCGCCCACAAGAGGCTGAGCTGGGGGGGCACATTGGCAGAGCAGTGTGCTGCTCAGGGGATGGGGTGCGATGCTGGACAGACCACAGCCTTGAGGGATGGAGGGACACATCTTGCTGGGGCCAGGTACCCCCACCTAGCCCCTGCAACCAGGTAGGGGAAGAGCAATGGACTCAAAGCACCGTCCCAGCACTGCTGGCAGAGCCCAAGCAGCCTCTTTCCCTCCCCAGCCTCCCCTTCCCCACTACCCCAGCCTCCACCTTGTCAATAAATACTACATTAAACTGTACGGCCTCAGTATGGATTGGCTGGGGGACCCCACGCTGCTCCCAAAAGCCCAGTCCCTTCCCCATGGGCAGCAGGGTGCAAAGCCCACTCCCACCGAGCCTGGGGAAGCCCTCCCGTGGGGGATGTGGTGGGAACACAGCTTCCAGGGCCAACTGCAAAACCCTTCCAGCAGCTACACAAAAAACCAAACAGATCTCCTCTGCCTGAAGTTTAATGGTTCTGACAGTTACCAGGGGGAGCAGAGAAACAAAGAGATGGAGCGAAAGGACATTGTTGCAAGCAAGGTCAGGTAAAAGCTTTCCTCCCATATAGAGGGTCCTAAAATTGCAGGCTTCTGGCCCAGCTCTACCTTGCTCAAGCCACCAGCCTCTTTGGTTACATCCAAAGGAGCACAAAGACCCCACACTTGCTCCACCAAGGGACCATCTTTCATTGCAGGCTGTACAGCTCCATTTTCCAGGTCATCTGGACAAAGGAGTGACAGCATCCCAAAGCACTTGTGTGGTTGGATACCTCTGAAGGACGTTTCAGGCTCACGTATGCTTAAGAGCAGCTGCTGGGTGGGACGAAGAGGGCTGAGAGAAAGAGGACAGGGGGGAGGTGGTGGTAACGTTCGCCTTTATTAGGTAACAGACGCTCATGAGCCCTGGAACAGGGTTTCCAGACAGCAGATATGTTCCCTGGGGAACCTCCCCACCACCAGTTGCACCTCGTTTTCACAAAGCATCCCTACTCCAAACTCCATGTGGATAAATAGACTTTCTTCACATAATCCATAAAACAATTTCCTCCCACCCACAAACAAAACAAGTCACAGTATATACACACACATATAAAAAAAGTTGTAGGGACAGATGGGCAGCAAATTTATGAACAGTGTAGAAAAAAAACAGGGCAAAAATCCCTTGCCCTGGAGGGGAGCAAAGTACCAGCAGTGCTGGGACCCTCCATGGATCACACCATTAGCCATCAGGCTTTCAGCCCAGCAGCCTCCACCCCCCCAGCCCAGCCGGTCCTCCCTGCCGCCCAGCCCCCAGGACTCAGTCCACCCTTAGTGACAAAGTGAAGCCTCAGCATCTCCGTTTCCCAAAAGTCTCGCTTCCTCTATTTACTAAAGCATAAAACTCTTCACGCATCGGACTCCCGAGCTGTGGAAATGCGAAATAACTGGGAGGTTGCCACAGGTAAGGAGTTTCTGTATTTTAGGAAAAAACCCACGACCAGGAAGTCAGTGCAAAAGCTGCTTAAGAGGAGATAAAGTAGGAGGCTGTGATCTAACCCCCAAAATCGGATCACGGATAAGCTAGGGAACTGGGGACGGGCAATCAAAACCCACCCGAACCCAAGAGCTGTTCTGCACGCTTAGGATACCTGCTCAAAGCAGAAGTGGCTGCCACCACCCAAACCAGAGCATCCCCTACACTGATTGAAGACAGGCGAGAGCAACCTCTCCCCCTCAAAGGATGAGCTCCCCTCCAATTGCACAGGCTGCTGGCCCTCGGCACTGGGGATCCACCAGCTCTTCCCCAAATAAAGCGAGAGGAGGAGGGAAGCGTCTTCTGGTCCCTGAACTTTTCTTTGCGGCTATGGCAAAGGGTGACTGTGAACAGGATTTACTGGGGCACAGGTTTCTCCTGGTCCCAGTTTCCAGGTTGTTGAAGCCAGGCAACTCTAGGGCTAGCATTACTTGCGTTCAATTCCTGCAGGACATGAAATCCCCCTTCCCAGGTACCAAAAGACCCTGTGCACAGTGAGACAACAAGCCTCCATGTTTTTCTCCCCCCCTCATTTTGGAAGGAGCTCAAGCTCTCACGCCCCTCTGCAAAAGCTGGACACATGTAGCAGAAGCTTCTTGCAAAACAGACTTGAGTTCTGATTTTGCAGGAGGCATCAGGCTGTACACGTCCAACTCTGACAGGATAGGATTCGGCTGCTGCCCATATCCAAAGTGCTTCTAGCTGCTGACATGGAGCACACACCAGCTACACACAGGGAGAAAGACCGATGCCTGCCTGCCAAAGGCTCATTTCCACATTTGCACCTGTGAGAGGGCAACTGCTTTGCACTTCTTTGGAGGGATGCAACAGGAAAGGCAGAGAGAAAGAGGGCAAACCGTTCCCTCCCTGTCCCCGATCCGCCTCCCCCCTCTTGGAAAGTCACAGCCGATTCAACACCTGCAAATCAAACTGCTCTGAATAGCCATGGTAACAGAGCCGGGAGACTCACACCCTGAGCCAGCGCCTCCCAGTCCCTGCAGGAGCTCAGGAGATGTTGAGCAGATGGAGAAGGGAAGGTGAAACACCTGAAGACAAGTTCTGGGACTGGGACTCGAGTAAAATAAAAAACTTGTTTCTAAAAATTGTTTCTGCATCAACAAAAAGGCACCAGAGAAGCATTCACCCTTCACGCAGAACGCAGGGTGCTGCAGGTCCACCTCTGCTGCCACCTGGCCCCAGATGACCAGGGACTCTCCAAGCCTTCTACGAGGCTCTGCATGTTGTAGGCTGCCCCAACCTCAGCCCCCTGCCAAAAACTGGAGGCAGCTCTGATCACAGCAAGGAGATGCATGAAGTGGGGAGGGAAGGGAAATCTGCTGCATCGTTCCCTACATATTTGTAAAGCCACAAACACTCCTATAAAAAACCTGTATAAAAACCGTAGAGAAATTTGCTGGGCAGTACTGGGCCCAAGTGATACTCCCAGAGCACCTCTGTAAGTTGGGTCTAGGGGGCTTCAGTTTCCTGACACGCAGCTCCAGGGAAGCTGGTGCCTTCCCCCTCTCTCGCAGGAATGGCCCCACACCCCAGCAGCGCCATGGGGCAAGGCTTGAGCAGATCCCCTGCCCTTCCCAGAGGTTTCCTTTCTGCAGAGGTGTTTGGGAAGGGAACTAGATGCCCCTGAGGACAGGCACGGAATGTGCCATTTCTCTATGCCTTGGGCTTGTGGGTTCCTCCCCACCAGCAGGGACGGGGGGTCTGGGTCTGGGTCCGGGCAGTGCTACCCAACAGCCCCAGGCACAGTCGCAGAAACCACAACCAGAGACATTTCTGCTGCGGCGCCTCAAAACAAGCAAGGGGGCTAATAAAGCTAAGCCTGGGGAAGGTAAAAAAACCAAGAACAAAATCAAAACCCTCCCTCCCTTTCCCACCCCATCGTAATCCCACCGGCACAACCCTAACCTAGCACTTTTTTTTTTTTTTTTTTTTTTTTAAGCTCAAGAAGGTAAGTCCAGGCTGACTGTCAACTGGGCTGTCTTTGCACAAGGCGGCCCCAGGCTGGCGTTAGGAGGCGGCGATGGCCGTGCCCCCACTCAGCTTGACGATCATCTGCTGGCAGTCGTTGCAGGAGCGCTTGTCCCCCACTTTCTCCAGGGTGCGGGCGGCCTCAGCCAGCAGGATGGCTCGCTGGCCCGGGGAGGAAAGGAAGGAGAGGGGGAGATGGCGACAGGCCAACAGTATGGCCGTGGCTCGCTCCCTCTGGCCCGGCAGGGTGTCCAGTTCACCTAGGCGCAAAGAGGAGAGAGAAAGCTCACGAGGAAGCCACCACCTGCATGATGAAACCCCACCATGCCCTCGAATGGCACCAGTTAGCGCAGGCATCCCTGGGTGGTGTCCCCTCGACTGTGCCAAGAGCGAGGGGCACCCTGCAGAGCCCCAAGCGGCTGCTTTAGCAGGGCAGGAGTCCGGCAGGGACGGGCAACCCCGTCCTCTATGGAGACGGTCCCTTTCATTTCACTTCACTTCCTAGGGCTCATCCCAGCGCCAGCACACACATCTGCCCGTCGCCTTCCACCCCCTCAAGGGATTTTATAGCCAGCACCATGTCTCTTTACACCCCACCCCGTAAGGACTCCTGGCTTCTGCCTTTCCATTGACTGCCCCGAACTCCAGCCTGCCAAGCCCTGCGCGTGCACGGCTGCACGAAGGCAAACGTTTTCCAACCTGTTTGCCGACACCTCCAGCCCAGGGCTGGCAGCTCGCTTTAGCCAGTTTGCACGGAGCATCACCATGAGCTACAGGCTGGTGGGAACTCGTTATCCTGAGCCTCGGACATGGGGGAAAATGCTGCAAGGCTGCAGCTATGCCCCCCCCTCAACTTTGCCCAAGCGCTGCCCCCTCCCAGCCCCACGGGGAGTGGGTCAGTGCCCAGGCCAGACCTTGCTTGCTGCTATGGGGCGTGCGTCGCCTCAGGCTGTGCTCCAGCAGCTGGTGGGTGCGGGTAGGGCTGGCACCTGCCATCAGGCGCACGGTGGCCTCGTGGAGGAAGACCTGGAAGGGAAGGAAGGCAGGAAGGGGAGGTGAGAGGCGAGCTGGTTCGGGGGTGATGCTGCAGCTGAACTCGCGTCATCCCTCAGCCCACCGCATTTCACAAGCGGAGCGCTGATATCTCGACAACAATGGAGACCCACTTCCTCACTCCTCCCCCATCTTCCCACCTGTCTCTGGGGAATTTGCAGGTCAGGCCAACCACGAAGAGGAAAAAAAAAGAGCTTTTCACACATAACTCTGAGTGGCCTGGAAAGGGGGAGGAAGGAAAGCAGGGAACAAGGTGGAAAATGGGAGAGCAAACCCTGGGACTGTGGCCTAGGTGGTCATCTCCCCCCAACCTGCTGGTGCAGCTCTCCGATAACAGCATCAAACTTCAAAACCCAGATTTTGGACAATATCAGGACAACCCTCTTATCCAAGTATTAGACTACACTTCCTCTACAGAGGCTTAAAACTAGATAGACTAAACAGAAGGGTGGGGGGAAACCCCCAGAGAAGCACCCGATGCTCTATACGTGCAAAAGGTATTTAACCCCCCAGGTACCCACAGAGCCAACACAGCTGAGGAAGCCTCCTTCCATACTCCCTGGAGGCACTAACCCAATCTGAAGCCACGTTAAGGGATGCCACAATATTTGCCACAGTATATGCTTGGCAATACAGACATCCTGATGGTTTTCTAGGTAGAAACTAAGGCAGACACCTCCCCACACGCACCAGACTCCCATGGGAACCTCCCTCATCACCCACCAAGAGAAAGTACTGAGGCTGCTGCTGGCACACCATCCCACCCCAAGCGTCCAAACTGCTCCAGCCCACACACACCCTACATTTCTCCAAGGGCCGCAGCTTCCCCATCACCCCGCCCCGGGAAGGGCTGTAGCTAAGCTGCAGGTGGAGCGGACGGGGGAGTCAAGCTGTCACCTTGCGATAGGCAGGTCTGAAGCCATGGGCCAGCTTGCGCAGGCTGCCCAGGTCGCGCTGGAAGCCCGTCAGCTCGGGGGCCGAGGCGTGGTAGGTCTCACCCAGGGCCTGGCTGGCGTTCGCCTGCTTCTGCCACAGGCTGGTGCGGAGAGAGAGCAGCAAGTCACAGGCCAGCAGCTGGATCATCTGCAAGAGCCAGGGGGCCCGGGCACACACGCTTATTAACACAACCCATCAGGCGAGTAACAGGCCATTTGCTACACAGCTGCCGACACAGCCCGCAGGAGGGCGGCCACGGCACCTCCTGCCCACCCAGAGGGGCTCCCCAGCCCTCCCAGCCAAGCGATCCCCACCATGATGCACCGAAGGGAGCAGGACTTCGCCTTTTGCCCAAGCGGCACCTCTGGCGCCTAGCATCGAGAGGTCCAGTCTAAGGAACAAGGGCCAGTCTGTCCCCAAAGAGCAGCTGTCACCTCCAGGAGAGCCAACCCCTCCGCAAGGCCAATCCCACCCCAGACAAGACGTGCCAATGGGATACTGCACCGGCAATGCCCCAGCACTCCACAAAGGCTTTCCAGCCCAATACTAACTAGTGGGAAATGGCAAAGACAGCCTTGCTATCTGCAGAGGGAAAGAAAAAAAACAACCAGGCAGTCTTGACACAGCCCACAGAGGCTGCCCAAATCCCTTTTCCCCATCTGCTGCTGCCCCCTAGCATCACTCGCCATCCAAGCTGCTCTTCAGGGGATTCCACCCGCGCTGCCGAAGCGGAGAGTGCCTCTGTGCTGCACTGCAGAAACATTGCACAGTCACTGCCACAACATGCAATGCAACTACAATGCACTACAGCTGCCACCCAGGAGCCACAAAAGGGACTAGAACCACATCCCATATGCTACGCAGGGAAGCTCCAGCTTTAGGTAATCCTGGAAAGAAGAGAGATAAGCCCCGCACAAACTCAGGAATAGCACGGCACAGTCCCACTTTCGTGGTAGAGGGTTCATACACTCGTGAGTGCTTCCCAAAACAGAGAAAACTCAACTTAATGAGGTCCTGCTTTACAGGTGTCAGCAACTTCATTTGGAGGACAGAGGTGGATGCTTTCCATGGGCCAAATTCAAAGTGGTCAAAGCACCAGAAAGGGGTGACAGCTACTGGCAGAAGAGGCACGAGAGCTCAGCCATCTGACACCATGCCCAGGGAAACGATATTTTACTTGCAGCTCTGCTCCTTCATACAGCAGAGGCAGAAAGATGTCAATGCCCTTTGCAAGGAAAGGGAGGAAGTTTCCCCTCTACTCCCAGACACAGGATGGACGGAGAATGCAGATACAACGGGGAAGTGATACACCTGCAGCAAGATCAACTTTACAACCAAGACAGAGCATGCGTTCTCCTGGGGCCTATAGCTCTTACGCTGTTGAGAACGGTGCTGGAGACGCCACTGCTCATGTTGAGGCTGTTCCACAAGTGACTGCTGGCCCTCTCACAGTGACCCAGGGAGCTCTGCTGTCCATCTGCCTTCCCAGACAGCGAGGCCTGCATGGCTTTACACACGTAGAAGGTGGCTTTCACCAGGGCATTCCTGAAAGACAAAGGAAGTGCTGCTTTCAAGCAGTACCATGTCATGCTGCCGCAAGGCAGCCCCAGGAGATGAGCTCAAAGCAGCAACCAGCATCAGCTTCCACCCTCACATCTTCAAGAGCAGAGATGTAATTTCTTAGAGAGAAAAGAAGATGGAAATTGTTCCTCACCTACACAGACTGCACAGAGAAATGGAAGGAAACTGGCTAAGAAGCTTTAATGCAAAAGAACCAAGATGGTAACACCAGCCTCTCCACCAGTGCATGAGTTCTGTTGTTTGATTTTGGAAGGCAGGAGGCTGTGCACTTAAAACAAAGCCAGAAGACATCCCTAAAGAAGCAATTCTGACACTTCCAAGTCCACAGTTCTGGTATCAGCCTGCAAACCTCGGTCTACACATCGATGTCTGAGCATGGTGCATTGCTGCATCCCAGAACACACAAGGCATGCAACTCCAGAGCACAGGCAGGGGTAGCCCACAGGACAGGGGCTGGGGGAAGAGCTGCTCCTGTTTAGGAGGAGCGTATGAGGCTTACGCACTCTGACATCTCCAGGGATTTCGGCATGCGCTCCACTTCTGTGAAATGCGACCTCACAGCTGCATCGTCCCCTCTGAGCCAACCAATTGCCATAGCCACCGCTGCTGACCACCACCGGCACACCACGTCGGGGCCTGTGAAACAGAATCACAAGCTGCAACCCACGGGAGGACATCCAGCTCCTTCCCGGGGGAAGAAGCGGGCAGGTGTCACGTGCCCTTGGCCAGTGCCTTCGGCCAAGCTCAACGCTAATGGGCCCAAACTGATCCCCTTGGGAATGCAGCTGTCTGGGTAAATGCTGAAACACGCTGCAGGAACACAAAGGAACTTGCCAACACCCTGCATCTGACTGCAGAGTTTTGGGTGCCGAGTTTGTATCTTGTCAACAAGAACTTACCCCGTCTACTTGTCTAGAAATCTCTTCATTTCCTTCCTGACAAGGAGCTCCACTCACCACCCCAAAGAAACAACTCTATTTGTACATACCGTGCCTTGGCAGCAGTCACCATCAAACTAGTAAATAAAACACCAGGTTCCCTGGAGCACTTCCTCCATTATTTAACATCCCTTCAAGACCTTCCCAAAGCTTATCTAGGGCCAAAGGACATAGGCTCTGCTACTCTGAGCTGTTTTTAGATTTCATGACAATATTAACCCAAATACAGACTTCCCTTTATATAAAAAAAAAATAATCCCTTGAAAAAGAAGTCTCTAGTTTCCCTTTTATGTTTGCTCTACACATTTCAGGTACAGCGTAGTTAGCCTGTGTCTACAGCTCCAGCAGCATCCTAGTGAGCTGCCAGGTGCTGTCTGTACCAACACCAAGCAAGAAAAATACTGCAGCAGCCTGCTACCAGCCAACCCCAGATGAGTGCACGGCTCAGAGGGATTCTACAGCTCTCATTATCCCACTAAATATACACCAAGGGACCAAACAAAGCACCTCCCAATAGATGCCCAGAGCTCGTCTACAGCAGGGGTTGCAGGTCTCTGGAGACTGAGGAATACGCATGACAGCTGCTGTGAAAGTGAGGTCAACCCGTATTTGGTCCAATAGGTAATTAAGTGGAAAAAAACCTTCCTGTACCTCAGCTGCAACACTACTACACTGGTTTATACACTACACCCTTCCTCTCGCTTTGCATGGCCAGGAGCAAGTTCTCAGGCGAGGGCACGGAGTTCAGTTTGGAACATGCCCAACAATACAAATAACAGCGGTCCCACCTCGGCCCCCAGCATTATGACACACAGACGAATTTACGAGCCTTCCCAGCCACCCTCTTCCAGTCTGAGGCCACCACACCACATTGTGGCATGCTGCTGCTGAGCAATCAAGTCTCACCCCAAGGACTGCGTTTCCCCTTGTCTGGGGTTTGAGAGGTGGTGGGGAGAGGGGGAACACATATCAGCAGTAGTTCCTGCAGCTGGGGGAGCTTCGGTTCTACCAGACTTACCCAGAGCGGACTTGAGCACAGAACTGCTGGCAAAGGGTGGGGCTCCGCTTCCCATTGAGTCCAAGAAAGAGTTGAGCAATTTCAGGTACTCCATGGCACCGGAGAACTCGCTGAAACAAGAAACAAGGTAGACAGACCTTCGCTATGCTGTCGAACAGGAGATACCAAAGCCTAAAGGCATTTCTCATCAGTTACAAGGCATTTTTAAACAATGTTGACCCAATTAAGCCAGGAGAAAGTTCAAGCTCTACAAGTAACACAACACTGCCAGACCGAAGAGACCTCCCTGAGAGCAGAACTGTGCAGACAGAGGCTCAAGGAGGAGGAGCCTCACATCTCCCCACGCAAGGAGACCAGCACGGAACCAGAGTCAACCCTGGGAGTCTCATCACCTCAACTACAGAGGTGCTGGACATGACATATCTTACAAATTGACTACAGGCTCCTTTCAATCACTGCCTCCAAAAGAGGCGGAACTACTACTACAGTGAGCGACTATTTGCATATATACAAATATATATGAATACAAGTGACAACGCGTTAATAGCATTGGTCAGAGAAAGCAACACAGGCAACAATGATCTCACCTCCTGGGGCATGCTACAGAGGAAGATCCGTGAGCCCTGGGGGCAGGGGAAGGCTTGCTGTATTACTAAAGCTAGTCCTTCCCACCAGGAGAAGGGACTCCCACCTCACTGACACAAATCCTGCCACCTTCTCTCATCATCAACAGCAGCCTCTGATCACAAGCATTTGTATTGTGCCAGCAATTAGCCTGAACTGCTGCTCATCCTCTGCAACGATGCTAGGAAACAGAGGTGAGATTGAAAATAAAGCTAAACATGTACTGTTTTCCCTATATAGGTAGGTAAACTGGGTTATCTTCCCATTTGAGGCTTTTAACCACACTTTTTTAGGATGGGATCCCTACAGAGCTTCCCATGTATTTATATAGCATTTGCCTGGCACCAGCTGGTCTGGAGATCAGCTAGAAACAGCACAGAATTGCTGGCAAAGGCTGGGGCTCCGCTTCCTGTGGAGTCCAGGAAAGAGCTGGATGCAGTTCAGTAGAAAAAGCTGCTCCAACTCCCACCTACCGGCCCCTTTCATTTGATCACAGAGCTTGGAGGCCAACGACAATTTCGGCCAACACCATCTCTCCCCCTCTTGCCACACATCAGTTGGCTTTTTCACTGCTGGCAAATCACTGCTTTCACTTCAGTTAGGAAAATGCTCTCATGCATAAGGTAGCGAGCCGGTGAGGTCACTCTCCGACATGCCAGACCTTCACGCTCTTAGAGCCGTAGACGTAGGTTCTGGTCCATAGAAGTGGCAGGTGCACACTAATTTTACTGTTCCTGAACATTAAACTTTGTCAGCAGAGAACGCACCATCCATCCAGTTCAGGAATCAACCAGAAATCCTTACCGACGCCTGTCAACAGTCAGAGTTTCACCTTTGACTTCAGAGCTTTTAATACGAAGAGGAAGAGCTCATCCATCTAATGAGCTGCCGCGGTCAGACTTAACGTTGTCTTCTCGAGTCCTTAACAAGGACTAACCACTCAATTTGTCTCAGTCAACAGTTTCGAGCTCTGCCTCAGAGCCCGCAGCTGGGACGAGCAGTCCCCAGCTTAGCACGTACACTTACCATGGCTCCTCCTCCTCTTGTCCTACTATCTCTTTCCTAGTCTGAGGCTTCACGAGTGAATCCACCGCTCGCTCTAGCAGGTTCTCACAAAACGCCTGATGAACTTGTGCGATAGGATCCGCTACAGAGGAAGGAAAAAAAACCAAAAAAACAACAAACCCAAACCATTTCACTTGCATATGGTGATAGCCACCTCCCAATACAACCAAAAAGAAGAATCAAAATGTAGGAGCACGAGGAAGAGCACTAGAGGGAAATTCTCAAGGAATTAATGCAAAGATTTCTAAAGACTAAGTTTTCAGGGCCTTTTATAACCCTTTAATCTATTTATAAAGCTGCAGCCCTTGGCCAAACATCCCTCTGGCACTCCAGCCACTCAGCAAAACAGTGATGACACAGCTCTGCAGAGGATAAACCTCGACCACCCCCCAAGTCACCCCCCAGACATTCAGGGCCACGTCCAGGTTGTGTTCCAGCATATAAAGACACAAGCGGGATGACAGCACAGTATCCAAAGGGAAGAGAGCCAGCTCCTGCAGGCTGAGGAGACATCTCCCAGCTCCATAGCCCCTCTCACCCATCAAGACCACAAGCAGGGCGGACGTACAAGGGCAAGCTCTCAAACGAGACACCCGCTTTTGTCCCAGAGGTGGAGAGACTGCCAGGTGCTTCAAGCGGGACGCAAGCGGCTCTCACCAGGGTTCCTTTGGGTGCAGTACAGGCTCTCCTTCGCAGCAGACTTCACCGTCCAGCTTCGCTCCACAAAAAACTTCTGTCCCAGGGGGTGGCAGAGCCAACGCAGCGAGTCAGGGATGGCACTCCTCTCCGAGCTGCACAGGCTTTGAGCCTGGCTCAGAAAGTAGCTCTGGGGAAAGGAGAGGCTAAGATTGAGAACAGCATCCAAGGAGAGAGACACACCACTGAAGACAAAGGTCACACCGTAATTACAGCTCATATCGTAATTGCAGGCCACACTGTAATTGTAGGGCTAGCAGAGGCCCTGAGCTACGGCAACGCCAGCTTGCAGACCTTCCTAGAGTTCTGCTTGCAGGTGTGACGGGAGAGGAGACAACTCACCGCTAGGAAGCCAAGCTTGCCTCCACAGCGGGTTTTCAAGCCAACCGCAGCCGTCAGGTGGATTTCTGCCATTGTGCTGGGTGGGATCTTCTCTTCTGCGCACTCAGCCAGATTCACAGCACACAGGGCCATGTGCAAGCCCGAGTAAGCTGAGCTGGAGGGAAGTTTACCTGCACCAGGAGGGAAAGGAAAAGGGTTAACTTTTAAATTAGTTACCAGCTACTAAATACTACTGTGATTTCCAGGGCCACTATCCTAAAGAGACAACAACAACCTGTTGACATGAGAAGTTTACATCATATGCCTACTTGGTATTCAGGCAACAGAACAACCATAACTGAGTCTTCCTTCCACAGATACCATGGTTGGCACTCACAGCTTCATCTCAGTGGGAAAGCCCTGTATGGCCAAACCCGTTAGGATAAAATCATCAGCAAGTTTTGTCTCACTATATTAATCACTGTCTTAAAACTGAACTCTTCTGCAATCCACACTTGTACCTACACAGATAATATTAAGGACAAGTACTTATCCCTGGTGGCGTGGCTGCAATTCACACAGCATGATTAGGCAGAAGGAAGTTTAGCTTGGATTTCTGATGTGCTCGGAACCTATTAACATTGCAAATTGGTTTGCCAAGGAAGTGGCAAAAACAAGCATTCGCAAGGAACATTCAAGCACTTCCTTAGTACATGTGCACACACCCAGGTTTTCAAAGCATATCAACACCAACTGGCAATCTGCGCTCTACACAGCTTCGGAAATTTAAATTCTTCTAGCAATTAACCCCAGCCCCTGCTTCCACATCACGTTCCCAAATGAAAGGGATGAAACAAGCCCTTAACAGCAGCAAAAAGTGACCGGACTCAATCAACTGCTGCTCGGGAACTGCTCAGCCACCCCTGCAGATTCAGGAACACGCAACTCGAGACGCTGCTGTTGTTTCAGCTGTTCTTACAGAGCTCTCTTATTGCATGAACCTGTTGTGTTTTAGTAAGTGGCTCCTGAAATTTGCCAGCAGCAGCCCTTCCAGAAGAGGGAGGCTGTAGTGCTCTCCCTGTATTCCCCAGGATCAGCTCTGAGCCTCCTCGTGTGGCAAAACGAGGACAGCAGATCTGCCACCTCTGCTCCTACCTGTTATGTGGAGCTGATGGAGCTTGTGATACGCTAGAGCCGCATCCCGAGCGCTGGTCTTGGCCTCGTCCTCGAAGCCTGCGGTGGCCTCCCTTGCCCGCCACTGATGAGAAGTCCTCTTCAGCAGCCACCGCACCAGCGCCAGCTTCTGCAGGCTATAGCGGATCACGTTCCAGGACAGGCTGCAGGCCAAGTCCAGGCGGGAAGCTGGCAACGCTCGGCCGAGTACCGACAGGCAAGTCTGCAGGTTTGATGCAGCTGCGGCAAAATCCCCCTGCAAATAACATGGCAAAATGTTCAAGAACGAAAAGCACCATCACAGAGATGCTTTGGGACCTCCTTGGCATTGGGAGCAAGACAAACTCATGGGCAAGCTGGGGCAAGCTGGGACAAGACCTTTAGCTGAGTGAAATCAACATAGTCCCGGTAAACACAAAGGCAATTTACACTAGCTTCAAATCTGGCCCTACACATCTCCTTCCACCCATGGCTCTGATCCTGCACTGCCCGCGACACATATGAACGCTACGCAAAGGGGGCTTCCTGCCTTCTCAACCCACATGGAAATTTCAGGGTCCCCATATCAAAAGCCAAACGTTGCCTCAACAACGGAGAGGACTTCCAAGAGGCTGGAGGACAGCAGACAAACAGACACAGCAGAGGCCAGATTCTGGACAAAACCCAAGACCTTGCTGACAGATTGCTACAAGATGCAGCAGCAAGGAACAAGGACATAAGTTCGGAGCCTCTTCCAATGCTGACGTCCACGCCTGGCTAATTTAGGCTGAGGGAAGACGGCAATCTGCTCAAGACAACCTAGCATCAGCTTCTCTGAAACCAGACAGGATAATCCACTTGAGGAATGCCACACTCTTGCAAGTGCCGAGCCACTGCCTCACTAGGCCACATTTACGCAGAATAAGAAAAGAAGTATTTGATGCAAAACAACAAGTCAGCTTTACCCGTGCCAAATCCAGGTCCGCTTGCTTGCGATGCCTCCAGAAGGTGACCGATGACCTGGAGTGCAGCCGGGTCACCGGCTCTCCGTGCACAAGGAGCTTTATGAACACACTCAGCACAATCACTCCGTTCACGAGCCACAGGATCAGCGTGGGCATCATCCAGCCAAACCAACCACCTGCATCTGCAACGGGCGCCCCAGAAGGAAAGTTAAAAGTTAATACGGATTCTGAAAGCCCCGCAACAGGATGAGCGCAGACCCAGAATGATGTCTTGCTAGAGCTGCCACATGTGGTAGCAACTTTTGCAAAGACTGCATTTTAATCAGGAAACACCTGTATCAACATTTCTTCATCTGGACTCCAAGCTACAACATTCCCAACCAAATAAAAATAATTATTTTTGCAAGACTGACTTATAAAAACTGAGTCAGCTCTTAGAAAAATCAGAATACAAAGCACTCTTGGAAAACAACTTGATATGCCCACGGGTATTCAATACCTCAGTGTCATTTTTCCTGTCTTGATTAAGTTTACAAAGCAACACCGAGGCAGCATATTTACCGGTCAGGGAAATGACAGCATGCCTACAGAAACCCTGCGCTACTGTACTCTAAACTACGAATATAATGGAATAAGCATATTGAACAAGCCAGTTGCGAGACTATACAGCAACTGTGTTATCTGAAGTAATTCTTCACCTATTACTTTATTAATAAAGTTTTAAAAAAAAAAAAAATCGGCCAGTTACTTTAAAAACAGTAATAAAGTGAACATGCCTCAAAGATCAGTGAGGACAGGCGGACCCTTTACTCTGAACTACTTTTCAAGGGTCCATCCTGAGAGCCCAGGCTGCTGGGCTACAAACAGGTGTTCACTCTTCCCTCACCAGGCTGAGCAAAGGCTGGTTTTGCTCAAGGAGAATGCTGGATGTGGATGTAAACTGGAGCTGTGTCAAAGCACTCAGGGCTGGCTCTCCTCCCACACCCAGCCCTGCGGTTACCACCCCTCCCCAACCATTAAACAAAGGTCGTACAACTCCCTGAACACACAAAACCATCCTACTAGATCACACTGACAGTCCAACTCGTGACCTACAGCCATGATAGATGGAGATGGTCTTTAGGGAGACCATGTAAGCCTGTCCCCTTTCTGTGGGACAAACTATTCTAGTTCGTTACCTGACTCAATGGTCAGCACGTTCCTGCCAGAGCCATGGTGCACCAGGCTGTCAGACTCCGAGGTTCCTCGGGCATTCAGGAGGGATGTCAGAGGATTGAAGGAAAGGCAAAGGAATGTGAGAGCACAGAGGAGTATTCGAGAGCGATCCACCATGCCAAGGGCCACAGGAGGAGAGTCAGGCTCATCTTTAACCTTCAAAGGAACACCAGTGAAGAGAAAAGTAAGAGGAGAACAAAACCTGCTTACCATTCTTTAGAACCAAAAATGCTTATTCCAAGAGAGGGGTAGGGAAGAAGGAGAAACAGAACACATTTTAAAATTTGCTTTTAAGATCAAGATCAGCAAGAACTCCAGTAAAGCTTTCCCTAGCTTAGTAAGATAAGGCTGAAGTATTTGAGTGCCTTCACCTTCCTTCTGCTCCCAGTCATTTCAATTATCATTAACCGGATCCCTGGTTTAGGCTAGGATTAACCTTTACTGCCCTCACTCTTTTGAGGATGTCCTGGAAGACCCACTACTTCTGCGATATCCACAAAACAAACACATCAGCCGAAGATAGCTAACACCTTTCTTTTACTGTGGTTACTTACAGTCTCATTAACCACAGCTGATGTCATGATCCATTTTCAAGTTCTCCTGCTTTATTCACTGGAGATATACATCCCTGAAAAGCCACAGGCTCTTTGGGTCATGAACAGGCACTGTAAGTCCACAGAGACTGTACAGGGGCTGAACGCTAAGTACAGTTCTTCTAGTAGCTGAGGTATGGCTCAGATAATACAGCTCAGAAAGTTGTCTCAATCATGTAAGAAAAGACAAACCACACCCATGCACCTTCCTCATCCTCACAAAGGATCTCTGACCCCTACAGATCTGCTTGCCAGATGTCTGCTGGTTCCACTCTTGAGAATTAGGAGAATTTAAATTCTGGCCCTGATGTATCCCTGAAGTAGATGCCTTGAATTTCACAGCTGAAGTCACAAATACCTTTGCATCATCAAGGAGTGGGCTTCCTGGCTCTGAGTCAATGGAATAGGGAGAGAAGCCAGCCTGGGATCCTGAGTCAGAGGCTGGAGGAGACATCAGCAGCACGTTCTGGTTGAAGTCATCTATCTTCAGATCCACGTCGTTGTCAACCAGACTGCTCAGGTCAATGCCCTTCAACAGCTCTGCAAAAATCAGAGTGCATTATGTACACGTTTCTTGATCCTGCATCCTGGCAGCGTCACTCCGACTGGCTCTGTCACCTGGAGTAACACTGGCCACTATTGATGCAACGTGCATGTCATCTACCTCTGTCAAGAATAAGAAACTGCAAGAGGCGCCCTACATTCATGCTGACTGCCTCCCACCAGCTGCACAGCCTCCACAACTTACTGTTTTTTTGGTTAGCCAGCTTCAGAACCATGTTCTCCTGCCTCAGCTTGTGGTTGGCCTGCTGGAGGTATTTAATGTAATCAATGGCTTTTCTCAGGACTCCAGACTTGTGCATCTGCAAGGAATTAAGACATACGGAAAGCAGTTTATATGAAGCGTCAAAGAGTCACTCCTGCTTCCAGGAATAGCACACCCCTTTGTATCACGCGTAGATATAAAGAAAATGGTGTAAAGAACCACTCAGCAGCTGCAAAGAAACTAATAGGTATCAGTCTTCGAAAGACACACAAGGACTGAGGTCTCTCAAAGACCTTGTAAAAACAGTACAATGGAAACAGATTAACATCCAAATTACAATAGAGTTCACATCTAGGTTTCAGACACAAATAGCCCGTTGCAAGTACCATAGTTTTGAAATGAAGTGGCTCTCTTCCGGGATGGAACAAGCTGCTGTTTGTTAACCATCGTTCACTGTTTAATTCTGAGATAAGTGGTTCTCTCTGTGCCTCAGTCCCTTGGCCACCCCCATGAAAACATTTGCTTCCAGCAGAGCTTACAAACACAAGCCCACAGAACTACGAAGCACATTACCAACACTTTTAAAATGTAAGCTTCCAGTTCCACCCAGCAATAGAAGGTGACTTCACTAGTGCAGGTATTTGTACTGAGACCACTCAGGGTATGAAGAATACTACTCTCCCTGCTCTGCCAGCACGAGGCAAAGTGAATAGGAGAACCCTGAAGACGTGGTGCACCCCACAGTGCGAGAAATTTTCTAAAGTTTGAGCGAGCAGGAGTTTTTACAACTCATATTCGAAGGAAACAAACTGGAAAGCTCTGTAAATTCTCGTCCCTACTGCAGTCGCACAGAAAAGGAAACGTAAATCAAGCAAGCTCCGGTTTGGCAGAGTTATCAAAGCATCCACTTGGATATTCTACCTGAAGGGCCTATTTAAGTTAGAACTAACATAAGAACAAACGCATGAGGTATAGCTTATTTTCAAGAAACAGTACCACTAGTACAGTAAAACAATAATTTTACAGGTGACCTTTCCTGAATACAGTTATCTAGCTTTCCATCGCTCAAGTGTTTCTCCACAGTCTTATCCCAATACACGTGCGCGTACTGTTAACAGTCACATGTACCCAACTGCTTCCTTTGGTACAGCACTGAGCACCTGAAGACAAAGTATTTATGACACTAGATTTGCTCTTATTCCACATCTTTACCTTGGCATCTGTCCCCATGACAAGGTCCTTCAGCTCGATGATCTTGTCATTTATGGATGACCGGTAACGCTTTTCAATGATGTTGTGAGTTGTTCTCCTCTCTCCTTCTTTAGGTGGGTCTGGTTGCTTGACGCCCCCAGGAACTTGTTTGATGGGCACCTTTTCTTGCCCCACCATCACCGGCATTGTGGTCAAAATGGTCCCATTGCTCCCAACGAGGGTCTACAATGACAATGCACAACAAGTGTCACGAGGAATCAGTTTATAGAAGGTTTATGATGGTCAGTGAAGAAGGAGTAAACAAAAGAATAATCAGGAAAAGTTAGTACAGCTCAGAAAATAAGAGATATGCCAGTTTCCTCCCCCATTTTCCTTAGCTGACAAGAGCATTGGTACAGCAGCACAGAAAAAAATTTGCCACTCTGCCTCCCACACTGGTCACTGCAGAGTAAGAAGATCTCTTGTTCTCCAAGAGCATCAACACTCTTCCACCAATACCACGCTCTGTTCATCCACTAAACAGAGAAACAGACCAAGGCTCTTTCTCGCTCCTACAGTTCTTACACACCCAAGTGTCCAAATCCACCTTTTCTACGCACAAATAAAGTCATCAAATCAGCAACAAGCAATGATACTTCCAAGCTGTTAATGGCAATGTTAGAAAGGACCCAGCTATGGAAAAACAAGCCTTGGCTTGAGTGATGCAGTTGATTTGAATTTGATTAAATGGGGAAAAAAAAAGGATCCTTAAGCTATAAAAATGCCTTAAGATGAGGAACTACGGCAATGAGTGATAAACGCTGGCATGAAAAGCTCAAACTTGGGCATTTAGATGTAGGACAGACCATCTATACCAAACTAAAGCACTATGTACTCTGCGATGAAAGATGATGAATCCCACCAGAACAGTTGCACAGAGGGGCTTCTAGGCCAGCTGGAGTAAAGAAAGTTTAGGCTGCTTAACCCAGCAAAACAAGACTGAGAAGGGTACGCACGTCCTCGAAAATACACCAAGGATCAGGGAAGCGGTTATGGAGAGGAAGAATTATTTCTGTCAAAAGACAGGCTAACATAAATGGGAATAAACTAGCCATGAGCAACTTCAAGACCAATTTCAACTCTGAAATAGTCTTCTAATTGGGATATTAGAAATTAATTTAGTTTCATCTCAAGCTGGAACTTGACAAACAAGGGAATTTAAGTCCTACACCTTTCCTTGGCTAATTTCCACCAAATTTCAATGTGTTCAAAATGCTCCACAGATTGTGTCTCAGACACAATCACATGAGCCTTTGTGTAAAAGTGTCACCTAAAAGCAAGCAGGTTAATTGAAGATTTTAGCCCGGCTGCTAATTAGTACATAAGAAGCCTACCACGCTAAGTCAAAACTTAAGTCCAGACTTGTAAATTTATCTCTTCCCCAGTAAATACTTGAACAGAGATATCTGCTCAGTATGTATAAGATCATAATAAATGCGTCTTTGGGGGCAGAAGTTTCTCCAAGCTGATTAGAAGCGGAGGCCATGAAGCACAGCTGCCATCTCCAATGATTATACTGAATCCTCATTGCAAATGCCCTCTGAAAAGTAGCTTAATTAGTTTTCACATTCGACATACTGCTATTAGACACTACTGAGGGGGAAAAGAAAGTTCCACAGGTATCCAGAGTGAGTTAGCTTTCAGTTTCAAGTACCTTCCAGCAGTCAAAAACTGGATGGAATTTTTAGATCATATTCCTTGTAATGCCAGAAAAAGGTAAACAGAAATGTGCCCTTGGTCTTTGCTTACTGGCCATGGGAGGCTGCCAAAAAAGTACAATCTGTGTGTTTAGCCTTGGCAGAAACAGGGTATTACTCACTCTGGACATGTCTAGAGCAGCACACAAAACCCCTCCCGTTTGCACCACTGCAGGCTACTAAAGCCCAAGTCTCTTCCTGGCGTTAAGAGGAAAGGACGTCAGTGAGGAGAAGGACGGAAGGAGAACACCCATACGGTACCTGCAGAGCCGTGGTCTGAATGGGAGCCGTGAGTGCTGTCAGCGCCGGGTTCTGCACTGCGGCCATAACGGGATTACCGTCCGCCTTCAGGGTTGTCAAGACAAGGGAGTCCGTTTTTATGATCTGAGGCTGGACCAGAACCTAGGTTGAAAACGGTCACAGGTGAAGGGGAGAGTAGGCACGTGTTGCTCTGCTGATCTCAGCAGCCAGAGGTAAGCGATGACAGAGTTGTAACTTTACATCTCAGTGGATGGGAAAAGAGAAGGGCGAGTATTTCTTTCACCTTGCACCCTACGTCACCTGGACGGCTTTTGTCAGCCCCTGATGCAATCTCCGACCACGAGACAGTCTGAACAGCGCTGGAGGGAAGGAGGGGAGCAGAGGAACCACCAGGACATTGGTTTTCAAATCAGTCACCAGAAGTAAACAAGTATGTAAAAATACAAAAGAGCTGATGGAAAAGCTCCCTTCCCCTCTCCAGTTACACCTATAATTAGCTCTCTACATTAACTGGTTGAGTACTCAGAGTCTAACATGGCTAGGACAGCCTGCTTTGGCAAATACCTGTAGGATCCTTCCCCTCCTCCAGTTTCACTGAAAGGATCTGCGCCACAAATATCAAGCAGATCAAAACCAACTATAAGTTATTTCGCCACAAGACAGCTTGCTCCTATTTTTATTTTTTTTTTTTAAAATACGTCGTTGACTCTCAGAGAACACTATAAATGTCACAGTACAACTGAACCAGAGCATCTTTGTCATATTGAGGGAGTCCCCTAGCCGTAAATGTTTTTATCTAATACAAAGACAAGACTTTTTCACTCTTGTGTGTGCTTTAAAACAAGTACCACATAACAGTGTAGGAGCAAAAAGGTCAAAGAAACTGCGGCAGAAGAATTGGAAGAAAACATTCCAGTATCAGCCGGCCCTTATAAGACATGGTAGAGGTGGTGGACTTGTAAAGAAGTAGGCAAAAGTCAAAGAAAGCTTGTTCAAGTAAGGTTTCCAATTCGGTTTGGCAGCACCGAGTTACGAAAATATTTCAGACCAAGTCTAGTTACGCAGGTGTTCTAGTGAAAACAGTTTCTGAACCTTGCCCACTACCTGAAGTCACATCACAGCTCACAACAGGGTCTCTCACGCATGACGTGAATGAAGCAAAATGCTTCTGGGACACAGGCTGGCCAGAAACACCTCTCGCGCATTAAAACATTTGTGCAAAAGCAATCCCAGCCAGGACCGCCAGCCCTACAACCTTCACCACCTTTTCCCTGGCAAGCCAGCAGACCAGATCCACAAAAAGCTATTTCTTCTTCTGCTGGATCCCTGTGTCACTCCGCCTTTTTACTTACTGGAACTTGCTGAACCTGCGGTGCTGCAACCGTCTGGACCGTGGCTGGCGTTAAGGTCTGGATGGTGCCGTTGGCAGCCTGCGTCAGCACTCGCTGGGCTTGCACAGTCTGCACTTGCTGCTGGATGGTAACCGGCTGAACCTGGGAGGACGTCACCAGGCTCTGGACTTGAGGCTGCAGAACTGAAAAGCAGAAGAGATGTCAGGAATCGCGCAGAGACACAGGTTCTCCATTCCAGAGCCTGTAAATGCTCCTGGCTTCACTCCCCTTCTTCCCAGAGCTTCTTGGTAGGCAGCGTTCATCTAACACATCCCACACATTGGGAAGCTTCCAGCTTCTTTGGTGCCTCCTGCAAGAGGATGCTGCACCTAGAATAGCAGCTTTCCAGGAGGCACAGAGGATCAGCTAAGAGAAGATAAAGTCAAAGACCTCTGGTGTGATAGCACGGGACTCGCGACTGCAGTGACATTATGCAGCACATCCAATCAGCACTTGCCCACCCTTGCTGATCTTGGATCCTAGGATCCGATTTATCGTGTAAAGAATCAACACCTACTGGAGAGGATCAAGACAACTGGCATTCACAAAGGAAGATCCGGCCATCACTAAATATACCTATAAGCGTCTCAGCTCAGGGCAAGTACTGCACTCAAGAGCTGGGTAATTAAAATGTGCCTTCATTCCGGACTGCCACGTGGGACAGACAGGAGCTTCAGGACTGGATCTGCCCACTGCACCCATCAGTGGGAGGACAGGCCTGCTGACAACCATTTTTTAAGACGTACTTTTCTCAAGCCTCCCAAGAGCCACAGGGCAGAAGGCCGTAACAGGAGAGCAGCAAGATGACAACTATCGCAAGAGGTCACATGAAGACTTAAGATCTCATTTATGAAAGTTTCTCACGCTCTCCGAATTCCAAAGCCACGTAGGGAGGAGAAGGGATGCCCCACAGCCCAGTACCGCAAGAAAAGGAACATCAGGCTTGCGGTGGCTGCGGATGCTTTTGGAGTTTGAACACTGACACTGTTTATTACGAGTTCACCAGGACCACACGACCTCTACCTTGGAAACTCGTGGCCGCGTTCTGGTAGATCACCGGCTGCTGGATAATCCTGGTCTGGGGAGCAGAGCTGAACGTCGGGGTGATCATCACGGCCTGCTGCTGGAGCTGAGGCTGGAGCGGGGGCCGGGGCTGAAGGAGAGGGGCCGACCGTGGAGGGGCTGGAGGTGTTGCCTGTGCCGCTTTGACCGGCAGGCTCTGGAGCTGGGGGGAGGCGGAGGGCGGTGGGAAGGGCTGGAGCTGCACCTGGCTGTACGACCGCTGCAACTGCGGCTCCAGGGTCCCACCGCTGCCGCCACTGCTGCTGTTGCCCTGGAAGGTGCCACACAAGTGATCCGAAAAGAGATCTGGAAAGTCCCCTGCCTGGTTACTGACAAACTGCAGCATCTCTGTAAAACAGAAGAGAAGGCGTTCAGTGCTATTTTATTGCCCATACACTTTGTCACCCACCACTTCACAAAGACCATTTGACTCTTAGTCAAGAGTCAAATGATGGTGTGTGAGCTCTGCGTCCTTCAAAACCTCCAGAGACCACATCACACCAACCTACTACCTCTAGAGAAAAACCAAGAGGTGGCCAGCAGCTGGGCACTGCCGCTGCTGTTCAATGGGAAAGGCAGGACTCTCCTACAACACCTTCCCAGACCACAAGATCCAAGACTAGAACTTAAAGCCATCTCCAACACATTTAAAATTAGACTCTCATTCCATCACTGCTCCAATCTAATCCTCACAGAAGGAAGACACCAAGCACCTCCGCAATTCCAGCACTAACGTACCCAACTTTTAGGGTGCTTTCAAGCCCCCTATCCCTCCTGCCCCACCGAGTATCTGCAAAAATAAAGAAACAGGATAAGAATTCATCTTAACTTTGTTTTACTTTCAAGTGTACTGAAAATTGGGGAAAAAACACTAAAGGAAACAACGCTTTATAGAACTGTAGCAGGAGAAATACATGTATATGCTGAAACCGCCAGAATAACTTTTTGTTGATGTTTTTTTTTTTGCCTATTTATCCCCTGCCTGCAATCACTGCACAGCAGTTTCTCTCCATCCCACCTTCTCCAAGATTTTATCAGCCCACATCAAGAGGCTCCTACCGCAGCGCTATAGCTCTCCCCCACGGAGGAAGAAAATTTCACGACCAAGAGATCATTGTTCACAAGCAAAGCTTCCTCTTCCCTCCATCTAATCCAGTTTAATCCAATTATGCACCTTAAACTACCTGCACGCTTCCCCCAATCGGTGTGTAGGCAGTGGCAGGAGGAGTCAGACATCCCTCCCCAGCCCAGAACCCGCCCAACGCTACACTGGCTCTTCCATGGTTTTCTGAAAGTTTCTGGGGTTTGGTTGGGTTTGGGATTTTTTTTCCTGGAAGCAGGGAGAAAAAGGGAGCAGACCCACAAACATAATGGAGGCTTTAGAATGAATACATTTGGGTTTAGAAAGTAGAAAATAGATTTCTGATTTCTAGGGAAAACATAGCTCCTGGTGTAAGGAGCCCTTTGCTTTCTCATCCACAAACCCTTAGGATGCTGCTGCTGCGGTTTGTGAAGGGGGTTCAAAGAAGCAAACTTTTCACGAAATGTTTCTGTGGAAAATGCCCCAGCAATGAAAGAGCTATTAATCTGCTTCTCCAAAATGCCACCCACACACCATCCAATTAATTTGTCTGACGCTCCTGAGACGGAGCAAAGGGATCATCCTCCAGGCTTGTTGCTCCCTTCACAACTCTTTCACCATATTTCTATGTTATTTCTGCGATACTACTCCTCCTCCGACAGGAATCTTTCCACACCCTTTACATGCATTTAAGCGCTGACCGTGACCATTGCTCTTAAAAACTCAAGGTCAGGAGGACCCACATCTCCTCCCTCTTAAAAACTCGAGTTTTTAAGAGGGAGGAGATGTGGGTCCTCCTGACCTATGTACAACCCCACACTAAGTGGGGACGTGAGGTTCCCCCAGCACCGAGCCGCGGCCTCCGGGACCAGACCTTTGTCTGCTTCGAATTACATGAATGAAATATTTTTTTTTTTTTTTTTTAAATGTAACACCTCAGTAAACTTTCACAAAACACTACCGGAGCAAGGAGGGATGTTTAAAGATTAACACTTCTGCACAACATCTGGATGGATATTAAGCAGCTTTTCACCCTCCGACCGACGGCAGCTAAGACCATCCCAAATAACCCCCAACACCATAAACTTGATAATCCCAACTACGAACTTCTGAGGCTCTTGATTTCACAGCACTGCTGTTTCACTAACACAAGTGGGGAATAAACGTAAATCGGACGAGACTAGCTCTGGAAGGGAAAATTCCAGTTTAAGAGCCAAATTTCAAGTACTGTGTTTTAAAGAACATTGTGTTCGACACGGCAGATTTATTATCTTATTAAAAAAAAAACTACTCTTGTAGTTAAATCACATCTTTAGCACAGAGTCAACTTTGACTAAGCGCAAAAAGTCTAAAGAATTAGAACAAACCCACCTCTTTTAAAAAGCCCAAGAGTTGTCCTAGTAGCAAGACAAGAAAAATAAAACGCAGGAGAAACAGCAACATCCAAAATCCAAATCTCTGCCTTTTAAAACACTTGTGCCTACAGAGAGAACAGAGTGAGCACCTACACGGACTGACACAAAGCTCGGGGGTTGTCAGAGGACAGCTCTCGGTGACAAACTCATGGTGGACGGACCACCTGCACCCCGGGTGCCAAAGAGGCCTCAGCCCCTAATGCAGGGCAAGGTGTCCCTGCAGAAAACCATCCCGGACCAGCCCAAGGCTAAAAAACGTCAACAAGGTGTTACGAAACTGAGCCCACCGAGGACTTCTGCTGCTCCTATCAGCCTGGCGTCCGAACACCTGGCAGAAAGGCAGGGGCCGGGCTTTAGCCGCCTCTCCCAAGCGGTGGCCCAGAGCCCGCACACCGGCTGCTTTGACAAACACGAAGCGGCCGAGATCCCAACCTTGACAGAAACAACACCGATACCACGAACCCAGACACGCTTTGCACCCGTGACTAACTTGGACCTCGCTCTCCGGCATCATCCTACCAGCAGCGAGGTGCCGGTGGCCTGCTGAGGAGCTCGTGCCGGGACAGGAGGCAGAGCCAGAAGCTTTTGGCTCTGCATCAGGATCGCTGGACCAGCCTCACACCCCATCCGACATCGCAGAGCAGCCAGCGCATCCTCCGGCACGGAAAACCAAAAGCCATGAGGGAGGTGGTGAGGGTTCCTCAGCCGGAACAGGAGAGGAACGCCGAGACCCACCGCTAAGGAGACTTAAAAACCAAATCAAAACCCGTGCAGAACTTCAAACCCTGGCATAAATCCACATCAGGGCACAGAAAAAGCAGGATTGTCATGTACCTCCCCCACCCCAGGAAAATCCACCCAGGAGCCAGGGAGGAAGGAGAAGCTCTTTCTCCGAAGTTACTCATCGCTCTGAATCACACCTCTCCGTGCACACCGCGGTACAGAGTCGGCTCCAACTCCAATGGAATTCATCTCCGTTTCTGTGTGGATCCCGAGAAGTCATTAACTGGTGCTTAAACACGAGCAAACACCACCTTCGATTCGCATCAGCAACTTTATGAGCGATAAATAGGGCCCTTAGGTTCTCATGAGGTATATTGCTCTTTTACATGTGATAAAGAAACAAACAAACAAAAAAAGAGGGATAAATTACACCCCTCGCTACACTGCAAATCAATCGCAATCAGAAACTTAAAAGCAGTAGCTTAATTTTATCTCCTAACTGCTGAACAAGGATGCTTTAAGCACCACCCTCCCCCTCCAAAGCTGAGCTGTGTTTGGGATTACAGCCCGGGGTGGTGGGGGGGAACCGAGCCCCATCCCCAATCTGCGGCAGAGCTCATCGCGAAATTATATTTTTAATGGGTTTTCTTTTGGGGAAAGAAACGCTCAACAAAGCGCCGCGCGCAGGGGCCGGCCTCGTTTTGCTGCCCTTCGGCGGAAAACAGGGATTTTTCTCGTGGGCCTAAACTCTGGCGTCGATGGGGTCAAGTTTTAGGATGACATGGTGGGGGGGGGTAACAAAAATAAAAAAGGGGGAATTTAAGCAGTGACACCTGTTTCGGTGGAAGAGGGCGAGGAGGCGGGGGCTCCTCCCACAGACACGAGTGCCGGCACAGCTCCGGCAATCCTTTATCGCCGACTTTAAAACAGCCACGAGAAAACACGAGGGGAACCCCGGGCAGCGCCGTTTGCCCCGTGGGTCCGAGGCGGGAGGGGAAGGGCGAGGTGATTGCTCCCTCCCACCCTCCCCCGCGCCGGCAGCGGACACGCGTGGGAGGAAGGGGTGGGCGGCTGCGGGGGCTCGGACCCCCGCACCCCCCCCGCGGTATCTTGCGGTAACTGCCTCGACGCCCCCCGGCGTGGGTCAGGCCCATGGAAGCCGCTCAGAAGCGCTCCCCGGGCGGGGCTGGCCGGCGGGAGACACGCGTGGCCGCTCGCCGGGTGAGCGCTGCCCGGCGGGACGCGCCCCGCAACCCCGCCTTTACCCACCCGGGGCGGGGGGGGGGGGGGATTCCCCGCTCACCCCCCACGGGCGTTAAGAGCCCTGAGCGCGTGGGAAGCTCACCCCACGCAGCGGGCCCACGCCGGTGCGGCCACCCTGAGCTCCCACTCGTGGGGGGGGGGGGGGAGCGGGGCCGACGACACGACACCCCACGCAGCGACACCCAAGAACCCCCCCACTCACGGACCCTACCCCCCCCCCCCACAAGCAGCCCCAGGCCCACGCGGGGAGGGGTGACAGCTCCCCCCACCCCGCGTGGGGGAGCCCACGCGAGAAGCCGCCTTCCCCCCCCCAGCCCCCTTCCCCTTTCCCCAGCGCCCACCGTCGATGTCGCCCAGGGTGAGCTCGTCGCCCAGCTCGGTCAGGCTCTCCATGTTCTCCGCGCTCAGCTCGCCGCCCTCCATCGCGCAGGGGCCCGCCGCGGCCGGGGGCACCGGCACATCAACACCCCCCCCGCCCTTCACGACTACCGCCGCCGCCGCCCCGGTGTCTCAAGCGGAGGCTGCCGGCGAGCGCCGCCGACCCCGCGCCATCTTGGGCCGCCCCGGCCCGGCGGCCCCGGCTCCGCCCCCCCCGCCCCCCACCTGCCCGCCCGCCACGGCGGCGGCGGCGCGCGCGCCTCACCCCCCCACCACCACGGTTTGTTGTCAGTGAGACCAGGTCGCCGGCGGCCAATCGGCGGCGGCGGCGGCGCGTGGTGTGATGGCGCGTCAGCGATCAGCAGCTGCCATTAGCATGGGGCGGGCTCCGCCCACCTTATTAGAATATTCATGAGGGAGGCGGGGCCGGCGCGGGGAGAGGCGCGCTGCGCTGCGCAGCGCCGAGCACGGCGGACACGCGTGGGAGCGGGGCGAGCGCTGAGGGCCCCCCCGCCCACGGAGCTGGCGCCCCCGGGCCGGCTGAAGGCGGGCAAAGGCCAGGTGGAAGGCGGCGGTGGAGGTTAGAGGACGGGGTTTGTCCTCCCTCCCCACCCCCCCCGTGAGCATCTCCATCCCTCCGCAGCTCCCCACGGACCCTCCTCACCCTCCTGAGGGGCCAGACCCGACGCCCGCTCCCACCAGGAACGGGAGCAAGAGCCAGGCTTCTTTTACTTAAAAAAAAAAATAAAATAAAGTCAATTTTTATTCAAGAAAAACAAAACACACGCCGATTGCCACCCCCCACCCCCCCACCAGACAGACCTGGGTCCGTATTTAAAAATTCAGGACATTTCCCGTTTCCCGAAGGCCGCGGTGCCCCCAGCCTGGCACAGAGCACCCGCTGCTCAGGGACTGTCCCTCTGCAAGAGCCTCCTCTGCTCTGAGTTCATCAGCAACCACGAGAAAAGGCCAGGTCTGGGGGCCAGCCCCCCACCTCCCTTCCCGCAGCAGCCCAGACGCCCCACAGAGGGTCACAGCCCACGGGTTGGCTCCCACCCTGCTTCAGCCCTGCTGTCCCCATGTGCCTGTAAGCAGGTTGGGGTTTGGGGGACTAAATTAGAAAGGATCAGCCCCACAGCAGGGGGATGGGGGCAGGACGGCATGGGGTGCAGGACAGGCTCACGGGGGTTCAGGGCTGGTTCCCCAGCACCTCCAGCATCAGCAGGGCTTGCTCTACGGGCACCCATCATCTGCAAGGAGGGCCAAGAGCTGAAATCCCTCCTTCCCAAAAATTCACCACGTTTGCCTCCCTGCGGAAACGCCCCGTGGCAGCCGCCCAGGAGAGCAGGATGCTGTCGGGCCAGGAACCGGCGCCGCTGGCCTTTTCAACTACGGCTGGCTGATGAAACGCATGTTGCTTGGTAAAACAGCCGCTGGGAAGAGGGGAGAGCTGATCCGGCAGAGGCAGCAGATGGGCAGAGACAAGGTGTAACCGGGTGGGGGGGTGCCAATGAGATCACCGGCTTAACAAAAAAAAAAAAAAAAACAACCAACAAAAAAAACCCCCTAAAACTGAGAGAAGCAGCATTGCTCATGAGGCTGTTTGGTGTGATGAGCTCCCCGGCCCACCCACGACAGAGGAGGCACATTCAGCGCGGGGCACCCTGTGCTGCAGAGGGGAGGGTTCCCTGGGCTCCCTGTGGGGCTCAGCCACAGCGCGTGCCCCTCGCCCTTCCCCACCGTGGGTGGCAGTGCCCCAGCCAGCCCAGGGGACGGCCCTGCTGCCTTCCCATCTGTGCTTTGGCTCTGGGGGTGGGGTGCCCCACTTCGGCTCCCCCCAGCCCTACTGGGGCAACCCACTGGCACCGCCACCCGCCGAACGAAAGGGAAAGGCAACAAAACAAAACCCACGGCACAAATGGAAAGGGGACCGCGGGGCGCTGGCCCGAGGCCACCAAGAGGGAGTGAGCCACTCCACATCCCGGTGGCATCACCCCCACCGCGAGGTGCGAGCCCCCGCACGCTACAGCTCCGACTGCGAGCGGGAGATGCGCGGGCCCTTGCGGATCTCCTTCCGCTTCTCCTCCTTCTTCCTCCGCTTCTCCTCCTCCCGCAGTGCCTTCTGGAAGGTGTCAGCACTGGGGAAAAACTGCGGGGTGACAGTGGGGGGTCAGCATGGGGGAGCCCCCACAGCCTTCCAGATGCACAACTCCCCCCAAACCCACTGAAGCCATCGCGCAAGCCCCCCAGGGTGCTTGAGGTTGGATGTGGCACGAAGCAAATGTGGTCCCAATGCTTCCATGGGTCAGGCGGCCACGGGAGGGGAAAGATGGCATCGGGCACCGAAAACCAACTGCAGCCCAGTTGTTGGGGAATTCGATCCCCGCATTTCGGTCCAGCTTCCTCCGTGCTGGGGGTTTTTGGCCATTCCCCACCAGGCCACCCATTCCCTTCCCCAGCCGGCTGCGTGGAGCTGCAACAGGGATGGGAAAGCCCACGGGGCAAGGTGGTGGCATTGTCATCTTACCTCAGAGTGGTCCGTTTTAAAGGGATTGCGGTAATCGGCTGATTTCTCGCTGATTCCCAGCTCCTGAGCCATCTGCGGAGCAAAGCAGAGACCGCGTCAGGGAGCGGCACCTCCCACCCCACACCCGCCTGTGACCAGGGTCCCCTCCTCCCCACCAGCCCCCTCCATGCTCTTCCCCCGTCCCTCAGCCCAAGGACAGGCCTCAGACATGGGGTACGCTCCCCCTGCCCTCCTTTTACCCCCAAAACCTCACCCCCCAGCCCCAGCAGCAGAGAGGGGACGCGGCGGTGGGGGACCGTGAGCCGTACCAGTCCCAGGACCTGGGAGTGAGGTCCCTGCTCGAACACGCCCGTCAGGTTGCAGAAGCCGATGCCCCAGCGGATGAGGCTGTTCCAGTTGGAGTTGCGGTCAAAGTAGTGGTGCACGATCTTGGGGAAGCGTAGGACGACGTCCCCGAAGAAGGCAGTGTTCTCCACCACGTGGGAGTATGCTGCGGGGACAGCCACCCGCCCCGTCAGCACACCGGTACACACATCCCGTCCCACTGGCGCCTACAACCCCTCCAGGAGGCTGGGGGCAAATGGGTAGGCTCCCCAGTACGAACTGGTCAGAGAGGCAACAACAGGGTCCCCGACAGACAGGGACCCAGCCCAGGACTGGGTACATGGGGGTTTCGCATCTACCCCCAGTGCCGGTCCCAGGAGGAACATCAGCAATGTGCCAGAGCACTGTAAAAGGGAGGGGGGTAAGGACCAGAGCGGAGAGCAGACCTACCATCCTTTATCTTCTCATCCTGAGGGAAAGGCCCATCAGGAGGCACATCGGCAGCGATGAGCACAGCTCGGGAGTCCTCCAGCACCTGCCAGAGCCCTCAGTTACTGCCCCAGCCTGCCAGCCCTTCCCTGTACCCGAGGGGTGCTGCCCCAGCGGCCCCGCTTTGAAGCCCCACAGCATCTCCCCTTCAGGTCTTAAATCCCACCTGCTCGCCCAGCTCTTCTCTTTGATCCTGTGGAGGACCCTTGGCCCTCCCTGCTTCTCGTGCCCACCCTCTCTGGCCCCATGGCACACCGAGCCTGGAGGGCAGCCCATGCTGTGACTCACTTTGAAGAGTCCCTTGAGCATGATGTCGATGATTTTATATTGCTGGTTGACATCGTTGAGCTCAATCAGGTTCTTCAGCGCGTTCATCTGGTCCTTGCGCTTCACCTCAAACAGCTTTTTATCTGCACTACCGTCAAGGGTGCCGCTGGCACGCTCCCACCCTGCTCCCGCTCTCCCCCCTCCACCTGACACCCAGCACCATCCCAGTCCCCCCAGTTCTCCATGAGGTGCCTGAGGGCCAGGGGGCAGTGCCTTTGCCCAGACACCCCAGCGGGGCACTTAACAATGCTGGGGGCTCGTGGGGAGCTTTCTACTCGCCAGCCCCTGCTCTGGCTGACAGGCTGGAGGATGAGTGTGAACTCCCACCTTCCCCATATGTGTCTCCACAAGGATGCGTATTAAATATCTTTTCATAATTTGCCTGTTCGCCAGGGGATGCTGCTGTGTGCTAGGAAGGGCTTGCATTAGCCCACCTCCTCGTGGGTGATAAACGCCCATGGCACAGAGGAGATCGAGAGCTGCAAGTCCAGGAGTTCTCTCCCATCATCCCAGCCAGTGACCCTGATGCACTGAGACCCGCAGATGTGCTCTGCAGCCTGGCTGACCACACCGCTCCCGAGAACGGACTGGGAGGCGTGCTTGGTGCCCAGCATGCTGGAGCAGAAAGGAAAAGCAGCATGCTTGGGAGAACGCCAGGCACCGCCAGAAAACCCACCTCTGCTCCTGCACCCAGCCAGGCACTTGGTTAGCAAACCCAGGAGCTCAGCTAAAGCCCTTCTATAGAAGAGCAAAGAGGCAACTGCCCAGCAGTTCTGGGTCCTCTCTCTTCCACCCCCCCGTGCCTCTTTCTGTGGTCTCTGACCTTTTCCCTGCGTGCGAGTTCCCTCCAGCCTCAGCAGGCATGGGCAGGTCAGGCTGCTTGTGGGACACGAGGGTCAGGCTGCAGAAAAGGATACAGATTTCCAAGCCAGAGTCCACCCTCTGTTTTTCCAGGTCTGCAAAGCTGCCCCGGGATAGCAGCAGCGCCAGCAGAAAGGGGCAGATGAAGAGAAAATCCATGTTGGCCACCGCAGCCTGGAACAAAATGGACCAACAAAATCAGTGACCAGCGAGGAGATGAACCAAGGGAGAAGTCACACAAGCCTCTCAGGACCGATGGCACATTGCCCTCGGCACCAAGGTCCTTGCCCACCTCTCCCTTGTCCCCACAAAGGGTTTGAGGGAGACAGTGGCCAGAGCAGGGCCACGGGACAATGCTGCAGTGGGCCCACTCTCCCCTGCGAGGGAAGTCCTGGTCTCTCCCTCCTCTCTACCTGCCTCCGCTGCTGGCTGGGCACCAGCTGGGCCCCCAGGGATCTGACTGAGCACTGACCCAGCAGAAAAATTAAGTCCTACCCCTTCTCCCAAAAATAACAGCCAGCTTTTTGCTGGGTTTGCGAGTTAGAGCAGCTCAGCCACCGAAGCAGCAGGGCCAAAGGGAGGAGGAGGATCACCGAGGGGCTGAAGTCCACCTCTCCTTCAAGCACCAGGCTTGACCAGCTCAGCCACCTCACTTCAGCTACCTGGACCCTTCTGGGGCCACTTGCCAGGTGCCAGCTGTGGGCCTAATGCCGAAAAACAGGATTTGGGTGACCTGGTGGTAACTCCCCCAAGTTTGCCCCAAGCGTGACCCTCCCCAGACGGAGCATGAGGCTCTGCAGGGATGCAGTCAGGCAGAGGTGCTCCTGGCCACAAGGGTCCCTCAGACAGAGTCAATGTGCAGAAGAGAGGCCAGAGGAGAAGGTCCTTGAAAACAAGGACCCTGGTCCCTGGGACAGCCTAGACCTCAAAAAGGAGAGCAGTACCTCGGCCTGCAGACAGCAGGACTCGAGGCCGCCTGTCCGCAAGGATGAGGTTTCCGTGGAGCTGAGCAGCAGCCACTGGCAATTATGGAAGCAGCATCAGCTCCTTCACAGGCATCCCCCAAGCTGCCTCCTGCTCCCAAGGGAAAGGCAGACACGTAAGGCCACCGGAGCTGCCCTCGCCCTGTCACCCCGCTCCCCTCCCGAGCCTCTCTCTGCAGTGCCCGAACAACTGGAACAGGAACAAATCCCTCCTTCACACCAAATCTAGGGGTTCTTTTCCTTGTTGTTTTCCTTTTTTTAAATAAATACAATTTGTTCAACCTCAGCAGGAGGAAAGGAGCAGCAGCAGCTCCCACCCTGTGCCTGTCGCCGAGGCTGTGCGAGCCAAGGCCCTCGTACCCCCGGCGCAGGCAGGGAAACGGCGTCAGGCAAACGCCAGAAACCCTCTGTGTTATTTTGCTGCTGCGGCTCTGCAAGGGGCAGCACTCCTGGAAGGGAACAGGTCAGAATAACTACGACCAGTGTTACAGAGGAAGACCCCGCGGCCCTCGGCGTGGGCTCGGCATCACGCCCCGTGTTTTGGACACGACGCAGAGCCGGGACAGCAGCACGAGCCTCCCACGCCAGGCCCGCGGTCTGTCCCCCTTGCCCGCCCTGGCACGAGGCTTAAGGCCTATTCCAGCCACCCTGAAGGGCGCAAAGCATGCTGAGGAGCCGAGGCTGTAAGAAGAAATTCTCTATCCTGGGCAAGCAGGTGCTCTGCTGGACCCATCAGCCTGGTCGGCTTCCAAGAGAAGCCTGCTTCACCTTGCCAAAACCAGGACCCAAAGGCCCGAGGCCTGGCCCAGCGAGGGGGTGCAGGTCCCTCCTCTGCAGAGCCCCCCCCCACAGCTGCTCGCTCCCTCCCAGGCTCTCGGGGAGGAGGAAGAGACGCAACTCAAAAGCACAAACTGCGACTGCCCTGGGACCCAGGCATCGGACACATCCTTAGGACCGGGCTGGCTATTTGCCACGCTGGTGGAGAACTGGAGAGAGACCCTGGAGGCAGCTGGTGGCCTCCAGACCAGGCTGAAAGGCAAAGAGCAGAAATGCCGCCCGCGACAGCTCTGCCACGCTGCCCACGGCAGTCCCAGCAGCCTCATCAGGGCAGGGGCTCCTGCGTCCCCTCCTTCCGACATGGGACGCAGGCGGCCGGAGGCTGCCCTGTGGCTGCTCCAAGGAGGAAGATGTTGAACAGCAGCAGAGCGAAGCATGGCTCTCGGATGAAGCGGTTGCCGGCCAGCTGGCTGCCGCAGCAGAAAGCCCACCAGCCTGCCTGGCTGCCCCAGAGTCTCAGAACAAAGACGGGCTTTTCCAGAGACACAACAGCAGATGCTGCGATATAGGTGGCTAGTGTTTTCAATTAAAATGTTTTTAATGACTTTATAAATCCTCCTGCAGCAGTCCTACGGATTGTGCCATGGGACAAGGTTGGAAGAAGACGACCGGAGAACCATGCCATACCAGAAGCCCATCACCTTTTCGTCTGACCCCTTCCCTGCTGACACTCATTCTCACATCGAAGCTACTGACCATCGTCCATCAGGGCTGAAACACCCCAGTGAAAATGAAGCAGGAGCCAGCTGTTGCCCTCACCCATAGGGAAAGTGAGGCTGCTGGTGCCACATGGGACCAGCTTGAGCTTATTTCCCTTCACTGCCCTGCCCATTTCACCCCCTTTTAACAGCAGAGGACGTTCCCTCCTTTCCAGGCTGGGATGCGTAAGCGCAGGGATACCAAAGCTTCTTGCAGATGTTCCTCCATGCTTTTCCCACAAACCCTCTCTTGTGCCTTCACATCCACTGAGGGACGGAATGAGGCAGAAACACTGCAGAGCTGCTCCTCTCTTCCCTCCCTGTTCCTCCCTGAACTGATCCCTGCCAAAGTCGGCTCTGCCCAGTGCTCCCAGCACAGTTTGGGGAGCCAGGGCCTGGCCTGATGCTACGGATGGGAAGGAGTTTCCACCAATATTCCACCATCGCAGCCCCGGCCAGCTGGTTGCTTCAGCAGAAAGCCCACCAGTCTGTCTCGCTGTCTCCCATCCTCTTAATTTAGATGTGTTTTTCCAAAGACACGACAACAGATGCTGTGTTATAGATGGTTAGTACTTTCCATTAAAATGTTTTTAATGACTTTATAAATTCTCCTGCAGGAGCCCATCTGAACTGAGCATCCCCGGGATTTATTCACTTAATGAGCTTGCAAGGCTGCCACGCTTTGGTTCCCGGGAGGGACTTTCGCAGAACCTCCCTTCCCCTCTGCAGGGCACTGAAACACAGGGGGAAAAGTATCATCAGCCAGCTTGCCCTGGGAGCACACTGAGGCAAAATAAGGAATGAGAACTCTCCGCCCCACGAATCCATCGCTGAGCCGCTCCTCCATCAACCAGATGAGGATCAATCTCTTGTCACAGCCGAACCAAAAGCTTCAGAAGTGAAACACAGGTGGCTCCGATGACTTCTGCTAGGGCATTTCTACACAGGGCTTACAGGATCAGGTGCTTCAGTGAAACAACAGCCGCCGTTTACATCTGCTTACCTCAAAAGTCCCTTAACCACCAAAACCAGATCTCACGTATCGTAGGGACGGCCGCCAGCCGGGGTTAAGCAGCCCCAGCCGAAGCCAGCGAGCTGCTGCGATTTCCACCGGGGACGGATCCGTCCCAGCCCACCTCCCTGCCTGCCATCCCCTTGCAGGGGGCCGGCAGCACCCCGAGGGGCGCGGGCGGCTGGGGGCGCAGCGAGATGGGGATCCTTTTTGGAGCACCGCTGAAACTAATGGCAATCGCGCAGGGACGGAGGCGTGGAAATCGGATCAGCCGAGGCCACCCCGGCCGCGCTGTGGGAAACCCGCCCAGAGCCGCGTCTGGTCAAGCGGACGCGGCAGGCAGCGCACGAGGGGCTGCAAACCCACGGGGCGGGACGGGCGCTCCCCGGTGCTGCCGGCGCTCCGCTCCTCGCACCGGCTCCAACGCGGGGCTTCGGCGGGAGCCGGGAGGAGGGGGAGCAGGCGGCGACGGCAGAGCCCTTCGGGCAAGGGCAAAGCCGTTTAACCAAGGTCCGGCGAGGCACCCCCGGGGCCGCATTGCCCGCCCCGCTCATCGGCCACCCGGGCTGCACCGGCTCCCCTCCCTCCCGGCCCTCCCTCCGGCAGCGGCCGGCGGCAGAGGGGGACAGCGCCGCAGCGGCCGCTCCCGAACCCCCTGCCCGTTCCCCCGGGCTGCCCCCGCCTCCGCCCTTCCCTCCTGCCCCGCCACGGCCGGGCAGAGGTCCCCCCGGGGAGAGGAGGGCGCCCGTCTCCCCCGGCCCCATCCCGCCGCCTGCCCCGCCGTGCGGCCGCCCCCCCTCACCTGCGGGCCGGGTAGCGGGGCCGTGGATGGGCGCTCACGCCCGCCGCGCTGCCATGCCGCTGCCGCCGCCGCCGCTTCCCCGCTCCGCCCCGCCGTGTCACTTCCTGAGCTCCCGCCCCGCCCCGGCACGGGCACCGGCCCCGCCGGGACTCCCGCGGGCGGTGCGGGGTCCGGGGACCGCGGCCGGGGCTGGAGGGAGCCCGACCACCCCTGCCCCGGCGGCGGGAGGGTTTGCCCCGGCTCTGTAAGGGAAGGAACGTCGTTAATTAAAGCCCCGAAGAGAAAGGGGTTTGGAGGCAACAGGCAACCGGAGGTCTGGGGCTGTAGCCTAAGGGATGAACTGGAAGAAGTCTCCTCTTCCCGGTGGGACAAGCAGTACATCTGCTTCCCCAGGGTCCCGGCTGAGCCCCCCCGACACCCCGCCAGCCCAGCGGAAAGGGGCCGTCCCGCAGCACCACCAGCGACGGCAGGGGAGCGAAGCATCTCTTCCATAGCGCCCGCCTAGGACATGGCTTTCACCAGGCAGTTCTCTATTTTGGTAACCGAAGAGCATCAACCGAGCTTCATCCCACACATAAAAGGAAACCAGGCTTTATAAATGATTTTCAACAAACATTTTTCTGAAAATGAGCTACAAATTACTTCCTTCGTTCATCTTCTCTCTGCTACTCACTGGGAATAAATGGCAGGATGGGATCTCCTGTTCCATTCTTGCCTTGCTCCTCTGCTGCGTGCACCATATCTTCTCATTTCAGTCTCCAATGTGTGAGAGGGACACTGCCACGCTTCCCAGACATCTGTCATTGACAGCATGAGCAGAAACCAAATAGAAGGCACGTCTGAAACTCCAGCATGGCACTGGAATTCCCATAGTTGACACATTGCTGACAGGAGGTGTTCATTACTAAACCACCCCTCTCCCACGCCATGGAACCCCCCACAACACACGCGAGAAACACCAGTGGGGGTGAACCTGAAGAAAATCCTTTCTTGACAAAACTGATGTCAAAGCTTGTTTCTGACCAGAGGATTTTGTCTTCCATGTTCATGACTACCCTGTTCAGGTAGCCACCACTGCTGCTCTTTGACTGTATCCAAAACCCTTCCTAACAAAGATTTGAAGGTTTCATCAGATGTGGAAAACCCAGAAACGAGGAGTTGCTTTAGCAATGTAACAAGACCTCCTGTCCACCTTCCCTCACCCCTGTACAGACAAGCAGAGGCAGCGGAGAGGAACTTCATGGGGCTGGATGGTCCCCACCTGGACAACTTGTGCTCTGAGCATCAAACCACAGAGCAGTAGTATCAAATTAGGGGTAAGCACAAGGACAAGCTACTCCTCACAGATAACAAACACCTCACCCAGCACACACCCTGCACATGGCTGATGACAGTGTCCCACAATGGAGAAAGTCCCCACCCCAACAGGAAATCTCCGCAGGGGCCACTTCCATCACTGCTATCTGTCTGAGGCAATGCAGTGTGATGAAAACAGGAAAGCAAAAGCAGCCCGTTTGAGAAATAAACAAATACTGCGTCAGGCTCCCTCTTTCTCCAAAAGTAACTTGGGAGCGGGCCCTGCCTCCCATCCATGGAGAGGAGGAGGATTCAGTTCTCACCAGAGGACCCTAAGGCCAAGCAGAACGCAATTTGGTAACTCCACTCAGCAGTTTCTGAATGCTCACTGTACTTCGAAAGTGCTCAGGTCATCTTTGGGTTGCCACAACTTCACAGGCATACCGGTACTAGTTAGCACACAGACAGAGGTTAAGTGATTGTTCATCCTCCAGGAAAATCAATACAGGGGTCGTTACTGCTCTGAAGTCACAGGCTCCCTGGCCTGCTCCCCTTTCACCAGACCACCTCTGCCATACAGATGAATGCAGTCCCAGCAGAGACCCATCTTTTATCCCGAATGTCTCCTCATTTCCCAAATGTCTTCTCAAATTTGGGGATGATGAAGTCTTTCATCCCAAAGTTAGCCAAGTGTAGCAACCACTCAGGGTTTTTCCATTTCTGTTTGCCTTCAGCTAGAACAAGGGAAGGATGAAGTAACGCTTCCACCTCTGTTACACCTACCACCCTCGCATCACCTATCCAAGGTATCTGCCCAGCAAAGGATACACAATGTCCTGATGTTTCACACAAGTGCTCCTCTGTCCCAGGAGGCGCTCCAGCAAGGTCTGAATGGTCCCTGACTGCACGGGCTCCACCTGGCAATGACTGCTCTGAATCTAAGCAGTCAGAAGAAAGAATGAGTTCCAGACGAACAGGAAACTGTTGGGGTTGTTTCTTTATACCTCCCTCCCTCATCTCCACACAGAGCAATGAGCCCTTCAAACTTTGATCTGGGGAGAATCAAGGGGCCACCCAATATGACAACATGGTTTAGGCAGCTGCTGGCATCACTCTCTTTCCGCTTTCACTGTACATCCCTCAAGGCAGTCGGCCAAGCTAGCAGCTGCAGGATTCCTCTTCATCTTACTATAACCTCCTCAAAGGAAGTTTGATGGCTCCCCATCAAAGGCTAAAGCAATTCTGCAGGGATCGCCTTCTCATTTTGCAAGGCAGTCAACCACTCTCTTACCTGACAAAGGAAGAGGTGAAGAGCACGAGATGTGGCCTCAGGCAGCTCTGCTAAGTTGGCTTCTGTTGCCTCCTGGAGAACCTGGCTAATTTCTTTTTGAGAAATAATATTGCTGCTCTGATATCTCAGAAACTTGAACAAAGGAAAAAGTAGAGGCATTAAACAGTAAAAGACCCACAGACTCCAACAGTGACTCATCTCCTGGAAAGACCTCTTCTGTGTAATGCTGCAGCACCTTAACCACAGGCCTGATTTTTATATCCATTCGAACAGAACCAGTGCAAATATCCCTGTTGATGGTGCTCTGATTTATAACCAGACTTATTTTGGTTTAGGTTGGGAAGGAAATTAAACAAACCATGTAACCTTTAAAAAGTGAAATAAGAATAACAAGATTCACAGACCCATCATGTATTTGGAGGGATTAGGTTAACATTAATAACCTCTTCCTCTCATCCACTGCCATGAAGGCTTTATCTTCGGTATTTCTGCAGGATCGGACCACATTCCCTCTCTTGCTCACGGGCCCCAGGTACAGCGGGGCAGTAGATTGCGGTAACTCCCTGCCCTGAAAAGTTAGGTCTGTAAGGTGAAAGATGAGGAGACAAGCTGTGATGCCAAGTGGAGCTCTGCTCTCCAGAGAGCCACAGCACGCTCCCTGAGTGGAAGCAGCTGTTGCATGTTCCCTGTAGGTTTCCCCTCTCATCCCCAGGGGTCCTAGATGATATAAATAAATGCTACAAAGACCAGAAGAACAGGACGTGCTCACTAACAGCAGTGAGTTTCTGCAGGGTGTGGAAGGGAAGTTCACTTCAAAGTATCATTATTATAGGTCACGAATATATTGACAGACAAAGCCACTGCACTATCTGAGATTGTGTGCGTGGGGGGGGGGGTGAGTTCCAATAACCGACCCACATGCAGTGTACCAACATACTGGGAAAAAAATGGAGAACACCGTGCCCTTCCTCTGCTCACCAAAGTCATCAGCCTGAGAACTTCTGGCTGCAGAAAGGATTTCTGACCCCCACTGAGTAGTGTGAAGAGCAGGAATCGGTGCCATGGCTGTGAAGCAACATGTAGAGCTGGGAGAGAAGGAGAAGTCAATCATAGACAGCTTTAAAATTGGCTAGTGACAGGCTGGACCCGGATGACAATCTTCAATACTGACACCAAGTTTTCTCTTCTAGACCCCACGCTGTGAAACACTAAGGGGATATTTTGCCCTGTTCTTACTTGCTTTTTAATCTGGCACTCTTTGGGCAAGAGTTTAGTCATGAGGACAAAAGCTTAATAGCTTTTTAAAGCTGAAAATACATTTTGTCCATCTTTTTGCTGGTACAGGAAGACAAACCTTCTCCTGGGGTGCGTGTCATAAAATAGTAAGGGGATATCTTTAGCCCAGGGTTTTAAAAATAATACCCTCTGGTTTCAATATGAGGACAAGTTTCCTGACCATGGGTTTTATTTAGCTGCAGCATACTCTTTGGGGAATGAAGAAAGACCTATAACATTAGCTGCACAAACCAAGCCTGAATCTGCATCAGAGAGCATACTCCAGGGACCAGACAGGCTGATAGCAGCAATGCAAACAATGAGCAGAGAAAATGTTCTTAATAAGGAGCATATATGATAAACAGAGGTAGGGCTCAAGGACACTGTCTGTGACAGTGTGAAGTCTCTCACTGAACACTAAAGTGTTATTACCTTGTATTATTGCAGGTTAGGACGTATTTATTGCATGGGCAGGACAATTACAACAGGTCAACTGATAGAAGCTGCTACACCATGGCAACTCACCAGAAAGATCCCTTTTCCACTGGCAGTCATGTAAATTTCCTATTACCAGTACAAGAATCTTTTCTATGGGAAAACACCACTAAAAAATCATGTAAAACATTGGGGTTATCTTTTAGTTGGTGGAAACAAGGAGGTACCAGGCACTGTGCACTGAGCCTGCTCTACACATCTGGAAAAATCTCTGGACCAAGAGAGGGTTTTAGAAAGCCTCAAATGAGGCAACTCCTAGAGACAGAGTCCAAGCCACACTCTTTGCAGTATTCTCGTCTCTTTCAGTCAAACATAGCTATGGCTCTCATTCTGCTTGGAATAAGGAGACTCCTGTTATTGTTGTTGTGAACTTATGCACCACAGAAAGAATTTAGGCAGCCAAAGTGACAGGTTCAGCTGTTGCTGAAGCAGCATTTCATTAGCATAATCCCAAATCAGCAGAACCTCCCCCATAACATGACACCTTTTTTTTTTTTTTTTTTAAACCAGCCTTTTCATAGTCTCCCTTCAGCTACTGGCTGTCATTCATCTGCAGTATTACATCTTCATTCAATCAATTCCTCTCTCCCACCAGTGTCCCTTTTGTCCAGTGTTCATTCACTCCATCCCCTTCTCTCTCAGTGTTTAAATGACTGAATTGAATAGGTCAGGGTACAGAGAACTTTCTGTCTGCTTTAAGATCAGAGACAGCACCTGGAATTTGTAGCAGGAGGCTGACAATAAGCAGAAAGGACTATTCTTCTCTCTGACTGTACAATGCTGGCATATTATGTTATATTGCTAACATGGTATACATTACGTCTGACATGGACTCCATAAACCAAGGTCTGCATTCGCCCCTGGAAATCTAGAATTTCCAGCTTCCATTCCCTAAGGCTTCCAGGTACGCTGTTCTCCCTTCCCCTCCCTCAGAGCCAAACTGTGACCAATGCTGTCCACATGGAAGACACATCATATTCAGATACTCCCTCCCTTATATTCATGGTCTAAAGATTTGCTACAATTTGCCTGGAAGTGAAATACTATTCCTATACTCTTTCCATTCCTAAACCTTTCACTCTTACTGTATCAGGGGTTGGGGAATGACTTTTTTCCTTCTGGAAAGCATCTTGGTGTCCAGAGCCAAAGTGAGGGCTCATGCCTGCAGGGGAGCCAGGCACTGTGATTTTATCCCACAAAGCACATGATTAACTTTAGGCATACAAATAATTTTTCTCATTGGGCATAAACTCATTAAGCATCTGCTCCAGGGCGCTACTGGATGGAGATCAAAGAGCTCAAAATCACTGCAGGAGGGAAACCCAGGAGAAGAAAGGGCAGGAAGACTTTACCAACATCCTGGTTCTTCACATACAGGTATTCCACTAAGGTTTCGAGGCAGGCAAGGACGGCTTGAGAGAGCAGCAAGTCTTTCTGGAATACCAAGAGCAGGGAAAAAAGAAAAAAAAAAGAAAAAAGTCAACAGCTATTGCGAGAGGAAAATTCATAAAGTGTCAGGATCTGAAAAGCATGCAGCACAGAAAAATAACACCCTTCATCTCCTTCACGGGATACAAAGTGCTGCAAATTATCTGTCACATCAAGGAGCCAGACAAAGACACGACTACTCATTCTGAGACTAAAAAAAATTAAGTAACAGCCTCCAAAGAACAAGATGGGAGCCCAACATTGCTCGAGAGAGTTAAATGTAAACCGATGTACTATCCCCTGGAGCCCAATATCATTTTGGCAATTTAAATGTACACTGATGTACTACCCCCCAAAAGAACCTTGCCAGGGGTGGGGGGACGGAATTTTTCCAACCTATGTCCCTTTGGGTGTGGTGTTCCTGCAGAGCACATGGGAAAACAGAGATTAGCACACAGAATTTCAGCTATCCAGTTCAGCAGCAGGGAGTACCATATAGCTTGATTTACTTTCTTTCTCACTGCGCCATGCTGCAGCAAGAGTATTTTCCCTCCTCCTCATCACATGTCTCTAAGGGGTGGAAAATGCAGGCAGAAGATAACAAAAAGGCAGCCCCTTAGGTTCTGCAACAGGGTGGTTTCTCCTCAGATTAGTGTACCTGCTTGAAGCCCAACACTAGTGTTGTTCCAAAAGTCATATTTTCTATACCTGCAACTGGACATGCACCAGAAGGTTCTGCAGACTGACAACAAGCGAGAAGACCTGCTGCGAGGTAAGGGGGTGCAAGGCAGCATCCTGCAGTGATGATGGCTGTGGTTGTGTAGCACCTTGGGCTGTGTTTTGGCCAACAATCACCAGCAGAGAGGAGGAGAAGTTCTGTCGCAGGATAGCTCTCAGGAACTGCATGATGCTCACTAGACAGGGAGGGAGCTGCTTATTAGTGTGTGTCAGTGTTTTCCTCTCCCCTGCCCTGTGTTGGTGCCTGTGCAATAGCATAAAAGAGGTGAGGAAAGGAAATTTGGGCTAAGGGCCCACTGGAGTTGCCCAGCAACTGCTGACAGCTGCAGGCAGGAATGGCAACATGAGTTCCCTTGTTCGTCTCCTCTCTGTGAGACACTATCCCAGTTCATGCTCAGTTCCAGATGTCACTATCAACCTCCAAGGAAGATTGGTCCAGCAGAACTCCAGACAGCTCCCTTTTGCCCTTTCTCACCACCAGTTACGTACTCCCAAAGCCAAATGGACCAAATCTTCCAGATCCCCACCAGCAACTGCACCATCCCATCCCAATGTCACCAGTTCTCCCTCGTTGCCTGTAATATGGTACTAGCAGCTGCTTCCAGTCAAATCCCTGTAACAGATGCAAAATACCTAACAGCAGGATTGGCTTCTTCTTCTTGAAGATGACTGCATTCACGACTTTTGTTAGGTCTAGAGAGAGTGTCTGGTGAACCTAGAGGAGAATTAAATATAAGAGAATAAATGGTGCTGGTTTGGACCAGGTAAAAAGCTCCCTTATGTACTTTCAGTCTTTAGACACTACCCCATGATGACCATTGAAAAACAAGGGAACAGCAACAGGGTTTCAGGAGTCTGACCCAGAAGGGAGAGCCACATCACTGGGCCCTCAAGTTTCACTCATCACCAGTTGCCAGCCCCGCACAGCTTCCAAACCACAGTGCAACTCGTTTGCCTGTCTTGCTCTCACTACTCCCTGCAGGCCCTCTGGCACATGGCTGGCAGACTGCTGAGCACATGGAATAGCAGGAACAGCCGTCATCAAATACATCTGTACATTAGCCACACAGTCAGGCAGCAGTGATGACAAGAATCTGGCCCTGCCTGCTGGAGCTGGGAAGCCTGCAAAGAGCCCAGGGCTAGGAACTAAGACATGGGTGAAGGAGGCAGAGGAGGTTAGGGACTTGGGAACTAGATAGCAAAGGTGGGCTTGAGAGGGCCGTCTGCAAAATACTGTTTCCATCACAGAGCAGACATCCAACAGCAATGGCATGAAGACTCACAGAGCCCCAGATGGGTTCAAGCTCTTCAGTAAGGCAGAGAGTTTACACGGAAGGGCAGGCATAAGGAACACAGGGCTGATTCCTTCAACCTGTCTTCTGAAGAGAGAAATATTCAATAGGAGAGCTAGGAGTACCTCCTGCAACAGGGTGGCAGTGGTTACTTGTCTGAGAACTGACAAGCCAAAGCCTTTAATAACCTACCATCCACGACCCACGTTTATCTGCAGGCTTTTGCTAAAGCCATTAGCAGTAACACAGTTAAGATGCAAGCTTGCTATGGCCAGACAAGTCCGCATCATTAACACCAGCCTGAGATGAAATGTGGGCAACTCGCATTTCTTGGAGCCGTTGTTCCCCTCTAAAAAACTGCAGGCTCAGGGAGACAGCCTGCCATCAGCTAACATTCACAGCCACAAAGGCCAAAGTCTCTCTACAAGGGCCTCCAGGGTGCTTTGTGCAGCTTCAGCAATACTGAGCAGCAGAAAGCAGCAAGAGAAGTGAGTCTTCCTCTTATCCCCTCTCCTTCTCCTGCAGCAGAAGATTAGAAACACTGAAGCTTAGAAATGCTGAAGCATACTTGAACCACTTCCATTTGTGACCTGCATCTGTAGTTTCTTTCCTGTTCTCTGGTGCAAGAAGGATTCTGGATTGCAGGTCATAGCACATCAAGCCAGTAAGGTATTGATGAAGCCAAACAACAGGCTTGTAAGCCACTAAATGATTGCACTTCAAGGATCAATATGAGCTGAGAGGGTCAATCACAGAAGATGAAACTCAACATTAGCCACTACAACTGAGTCCCTTTTGGGACCCACACGACACTGACCACCCAGACCCAGCTGTGACTTGTAAACTGAGAAGGTAAATTGTGCTCAGCAGTTAATAGAGCAGAACAGGCAGGTCTTGCTATGCATTCACACAGCTAACAGTCCGTATAAGTCCACTGCTGTAAAACCTAAGCAGAGGCAGCACACCTGTGAAGTAACAGGCGCACACTTGGTCTCATTTGGACTTTTGGAAAAAGTCTTCCCTCAGTATTAGAGAACCAGCCCTTGCCTCTCTGTGCAGAAGCACACATGTCCTTAATGTGATTTTATCATCCACGACTCCCAAAGAACATACTCTGCCGGGCAGAGCTCACAACTCACAACATGCTGTTTAACTCCATATCACGAGAGGGAGAGAGGCCTAGGTAGATACTTCAAAGGAAACATTATCCCCATGTGTTGGCATTCGAAAGTGCTTCCCTCGAAGTTGTAATTCCATTATCAGCTGACAATCAAGCTTAGCTCTCTTGTCAAACTGCAATGCGTCAAATAAAATGACAGCTGTCCACATTCAGCTAAAACCGAGCACTCACTTGCCACCAATAGGTTTGGATTGTGACTGTTCCACTATTGATCATTTTAGTACCAAAAAAGCACTTCGCAACATGGGAGCTGTGTCTTCCACCCCCAGCCTTTCTTTAAGAAAGACCTTAAAACGGATTTTGCTCCGTCCTGAAGAGGAAAGTGATTTGGATTAGGAGGGCTGGGTATGCACCTTTTCCCCCATGATTTCTGCCCCTCTCTAACTCTCCAATAATTTGTGTCTCAGCCTTCTACAACATGCTAGCTTCCAGTCCGGCTGGAGAAGTGCAGCAAGGAATAACTTGTTGACTATAACAAAACAGCAACCAAGGCAAGCAGATTCCAGGCCAAAGCAAACCACTTCCCTCTGCTAATGAAGAATTTTATTATTTTTTTATTATTTTTTTAAGGTTTAGCCATTCTCTGGGTCTGAATGCTAGAGTGGTTCTAACCTCGGTATTGTAGCGATGCTGATACAGCAAGAGGGACGCAACCAACAGCCATCCAGAGCACAGCAAAGCATCCTCAGATGACAAGTAAGCAGGGGGAGGGGACCGCAACCAGGTGCACTCCAAAACCTTCTGCAGGAGCTCTAGCAAGGACACATTGGAGAGCAGCACAGCCACTGCTGTATGGGAGAAACATAATCAGAGAGGCTGATGGGATGGCACAGGTTAAACCAGCTTGACAAGCAGAAGAGATGTGCAGAGCACGCCCCTGCTGCAGTGAGGCAGCCCCAGCTGCCACAGCTCATCAGAGTAAGGCTGTCCAGCTATGCTGGTATTCATCTCCCACAGCACAAGCGACCAGTTGGCCAGCTAATAAAACGACCGGCCTTCAGCTAACACAGCTGGAAGGTTGGTTAGAGCTGTTCTCTATTATTGTTTAATTTTTTGAAGCATGGCAATAGCAGGACTTTTCAAACAAGGCACCAAATCTCCACTGCTGTGCTTTATGAACAAGAAAAATACAGTGATTCTGTCTCTCAGCAGCCAATTCCTGAATCATCAGAAGGTAGTAAAACCAAACCAAACCAAAACAAAACCCTCAATCTAAAAAACCTCATCACAAATACAAAATGGTCTTTGTTAACTGTAATGCTGTGCCTGGAAGGGGAAAAATACACCTTACCTGCTGAGACAGTTAGAACACAGCCTCTGATGGCCAAGCTACAACCTTGCCAAGATTAACTTAGCGATCAATACAATCTTGCCTCACCTCTCTGTTGACTACAAGGTGTTGTCTGATGAAGGCTGCAGTACAGAAAATTCAAGGATGGCTGCAGGAGGTCAGTGTCCCTCGGCTTGCATTTCCCACAGAGATTACTGACTGGAAATAAAAGAACGTGCATAACACAGACACGAACATAACAGAGCACCTCAGCACAAGAAAGAAGTCAGTCAGTGGGGAGAGAATTCAGACAAGAGCGACACAACCTGAAGTGAAAATAAACAGAGCATGGTACAGACAAAGCAATGGGCATCTGCCCTAGAGTGTTTGCTTTAGACTGAACAGTGCAGTGGAGGATGATAACAGGGAGGGGGGAACAGAATCATAGAATCATTTAGGTTGGAAAAGACCCTTGGGATCATCGAGTCCAACCATCAACTCCACTCTACAAAGTTCTCCCTTACACCATATCCCTTAACACCACATCTAAATGAGTCTTAAACACATTCAGGGATGGTGACTCCACCACCTCCCTGGGCAGCCTATTCCAGTGTCTGACCACTCTTTCTGTGAAGAAAGCAAATAGGAAAGGGTATGGGCACGTGTAACATTGGGCAGTAATAAATCCAAGAGCAACAGACTATAAGTTACCTATTTCCACAGACTGAGTTTGAACCTATTACTAGGTCAACCATAAACAGCCGTGTGCCTGTCTCACATGGTGATCAGTCTGGGGAATGGCATGGAGAGCTGTGCTCCTCCACTCTCACCAACTCTGCTCACCAGGAATAAACACGCCATGTTTGTTTTAAGCACCAAACATTTAAGAACAATGTTTAGCAAGAGTTTGGGAGGGAAACCCAGGACTGCAGGGCTCAGCAAAACTGTCATAGGACATCTTTTGAAGAGCTTAAAGTCTAAGTAAGCAATTCTCAAAAAACACACATCAACACGCCTCCCCACACTCTTTCCATCTACGAGCTGGTTTCACGTAGGCCTCATCAGAGGAGAGTGCTCTGCACACCCACTCCTGAAGAACATAGCCTGGGGAGCCAAGCAGAGAATGAAGGGGCTGGCTGGGGCAGGGGGAGGGTTGTTTTGAAAAATACAGAGCAGAAAGCAAGAGCAGAAGGAGCTTGTGACTCCTGGGAGCATCTGAGCTGTGCTCTGAAATCACAGCAGCTAAAAAGGGCTGGTATAAAGAGGACATGCTTCTTCCACACCCCCAGTTCCCTTGGCTAATGAATGTCTGAGAAACACTGCCTCTTTACAAGGGCAACACAGGCAGCCCCAAGACATAGAACATTTCAAATTGAAGCAGATAGTCCTTCAAAGTCTGCTGGAGAGATCAATTTGTCAGAGCGGGGAAAAGATGAGAGGGTGGATCAGCTGAGCTTCCCTCTAGTATCTATTCTTTTTTCACGGTCTGCATGAACCTCCAGTAGCCAAGTAAGAAGGGAGAAGTCACCAAGTAAGGATCACCAGACAAGAAAGCAGGTCACAGTATGGCAAACAAACAAACACAGCCCGTTCTTCCATGTCTCTGGGGTGGAACGCGCAAGTCCTGCAACTGGTTGGGACCCATATACTCTGGACTCACACTCCAGGAAGAGCCCAGGTTCACTAGGCTGCGGGTTCCTGATGGCTGGTTCACGGGACACCCCTGTGGCGTGAACCCCACAGGGGTAGGCTAGCAAGTGTGGACAGGGAAGGATGTTTCAGAAAGCACAGCAGCAATACTGTCATGTGCCAAGTCAACAACAGTTATAGACCCTGAAATAATGTCACGGCCAGGAGAATACTTTGTCCACCTTGTGAGGTTTCAGACAACAAACGTATTGTAAAAGCAAGAGGCAGAGAACCTGGGTTTTGTTGACTGAACTGGTAACCAGGGCTCTTTACAATGCTCTAGCTATGAAAGTATCTCAAAGCAACCATAACTGTAATGCAAGATATACCTTCTCTCAAAAGACAAAGAGCCAGCCCCTGATCCTCTTAAGGAACAATTAACAAACACAGATCAAAGCCCCCTGGGAGAAAATGGAAGCACAGACTCACCCTGGTGAAGCAGCTTGAAGTCTGTGCTGTCCAGTTCCCTCACACCCTTGCTCCGCAGCTGCACCAGGAAAAGGAGGCTCAGCAAAACAGGCAGGTTCCTGTTAGCTAAAGAAAGGTGCAGACAGCTTAGCTTGTCAGTGAACTTTAAACTGTTGTACCTTAAAGCATGCCAAGAATTGGTAATTTTCCAGCTTGGGAATGAGTGTGGGTTAGGGGATGAAATATTCCTCCTTTACAAACACGCTCACAACTAAATTCTCATGTCTACAGTCACCTCTGGATCGGGCCCCCTTACATGCTGGATCCTGCCAACATCATTCTAGAACAACTAGAAAGGAGGGGAGAAAAGGAGGCCAGGGTCTTTTACACACTTAGTGAACCATGTAAGGGGCACGGTCACTGCACATTCAAATTGACACTTAATAAGGTAGAAGTCACCTGCCCTTTGCAGACTGCCCTCTTCCCATCTACTTGACCATCACTGGTAGCCCAAGCTTTAACAGCAGCCCAGCACCTCCGAGTGCTCAGCTGGACAGCATTTGTTCTCCAGCACCTTGTGAGGCCAGAAGATGCTGCCCATCCCACCCCACAGGGCAGAGCAGAGACAGTAGAGGTGAAAGCCCCACATGGCAGGTCTGTACTCAAGGACAGTGGAGCTGGTCAGCCACCCCAGGGCAACATCCTCCCTAGTATATTCACTCTTCTGCAGCACTGTAAACAGTGCCTTGCATTGTATACAGCCATACCTACAGCAAGCAACTATTGCCTGCAGAAAGTCTTCACAAAGGCTCAGGAGTTTTCAGTTTAGAGGAGGAAACATTTATGGGTGTCTTTACTGTTAACATACTCTCGATGGAGTCCCACTGTTGGGCCTTCTTGTTGTCTAAGAGCAGGCTACTGTTTGAACAGGAATGCAGATCCCCTGGACTTACCTGCCTCAGACCTCACAGAGAGCTGCCTGCGTGCTGGGAGACAAGGAAGACGTTGTCTCCAGAGTACATCTGGTGTTTGACTTTCTGGATGGGGCTGCCAGTAACTCAGCTAACGAGTTCAAGACACAGTATGAAGAGGAGCTGGGGATATTAGACACCACAGAAGGGCTCTAATCTTGCAAAAGGCATTCTAGCCTAGTGTCCTGTCTCCATCACCAGCAGTTTGGAAAAATAGATCTGACTCCCACAACACAGACAATCTACCCCCCCACAGTACATCACTAGATCAGTGACAGAGGGACATCACAATTCCTTCTTTATCCATAACTTTGTAGCCTCATGCTCTATGATGCTCCTGCTTTCCAACCCCTCTCTTCTCCAGCCTACCGACTTTGCTGGAGGTAAGGAAAAAACACTTTCCCTATTGTTGCTTCCATCCCAACTTCTGCTCAGCAAAACACCCTAAACAGACTAGGGCTGTTACAAGTGTCAGCAGCCCTCCCAGGAACAACCAAAAGCTGTGCTGGGCCCCTGTCCCAGGGGAGCCAAGCACATCCTAGCACTGCTCCCTTTTTCAGTTCAAGCTCACAGACTGCTTTGCACCATTCATGATGGGACAACAGTCCCAACTCTGCAGCCAGGCTAGTAAGGAAAACAGAAGGATTTCCCCTGTCACAACTAGGAGAAATCTTTGAGAGATTTAATAGAATTATGAGACCTGATGATACCACAGTTCCTGTTTGGAGATCAGTGAATCATGAATGATTCAAACCATCTCTGCTCCCGGCCCCTGTGCCCTGAGAACCAAGCGTACTCAGGCACACCAAGCTGTTTTGCGCAGAAAAGAGGCAAAAAGGAGGACGCCTTTCCGTCACCAATTGAGCCACTGTTCAAGCTGGGAGATTTACCAGCACAGCTGTCCACTTAAACACTTAGAAGAGTATAAGAAAACCTTGCCTTTGTTCAACAATCACAATTTGAAGCCAGAACAACCTATATCAGAAATATTCAAAACAAGAACTTCTGGAGAAGGAAACCAAATCAGCACAGTTCTGTCCACAAACTTCCTCATGCAGATAAGTACTGAAGCTACACTAACAGTTCAAAAACACTTTATCCCAGACTGCATCCTTTCAGCCATCTACCGTGATAGTTGATATTACAGCAAAACCCAAGTCACAGAGGGGAGTCACCTTTTAAGGAGGCTGAGCTGCTCTCTACCAGCAGCTGCTGCAGAATCTGTAGGAACTGATTCCGGAGGAGGTCACAGACAAGGACATCCTCATTTTTTTCCAGGAAGGTCCTTAGAGTCATCAACACCTTCCAAGCGACCTCCACAGAGCTTGAGCAGACCAGGTCCTGTGAGGGAAGATGCACACACGTTACCTTTCTGCTGCGATTAGGCAGAAGTCACTGCTATTTAATACCATTATGCTAATCTGTGCCTTGGGAAACAGCCTAATAAAGCACCATTCAGATTAAGTATGTCCTGATTAAACAGATAACTGAATAAAGCAGACGGACTCTCGCCTGATGGGCACCTCTGAGTAATATCCTGATTAAAGAATGGATTTGGCTGTGTAACTCCTGTCCAGCACATGAGTGTAGGGGTAACACACATTTAATGTCGAGGTTTTAGACAAGTGAGATCCTAAAGCCAGGGCCCTGTTTCCAAGAGCACAGAGCCTCTGTCACTTCTGCTCTCCTTGTTGTTTGGAAAAATCAGGTTGCATATTAAAGATGCTTACCTAAATTCAAGCTTATGAGTCAGTCCATAGTTACTCATTTTCAAAAGGCCGGCAGCCTTGTTTCTGCAGTAGCAACATAACAGCTAAACTGCATGAAATGTACCTAAACCAGACAAGCAATCAGTCACAGAAAATGGAAGAATCGTATACACAGCATTCAGCCCATGAGCCTGCTTCTTGACTACAGAGCTCTGTCTGGAGCCTCTGAGATGAATCCCACAGCCTTAATTTGGGCATACTTTTGTTGTTAAGGTGTTTAACATAAAATTCACCTGCACAGCACGTACAGATGCAGTTCCACAAACACCTGGCAGCGCTGACATAACATGATAGTCTTAACATGTATTACGTCAGCATCACCTTTCCTCTCCTCCCCCAGTAGTCCTGGCTACTGCATTGCAAATGGTACAGCTGAAAGAGGTAAACAGAAAACTAGTCTCAGCAACCAAGCCTAGGGCCTGTCAGGGCAGCCTACTGCCTTTTCCAGCTGCCTTCCCCTATCACACAGTAGTTACGCAGCCTGGGATGATGGAGAGGAAATAGCTGCGTGACCCCATACCCAAGGAAAGTAGTTAAGGTAAGAACAGACTGCCTGTGCCAGAAAAACCTCTCTAGTTCTGAGCCTGATTCCTGCCCATATCTGAGACCTTCAGGAACAAGGGGCAGGGAGCTGTCTGCACAATCGGCTCTGCATTCTAACATCAGTCTGCAATATAACATCAGTCAGCCTATCTCCATTCTCTCAGAGAGCAGCTCAGATCTGGAGCATGGAGAAGACAAGTTGGACAGTGTGTGATCACAACCACATTCACCCCCAGACGAACACACACAACACAAAATGGCACTAACCAAGGGCCACAGCCTTCCTGGTCCTGGTAAACGGATCACTGTGTTAACATCTTCCTTCCTACTCAGGAGCTCAAGGTCTCAGAGGAAGCCACTAACCATCTGTTCTATCTAATCTAGACAATTATTAAAAGCAGATAAGCAAATAAATCATCCTTGGAAGGACATTCATTTTTGTTTCACTGTACCATGCAGAGCCTTTACATTTTACTAGTGCATTCTCAGGCTGAGGTTATTCACCTCATAAGTTTTGTTTACATCTGACAGTATATTTATCCCAGGATATTGCACTGTTTTATTAGCCCATCTAAATTCAGATTGATTATGCTCTTCCCCAACTGAAAGGTGAATTGTCAAAGCCTGTGATTTATTACAACTCACTCTAAAGACCAGGGCAGAGCTAAATTAATTTATTTCTGCAAGAGTACATGGCAAGACAGAAAAGACAAAGCAGGAATGCTATACCATTCAGCGAAGGAGCCACCGTTTCTCTTTTGCTTATTGATAGACCTCAGATGTATACATCTGCTTTAGTTTATGGAGTGATAGGTTCCAGAACTACTGCCAAAGGTAACAGCACAGGCAAGTCTCATGGGACACTTCTCCTCCTTAATTTGTACTGATATGTCATCTCATTGATCACTTTTACTAATGCTCTGCAATGGTATCAAAAGCCTGGATGTTGCTACCTACTCTGCAATATCACCCTAACTGTGAAAGAACTGCCCTACGTGAGAGCCCTCCTGTCAGTCATTTCAGTAACCTGGGATATTAAAATTTACTTCATAGCCTCTTATATCAGAATAAATACATGCCAGTCTGCAATACCCAATGGGTGCCCACTCAGAACCAAACCTTGCTTCTTCACTGTCTGCTGACATGGGTGTCTATTCTCAATGATACACAGTTTTAATTTCTCTAATAGGCTCGAGAAGAAACATCACAGCTCTTAAGTTTTTGCCCTTATAGGCAAATCTCATTGCCACTCATCTTGTGTGGCAATGTTAGCAAGCATTTACTATGTGACTAGCTGAATAGTCATGGGACAAGTGTCCACGGATGGTGAGGGGTCACAGGGCAGCTGGGGGAGGTGGAAGCGAGAAAAGGGCTCTGCGCATCCATCAGGAACTGGATTCTGTCATGATTACAGAGGTTAACAGAGCTCATTATGCCAGCTAAAGGCAAACACGCTAGTCCTGCTACTTCAAGGCCCCTTTCTCCCCTGCACTGATTAATTTTCCCTGTCCCGAGATTTTTATTTTATCTTTTAAGAGCAATAAAACATGCTATTTGCAGTCCTGAAAACTCAAGAGTACTGCAAAAATCTCTGACAAGACTCTCCAGTTAAAAGCAAACAAAATTAAAACCCCAAGCAAACAGAAAGCCGTGCCCTCAAAACCTGTTCTCCGCATGCTGCTTTTTCAAAGTTCTTTGTTCCTCATACCCTTCTCATCTATCAGTAGCAAACCATTGCTCCCATATTAGCAAAACAGCTTCTTGAAAGGCTGCCACAGAAGAAGCTGGAGTACCCAGCTGCATATCTGGACAGAGAAAGGAATAGGGTTTTTCACGGCATACATCAGCAGCACCCTTCAGATCTCTTCCTAGCCAACTATTAAAAGATCCCTTTCTATCACAGTGGATGGACGACAGAGAAAGAGCTAACACACATACACAGTCCCGTTTTCCGTATTAGGCTTCCTTGGGAGGTGGAAGTCTGTGTATACACACATGAGCCCTTCTAGCAGAATCCTTGGCCTCATAACAGCACTAAGAACTTTAAGAGCCACAAATTCACCTAAATCAGGGACAGGATAGCAGCCTGTCTTTGTGAAAGTCACATACCAGTAAAATAAGTAAAATGCTGGAATTGCTCTTCAGAATGGGAAGTAACGGGTTAGCACTGCTCAGCTGATCAGACACGCCAAAACCAGCTTCTTCAGTCTCAGTTTGCTTGCAGTCTCCCCAGGAAAACCAGAGTTGGAGGACCTGGTGTCCAAATCTCCCCGTAAGTTCAGGGTAGTGCAGGAAGAATTTCATCAGGAGAGGACAATGAACGTAGACAAAACTCAGATCTGGAAGATTATTCAGGATCCTCCTTATGGTACACAACGACCTCTGGTAAGCGTGTGGGATGGAAAGGGGGAGGGGGAGAGAGAACAAAATAATCACCATGCACTGAATATCAAAAAGCTGAAGTGATGAGAGTTTACTGTGAGAATCAGTCACACTGCCTTTTCAGTAGACAATCAAATATATCAGTTAAACATCATTTTGTGAAGCCCATTTGCATCACAAAAGCTAAGAAACTTGTAGGCTTTATACAGTGCTCAAAGCTGTGCTGCAGCAGCAAAGAGCCATATGGGAACACTAGAAAGCCTGCTGCAGAGGCTGTAGATGTGTTCAGGAGAATGAAGCTATGAAATTTATTATATTCCATATGTGAATTCACAGCCTATCCAACGCATTTACACTTCCCACACATACACAAATTTATTCAGTCAAATCTATATTCCCTAGTGGCTTTTCTCAGTTAACTTTCCAGAGTGTAGATGCACTGCACACTCTTCGCTCATTCACTGCTCACCACCTATGTCAAAATACTTTCTGCAAGAGGGTTGATGGGAGTAGGGAGAAACCTTAGTTTCAACAAAAAACATCCAAGAGGTAGGCATGAAATCTTCTTTTACCAAGTCCAGGGCTTTGCCTTTGTCCTGACAGACAGCAAGGAGATAAAGAGCAGCTCTGAGTATGTATGGAGGGGGACAGTCTCCACGGTCCTGTGCTGATACGAGGAAATTTCTTATGGCTAAAGATAATTCTGCTTCTGGGACAAACCTGCGTTCAAGGAGATTGGAGTGGAAAAAATAACATTAGACATGCCTTACCCACCAATACATGGTATGTAAAGGCCACAAAACCACTTGCCTTGTATACTTATGGCTCACCTGTCCCCAAGGGTATAGGCAAAGTATAAGAGTAGTACGAAGCAGTGTTGGTGGCTGCAAAGAGACTGATCCAAAGAGAAAGGCTCAGGTGTTTCAGCCAGGAGGAGAAGGCTTTCAGCAACAGTGTAGTTTAATGGAGGCAGACCCTTCTGCAGGAGCTCAGACATCTCTTGCTCTAGAAATAAAACTAATATGAGCAGGCAGGCAGTGATGGGGAATGTCTATGACAAAACAGAGTGGAACAGGGGGATGGAAGCATCTGCCTGCCTTAACTCAGGCACATTAAATTAGGGAAGCTCCTGATATAAGAAATATCAAAGCCAATCTACTACCCCACAGTCTGCATACAGCAAGCGCACCTCTATGATTTGGCATGAAGAGAGGTGTGAGACCAGATTTAATGGAGCTGGCTTTGAGGATGAAAAGACGCTTCTGTTTGAGGTTCCCAGCTCTTTGCTGATGCTGCCTATATGCAGACCAACCACTGCCACTGGGAAAAGTGGGTTCTGCGATGTGGAAAGTTTCATCTCATTCATTTGGGACCTACCTATTATGGAAAGTTACAGTACAGACAGGAAAGCTTTATAGAGTATGCCAGAGGAAAAAATGACCTTAATCTGCAGATATGGGTGAATATGTGGCAAATAGTATTGCTTCAATTAAGCCATGCACAGTTGTGCTAAGAAATGCCACTGTGCATTGCCACTGCCAAAACCATAGGCATATGAAACACATTCTTTCAGGTAGGGTTCCAAACTCTTCAAAAGGCATTCTCTGAGTGTTATGTCCTTGCTGGACCAGCTTAAAAAAAAAGCAGGGGAAAAAAATATCTCTAAATAGAGCTTTTGTGTGTCCTCCCTCCCTTCTTCCTTTGTCTCTCTTTTTTTTTTTTAAATTATTTTTGCACCTATTGCCTAAATAGAGGGTGGCAGGGCTTCAAACTAAATGAAGCAATTTGTTTCTTTCCCCAAACTTGCCCTCCTGAGAAGAAATTCTCTCCTTCTCTGTGGCAGAGTAAAGGCTCAGGCACAAGTTGTAGAGGAAGCTGGAACACGCCTGATTCAAGGCAGGATTACTGTGAAGAAGAGCAGAAAGATATAGTGAAGAAAGCTAGAAACATCCTCTTCATACGTCTAATATCACACGCTGTCTGTCAGAACCTCAGTTTACTGAAGGATCACATACAAGCACCTGCCCTGTCACAAAAAGTCTCCAGGAGCCAACCCGGGTTTCCAGGGAAATGATGAGTTCCCAGAGGACAGTCAGCTCACAGATGTGGCAGGTGCAATAGCGATGATGACAGTGAATGTATGCACATATCCTCGGACAACAGGAATGCAGTGGGGTACTCTTAAAATCATCATACCATGTATCCACATAACACTGCAGAGAATGGGAGGTGTATGAGGGTGGCTCCCGATACCTGATTCCACTGGCTAACATCAGTAAGGAGATTTTTGAGCAATGATGTTTCCAGGGATGAACAATGAAGAACACCAAAATGTTAACTGAAAGGGTGAGTACAGCTCTATTTATAGGAATTTCTCTCTCTCTCCAATTGATTTCCTTGCAGAATGGGACATAACCAAATATCTTTGCACTGTAACACACCATCCTTGCTGCCCCACACTAGTGTATTCCGTGGCCTAGATCACTCCCCCCACACACCATTCACAGGCACAAACATTCCCACTCTAACTTCCACACTGGTAACTTGGACTAGGGGTGCTGTGTATTTTGCTTACTCTTTTAATAAGATGCAGTCACAGGAAAAGAGGAGGTAAAACATCTCTGCAGATCCACAGTCTCCCGAAGTCCTCCTCAACCTAGAAATCCTAGCCTCTGCTACAGAATAACCTTTGCAATGCCTGCTGTTGAAGTCTTCCTCCTCCCCTCACGTTTCTTACACATTATCACACCACAAGGAACAAAAATAGTGGTAATATGTGCCTAGGAAGCCAGAGCTCAAATGGAAATGATGCTACTGTTACTTCTTTTCAAAACACCCCCTGATTTGACTACTCCAAAGTCAGGCTGCTTTATCTCTATCTGCGCACCTCATGACGGAGCACAGAATTCTCACATCACTGTGTAAATCCACCTTCCCCCTACCTGACTGCTTCTTCTTTCTCCCACATCCAGCTTTTCCATTGCCAGTTGCCGTTTACATTTTGCAATAAGATACAACCACTCTTGAGTCTTTCAACCTCCCATCTTGCCTAATCAGGTGTATTAGGTAAGGCATGATGTGCTTTCCCATCTGGAAATTTTTTACTCACTCAAAATACACACATTGCAATACCTTTGTACAGAGCAAAACCTGGCCTTCAGCTCCAGTGTCAGTCGGATGAAGGAGGAGGATGCTAGACAGAAAGCAAGACAGAAATGTCGAAGGAGCACAGAACATGTACCGCAAGGGAAAAGAGTAAGCAGGTCCCATAACCATCCCCACACATCGCAACGCAAACCTGGTAAACAGGGCAGGCCATCTTAATATGAATACATTTGTTAGGCCTTCTCTTACAAAGCAAACTACTCTGAGTTTGGTTTGGAGGGGAGATTCATTTTCTTCTCAGGAGGAAAAGGGAAGATTTCCCAGCTTCACATGCTTAGAATAGAGGAATTCTAAACATCGCCTCTCTGCTGTGCAAAGAGTAAGGAATACACGGAGTAAACAGGATTTCTCCATAGTAAAATCCCACCAATAATTTCAGCAAAATCCCTGTCTACAGGAACAGACAATTCTGAATATTCCAGAGGAAAGAGTAAAGCTGACACAACTTACTTACCTAAAATAAAATCTGTCCCATAACCATTGCTAGACCAAATAACTTTTTCATGCTGCTGAACATGACTGCGCACTCTATTCTTACTCATATAAACATGTAATGTAATCCTCCACATAAAGTCTCGTTAAGCTCATTGCCTCAGTAATATGCAGTAGCAGCAAGTTCCATCAGTTAAGTTAAGAGCACAGAGAACATGATCCCATACTACTCCCATACCCAGCTTTTTGGAGAACTTATTCCGCATGTTTGGCACCACCGTAAAAAGGGTATTAAGTGTTGAGATGAAAACCTCCATTACTGACGGGCTGACAGCCCCTTCCAGGTAGTTCTGCGGAAGGAAGAAAGATCATGTACACGATATGCAATAAACACTGAAAGCAGCAGCTTTCTTCCGGCCTTCTGCCCGCCCAGAAAGTTAGATTTCTACATCCAAGCAAATGGAGTAACAGTTCTTCTACCAAAATGCCTAGCAGCAAGAACGCAGGCTTCCAGAGCATTTTGAAAGCAACTAACACTCCCCTCTGACAACGTTATGAGCTGTACTTCTAACTCTGCAAGACATTACATCAAGCAAGAAACTTCTTCCTGATTCCAGCTGGCAAGCAGTTAGGCCTTAATGCACAGCGACCATCATTACTCCCCATATTGCCCTGGACATAACTGTTCTTACAGGTCAGATGGCTAATTCTCCAGTGTTAAGTGCAACTGACTTCAGGAACACTTAACACCTGTGCTTCAGATTTTATTCAGTAGTGGCAAACACACGCATTTAAGGTCTCTACAGAGTCCAGCCCTAAACCATTTAGAACAGAATGACTCAACTCACTCTTGTAGAAGGTCACTGGACAATTTTCTCACAGTTCATTAATTTTTACCCAAGTTCAGTGAGCAAGAAACAGCACGCTGACTCCAGTGTTGCCAAATTGGACATGCACTGCACCTTCCCTTCAGGGAGAACAGCAATGCCGCTACAGCTACCTACCAAGAGATTGGTTAAAAAAATACAAAACAAAACATCTCCAAGCTCCCAACAATTGCAAGAATCCATACACCTTTACCTGCAGCAAAGCACAAGCAAAATTTACTCAACATTGAGAAACCACAACTACAGTCCCATTGTTTTGACAATTCTGCTCAAAGTGTCTTAGTGACAGGTCTGTATGGAGCACTAAAGCACAGATGACTCTCCACTGTTGCGTTTTAAACCTTGCCCCTGGCCTTACTGAGACACAATGCTTAGTACTGCCCTTGCTGTGTAGACTGGGCAGCCTCCTCAATACCTTCTGGAAAGAAGTGTGAAAACAAAATTGCAGATGCAAAATACCTCTGCTTTCTGGGACACAGGAAAGTTTTGAAAGGAAAGGCAGAAGGGGAAACAACATTTCAGGCACTCTTCATTTTCTGCAACATCCAGAGCTGCCATGGATTAGATAACATGGCAGGTAGGCTATGGGGATTTCAGAGTCTGAAGAAAGACACTGCCATCTACATGGACTCTTTTATGAATTTCTCCACCCCGAGACCGTACAATCCCATTTTGCATGAACTGTATAATGCCACATTTGTCTCCGGAGAGGTGGCAAATGACACAGCTGTTCTTGGTTTACTCTATATGCAATCTTCCCTCAAAAACAACTTGTGCAAACCTCTCTTGGTGCTTGAAAGCACCTTTCCAGGTATCCAAGGAGTAGACCAAGTTCAAACAAAACCCTACCATGACCATGGGGATGCAGAGACTGTCACAAATCCTCAACAGGAACTCAGAGAAGTTGCTCAGCGTGTCCTTGCTCCCGGAGTTGGGGGCAGTGAAAGCATTCTCCTGGGCCATGGGGTCACTCTGGAATTCCACTGCTAACCTACAAACACAAAGAGGATACCAGAGGAGAGAGGAATCCTCCTCGCTCCGTAAAGGAAGTCAGGAAATACTGCATTTCCATCACAACTTTCATCGTCAAGGACCCCACAAACACTTGATGTGTTGGAAACACAGGAATCTGGCAATCGCACAGAGTTACCTCTTGAGTGAAGCTATTAAAAGTGAATAATGTTGCGCAACAGTACAAGTTGGGAAAGGAAGAATTAGCTTCTGTGAAGAACGTACCTGCTGTGGGAAGCCCTAGTGTGGCAAGACTAAAGGTTCTCAGCCAGGCCAGAGTGCCTGGAGCACAATAAAGCAAACCTCATGAAAATCAGCCAGGGGACCATTCAGCTGATGTAAAACCCATGACTGAACCCAAGTGCCCTGTAACACCACCCCAAGACACTGGGTCAGTGCAGACAGGAACACCTGCTTCTGACTGAATTATCTCAGCCAAACAAATGCAAGCAATGGAAGGCAAAATAAGTTGTTCAGAGTTCCCTAACAACAGATCCGGTTTCATATACTGCTGTCTGCTGTGCAGCTAAGGTGAGACAGCTCTCACCCAGAAAAATAGGAAAAGTTGGTGCCTATAAACCAACTTGCAGTAATAGGTCACAGACATGAGCAAATCCAAAGCCAGCATCTGGAGCAGATACACACCTGTTAAATGGTTAATCCTCTCCAGGAATGATACCACGTACCCCAGGGCACAGGAATATGGTTTCACACATACCCTCCAACCATTCTTACATCGTCACCAGTTTTGGCTACTTTTCTAGCATTTCCTCAAAGACCAAAGACATGAAATAAACTGATAGGTCCCAGGCAAATTTCTTGGGAGACACATACAGGTGTCACAAAATTTACACTACCACTACATACCCCTCGTTCTTTTGTTTCACTGACAAGTGCCATGCATTGAACTCACCTGTGATTGGTGGGGTTGGGTAGGAGGAACTCAGTTACCAGGACAGAAGAACAGACGGACATGGACACACACACCGCCCACCCGCCCACCTCCCCAATTTGTCCTCACCTGCAAGCATTTCTGAAACTTTCCAGGGTGCTGAGCAAGAGCTGGCCCTGTCTCTGAGGAACTCTGCTGAGACTTCTGTTTGCTGGGTGACTCTGAGACACTGAGAATAGGAGATCACCCTGTTAACGGAGAGAAGTCTTTAAAATCTTATGTTCACTGTTGGAAAAAATAGCTTTCTTCTCTGATAGCAGCAACAGGAGGAACAATAGATTTCCTGTCACTCTTTTCACATAACTGGTTTTTTTACTATTGTCCTTTCCCCAGGGAGAGCAGAATTAGAGAGCTTGTGTGCTCTTCCTAGGGAGGACAGAGTTACAGAGCTACTAGTTCTGCACTGGCCCGTCTTTGCAGACTGTATCACCATGGTTTGCTCTAATCTGAGCTTTAAACAGCTCAGCTAATGGAGCTTCAAACCCTTCTGGGAAAGCTTGATATTTTTTAAAATGTTGTTTCTTCCTATTACTTTTCAGACAATGCCAAACAGTTGCCCTCCTTGCTGAGCACTGAAATCTTAGAAGTTCTCTACTTTGGCTCAGATTTGTAAGCAACTATCCATGTACTAGCTCTTGTTCCCACACAGCTCCTACTGAGTTCAGCCAAAAGCCAACTGCAGCATCAGAGTTAATCATTTGCCCAAACTGGGAACTGCTTGTAACTCAAAATCTGCCTTTAAGCCTTAACCTGTTGTGGTAGCCTTCTCTGAATACTACCAGAGGGAGGTACGGTGAGACATTGGTGCCTGGCAGTTCAGAACTCCTTCTCCTTCTGCATTTGATGGTGAGATAACTCAGTTCAGGTACAATCATTTCCCCTTTCTCCCATTAAAGACAGCCTGGATGTCCTTACTATCTGCCTAATTTCCTTCCTATGAAGCTCCTTATTCTGAATGGGACACCAAGCTCTGTGTGTATGCAAACAGACTAACCAACATCTGCCTATGGCACAGAATGCAGTTCTGTCTTCTCCAGGCAGAGCAGACATCTGGTACCACAGAACTTGGGCCTAAAGATAGTTCAGCAGGCATTTGGAGCTCTGGTACTCCAGCAAGATGCTCTTGCTGCTACAGACATGCAATCTAAACCTACATGACTCCAAACCTAGAGTAAGAAGGCTCAGCCCTTGTCTTTTCACTAGCCATCTGTAATGGAGGCTTTCCTCAGAAGTGCATAGGTCACAGCAGCACATCACACTAACAGGAAAGGATTTACATTTCAAAGAGTGGCTAACAGCTCCCTTGCTGAGGCATCACAGCACACATATGATGTGGTCTGAAGGCACAGCAAGAGACGTTCACTGCCAAACAAATAGATTGACCGATGAAGCCTACAAGGTGAGGGGGCCTGAAGAAGAGGAAGTTCAAATGACTTCGGAGTACTGGACACATAAAGCGAGCAGTGTGCTCAAGTGCTGCCCCACAAATCTTCATTGATTTAGAAAGACAGCATTCACCAGCATCCACCTTCAAAGATACTTCAAAGATAAAGACTGATATCATCTTGAGGCACGAGGATCAAAAGAAACACCAGAAAACCCAACAGCCATAGGGAAGGGGACAGAACATGTATACACCATCCACATAGTGTGCTAGGAGGATCGTTCCTGTTCTGCTTGGTCCTACCAACAAGCAACAACTTTTGACTTACTGCATGCCTCTTGCTACTCTGCGGTGGGGAAAGGTCAGCACATCGCTTCAGCACTGCCTCCATCAGCTTCTGCAGCTCTTCATATGGGACTGGAGGGGAGCTCAGATGGTCCTTCCTGAACAAGCAGAAAGACAGCAATGCACATTCCCTGCTAGGGACATTCCACCTGGAAAGGCAACACCAGCAGAAACAACTGCTCTTCTGACAGCAATATGTCATTGCTACTTCTCTCCAGCACAGAATATCACAATATCTGAACAATGCCTTCATCCACACAAGCATCCAAACACACCCTCACTGCATTCATTGTCCGTTCCCACTATAGTCAGGAAGCATACGACTGTACAGTCTTATGCTTGCTCTTATCTACCCGGACTGGGCAAAGAGTGACAAAGCCATAGCAGCCGCAGTACAAGCCTGCCCGGGACGCTAGGTCCTTGCTGCAGCAACTCGCTGCCTACTGCAGCTTCATTGCCCTGGCAGCCTTTTGAGGTGGGTGGGAAGCTAGCTCTGCTGTACCCACGCCTGTCTCAGCCAGAAGTCCCACTGCAGAGCACGCTCACCCACACAGCCACAGGGGAGCTGCAGAGACCAGCATGGTATCAGCATATCTACCTGAAGAAAAGCCTGCAAATATTTTCCTGCCTACCTCAGGAAAGCCGCCACAGCTCTCATAGCATCCACTACCACCTCCAGCACTGGGCAGTTCACTGTTTCCATCAAAACATCGATGGCTTCTATACATACACCTCGATTGGTGAATAATTTGATTTCCACTGGTTGCCTGCAAAGAGGAAACAAAGTAAACAAGGAGAATATCGTCAGAGTTAAGTAACTGTATTGCCCTCTCCTCATTTCACCAAATGGACATGCTTTTCAGTATTCAGAGACAGCTGCTCTCAAGGATGTAGTCTCAAACTTCAGCAGGTGGAGGGTTTGCTACAAAGAGTGTACTCCAGCAGGTCTGGAGCCCTACTATGATGAAAAAAACCCACAGCTTGGATAACTGTGTGACTGCAGCAGTAAACGCTGACATGAAAAGCACAAGAAAAACGGGCTTTGCAAAACACAGTGATCTCTCTGCCTAGGACTCTGTTGAGGCCATCTGCTCTGGCATTTGCAGGTTCATCTGGCAATTCATATTTCTGAGTAAAAAAGTAAACGTGACCATCCTAGAAGAAGGACGATACCATAAGAATAGTTTCTCTCACAGTCCTATCGCACTTCTAATGCCAGATGCTGCCAGAAGGACAGAGACTTTCATGAACTTGAAAAGTAATCAGGAAAATAAACACAATCCAACTGTTTTGACAGTTCTTATTGCTAGTGAGCATTTTGGTTGTCTGATCACCTTGTGACACAACACCTTTGAGCATTCAGCACAAGACCACAGAGGGATGACAAGCCATTAATTCCGTTATTGGACAGAGCTGTGTAAATGGCAGACTGTGCTCTTTTGGCTTCTGGCAAGGCAGGTAGAGCAGAGAAAGCAGGGGGAGGACAAGGCAACTACATGTGGACGAGAGGCACTAACAGTCTGCCAGAGGGCCTCTCCAAAGCGAAGCAAGAAAAGCAGCACAGCATGACAGGAGCCAGACTTGGGAGCCAAAAGTACTCCCTGTTATTCAGTTTTCACAGATGTGCCTGACTAAAGCAAGCCAGGAGCACGTGCTCCCATGCGCAAATGGGAGAGGAACGTGAACGTCAGTAGAAATTACACTAGTAGCCCAGCTACAAGGCAAAAAGTGAACAGAGGCAGAATCACTCTTTTTAGTCACTCAGTGGGATGAAACCCAGCTTGGCAGTCACCTCACATGAAAAAGCTGTGAGGTAGGCAAGGCAGGGAAAAGATCTTGTGGAACTTGGGCATCAGGAGCAGCCTCTGGCCCAAGCCATAAGCAGTGTGCTGAGCTTCCAAGCTCTTTCTAGGTATACTGTAATTCTATTAAACCTCTGTATTTCCTTTCTTTAATTGCTGACCTTCTGAAGTAAAACACATCAGGAAAAAAAAGAAGTCTTCACTGACTCATGCAAGGAGGAAGGGACGGAGGAGTATTGCTGACTCATTCAAGAGGCACAAGCCCACTGGCAATATGGTGCACTATGATGTCTTCATGGCCTGGGAGAAAAGTGTGAAGGACAGCACCCTTGTAGCTTCCTGCAGCCTCTTGTCTTTGGGCCCCAAACTGTGCCTGCCGCTGGTTTTGCTGGGATAGACAAGGGGCACTCTAGGGAGAGCCACCCACCATTCCTAACACAGGGAGCAGTACAAGGGGAGCAATACATCCAGCCTGGACAACACCAGAATGTGGGGCTCGCTTACCCAAGAAAATCCATCTGCAAGGAAAAACCACGAAGGGAGGTTCCAGGATGAGACCCCTTTCCACACTTTGAGATAGTTTTAAATAAAACATAATTTCTAAGGCAAAGTTCAGAGAAACAGAATGTGTGTGCTAGAAAATGAGAGTAATTGCACAGAGTGTTCTCTTTGTTTTACAAGCATAAATGCTGTAATTAGTGTTTCCCACATCCTGGTTTCTCTTTTTGACAGATCCTACACTGGCATCATCACACTGTTCTAGCACTGCTGTTTTTCCTTCTCCTTTTTACCCTGCCACTTGCTACGAAATTGACTGTGACGTTTCCAAAATTCAGCTCAAGGGCTCTCTTGGGGGAACTATGTGGCAAAACCAAGACTCTGTCACTAGCATGACAGGACGGGAACAAGATCACAGAGGCAAGAACAGGAAGCACAGAAGAAAAACAAGCCAGGGTATGTTATTCCATATCAGAAAACAAGAGGGAAAAAGTGACAGAAGACATTAATATTTCAGCCTAGAATTTGTTTTTGCTGTTTGAATTTAGCTCAGATGATGATACAAGACTAGAAGCCATGGAATTTGCATGCTCTGTTTTGTCACAAAGGCGCACTTAGAAGGAACTGGCCTGCTCACATACGCCTGGACCTTCCTACCCTTCCCTCCTGCTCTATCTACAGCTGAAAGGAGATTTCACCTCCCAGATGGGCAAGGAAGCAGGAAGAGGTAGATATACTGGTGGATGCAGGCTGGGACGTTCAGAAACAACCATCAGGCGCTTTTTCACAGGAATAAGGGAGACGCATTTGTTCAGCAACATCTTTCAAACACAAAGGCTCTGGGGGTGTAGATATTTAGTCTCGGACAAAACCCTTAAAAAGCAAAAGCACCACAGCCTCCATTTTGGGCCACCAAACTCTGCCTGTGCAAGCCTGATGGGGGTGCTCCCTTACCGTTTCAATATTTCAGTGAAGAGCAGGAGCCCTTGTTTGTGTAACTCCACATTGTTCAGCTGCAGGACATCTTGGAGACTCCTCACCAGAGATTCAATGCCTGCACATGTTCAAGAGAAGTCACAGAAAGGGCTTTTAACACCCAAAATTCCAGGATGGAAGCAAAATTAATTTTAAAAGGAAGGAAGATTTGAACAATTATTCTTCTGAGCTACTGACAGAAACAACTGCCCAAAACCGATGAGCGAACACTCATCTCCCTGATAATAGGCCCCAACCTCCACTGCTGGAGGTAAGATGAGAAGAATGGAAAGAAGTTAGCCTTTCTTCCTAAATCCACTCTTGGCATGTCCACAGAAATACTTAATAGTAACTTAGGTAGTGTCAGTCACGATAACTGGTTATTATAATGAATGCATGCTTATCAGGAACTCATTAGGACAGAGACACTGTAAATTTAAGCTATGTTGGATATCACAAACATGTCTGATAGGTACTCATTTTCTGTCCTTTATCCATCCTGACTGGAAATTGTGATTGTGTGTAAAGCGTTGAAATTCAGCTAGCGGCACAACAAATGCCCACAGTATTACTGCAGTCACCCTGTCAGAAAGGTTGATGACTCACCATAGACTGTGTGACACTTTGAGAAGAAAAGGCGCTCTTCAGTTAGGAGGAGCAGGCAGCAATACACCGACCAGATGAGAATTTCGCTGTTGCACGAGAGACACTCAAATAGGAATTCTGCAAACACACACACAAAAATAAGGTCACCCTGGTAAGAGGCAGTCTGCTCACAGCATGGCACAGCTGCTCCTAGAACAGAGCAGAAGAAGGAGGAGGATACGAGGAAGCATAGCAACAGCCACAGGGAGAACAGTTGTATTATGAAGTGGCAGGAATGGAGAATGGAGCGGATGCTTGGGGGTGCGCTAGTCTTCAAAACAAGGTGACTGGAGAGCAGAGTCCCACAGGCAGGCATCTTCCCAGCACAAACTCAGCAGTCAGGAGCTGAATTGTGGCTCTAGCCTTTGACACAAATAAAAAGCCACGAAGCAAGCTTTATCACAGACGCAGTGATCTTTTTCTCCTCACAACTTTTACATCTCCCAAAGAATTTGCAAAATGAAAGCATTTCTGTCTTTTGGGATTACAGAGAAATAATAAACCATCTCCCACAGCTGCATTCTAAAGCTAAATTCTTGATCAAATTCTATGCAAACTTACAGGATTTAGTGGGATAACACAGCACGCCAGGTTTAAGCTCATATCTAAGGTCCTGCAGGAAGGACCTTGACCTCAAGGACTTGTCCAAATTCTTGCTGTGGAAACTCCATTCTGCCTGTTGACAGCTCCTTCTATACTTTCAGTTGAAAACTTACTCTCCCCTTCTAATCCTAAAATCACATTAGCTGTTTTTACAGGTATAGAATGGTCACCACACACATTAAGCCATCAGTGGATTTCTTAGAGCCAGACTGATTCCTAAAACAAACAGCCAGGGAGTGCTTTGATACCGGGAGATGAACAGTAAGATGCTACTGCATTTCTTTACCTGGGACATCCGCATGGATAAAAGCAGGAGCGTATCTGCTGGGAGAGTGAACCAGCACTGCAGCCACACAGTGAGAACTTGCTGCCTGTAACATCTCATCTCTGGTCAACAAAAGCTGTTGGGAAACAAAAGTCAAAATGAGAGAGGAAGTTAACTATGCAGATATGAGTAGGAAACAGTTTCCTCTACATTTTCAATTGTAAAACCTAAGTGAAGATCTCTCTTTTGGCATGTATTTCATGGGTTAAACTTGCTACGGCAAGATAAAACACTGGACCAAATACACTCAAAAAACGCAAAATGAGAAACACAACAGAGAAGGTTATGAGTATGAATAGCTCTGGCCGCATGTTAAGTCATGCTGGCACTACAAGTGCTGTATCAAACCTCAAGTGTGAGTGAGTAAAATCAGTGAGGCCAGGAGTAAAATTTCCCCCCTCCAGGATGCAGGAATGAACAATGAGGTGATCTGTGGGGGTGTCCCCATTTCCCACTGCAGCCTCTATTGCTGGCGTTGGCAACAGTATACTGGAGTGCCTCAGATGAATATTCAATACAGGCCATCAAATTCTTTACCGATAATTCACTACTACTTCAGCAATCACCTTTTTGAGAACAAGCGGCAGTGGATTTTCCCCTTCTAAAAATTCAGGGGTCTCAGACTCCTCCTCTGTCTTTGAATTATTCATAAGAATGGATACAAAATGGTCAGATTTCAGCAGCTCCTTTAGCAAACCTGCAAAAGCGGGGGCAAAAGTGAGCACCATGCTGGGTATAGCAAGGATTTGATTAACACAGGAGTATTTACAGCCTAAGACTTGTTGCCAACTTCCTCCCATCTCCTGCACTCATAACAAAGGCCTCCACCTCCAGTCTAGGAAGCTTCTTCTCACTGTTTCCCTGGATACTGCCATGAGCCCCAGGTCTTGCAACTCCTTGGTGCTGATGCTTTTTGCTGGGTCTGATCCGCTCCCTGTTCCTTCTCAGAGATGTGCATGTGAACTGGTACGTCATCTCAGGAGCACTCTACTTGAATTGTCTTCTGTGCTCCAGTACCCACCCCTCAATTTTTTTCTTGGGAGAGCTCTTGACCTGAAATTTTCTCCAAGCTACAGTCAGTGACCCCACAATTACTAGACATTTTCCCTGGAATACTTCCTAGAGAACTGGCATTTATCTTCCTCTTTTATTTTCACAGGCTCTTACTGAAACATCTATGTTTAGCTGAAGGATAACCCCACACACAAAAAAGCCCGTGGTATAGAAGTATAGAGCACTGCTACAGGTATTGATGCAAATCATCAGTACATGTCAGTACAAATTCACAAGGGGTATCATCTGAGCTATAGAATTCTACTTTTAAAGGAACGATCATCCATTTCTAGTAGCTGTGTAGATGATCTGAGACGCAATCTAGTTCCTGCATACCTCCTACAAGAAAAAGAAAATCCCTGGATGGTTTACTAACAAGCAATGTCAGAAAGGCTGAAATTGTACTCCCCAGCAACTGTTGATATGTGCAGTTGGAAGCATAAACGCAAGAAAGCGCCACTTCCAAATTAGCTTTCTGACCTAAATGCTATGATGCCATACATCTGAAGACCGTATTTGTTAGACTCCATCCCACCGCTTGACAAAACCCACCTGTCTGTGCATAGAGTTTGCATTTAGACACTTTAGGGGATGGTTTGTTCACAGGACGAAACATCAAATTCAGACAGGCCAGGCCACAGTGCAAGCTCTGAAGAGAGTCTTTTAAGATTAGTCAGCGCTAGGCAAACGTGGGGCCTGAGGGACAACAGAGGGCTGGGGGAGCTCAGCAGCAGGTCTGGGCCATTTGATTGCTATGGAGTAACAGAAAGGATTGACTGCTTCAGACAAGCAGCAAAAAGCTCCTACAGGGAACAACCGATATTAGAATGTCTAAACCAGCCACGGATTTCTTCCTCATTCTAAGTCTTCCCTTGCACCTTGCAGTTTCTCTCAGCAATGCCTTACCCAAACAATTAACCTGCAGCTCCTTTGTCTGCGCACGCCCCAAGGTATTCAAGAAGAGACCACACAGCCTTTCTTCAAAGTGTGCTGAGAGCCGTTCTGCGCCAACAGAAGAGGAGTACAGCTTGCCATATAAGTAGCAGACAGCAGCCTTTATACCTTCATTTGGGTACATCAAGCCCATCAGCAGATGATCTACTAAATTACCTAGCGCGAGGAACAGAAACAGCAAAAATTCACACCAATGAACTGACTTTTAAAAGCACCAACCTATTTCCCTGGAAAACTTGCAAAAGTCCATGGACAGACTGGTGTATGCAGATTAATGAATGCCACAATTAGAAGATGTGCTCACACCATCTGTCCCTGAGCAGAGGTACAGTAATAAATGGCTAGAGGAGCTCACTGTTCACCATATGAAGATCCATCATCCCAGCTACTTCCACAAACAGATAAACTTGCTCACCAGACCCCCAGGGGCTGGATCAAGGAAAGAAAAACTAAATGTATGTTGCCTGTGAGACAGACCCACAAATCCCAGTTCACAGATGCTGGTTTGGCCAGGCTGGCTAAGAGCACAACGATAAGCCTGCTATTAAGGTACTGACTTGCAACCCAGGAGACCTGAATGCCACTCTGAATTCTGGACAGGCTTCCTGTGCAACCTTCAAAAATTCACACAGGGGAGTGCATGCATGCGTATGTGTTTTAGGGCTGTGCATACTACCTTTCGGTGGGGCATGACACATTACTCACTGTGCTCTACCACCAGTGTATCAGCAAAGCCTGGGATGGCATCCACCAGCTTGCCCAAGAGAGTGAATGTGGGCAGGCTGCCTCTCATGGTAGTTGCTTTGCACAGCTGTAGAGGAAACAGAGAAAGAAAATGTTTCACTAGTGAGGACACAGTCCAAAGGCAGAAATGCACACAAACCAGCAAGCCCTCTGTGATGTATAATGCTCCAGAACACAATCTTTTCCTAAACTGGGTCGTCTTCACCACTTAGGATAAACCACAGGAAATCCCTGAACACACCATTAAGTCTCCAAAATGTCTTTTAATTAATCCAAGAAATCTCTTGCTCGTTGCTCCTTTTCCTCTCTCTCCCCTCCAGCTTTTACATGAGTGGATGAACCAGAAGAACTTCTGCCCATTTTCGCTACTTGGTAATTTTTTGTTCCCCATAGGACCATCCCAGACTTAGGAATGAAGAGAGAAATAGCCCAGGGCACATGTGGGGAAAGCTTCTCATATCACTGAAATGGTAAGGGAGGAAACGAAGAATCAGAGGAAGCCACACAGCTTCACAAGAGCATCATGAAGCCATATGGCTGCAAGGCATCATGGGAACAATAGGAAAACTGCAGAGTAGACACCAACACTGCCAAAATCACAGCAGGGGAGCTGGCACTAGGATATCCCACTGCAGCAGAGGCTGCATCCCAGCGCGGTAGCTGCAGTCTTGCAGGGCCATTCATTTCCCATCTCCTCAACTTCTGAAGGACTGAAGGGAAGGGCAGGGAATTCATCTTCACTGACCTCTTTTTGGCTTTCCTCCAAAATGCAGCGTAAGTACTGTTGTGACTTCAGCTCCACTACAAGCCGCACCAGAACTACACAGAAGAAACAGGATCAGTAATTCACACCCAGAAGCACTCACAATCCATCTTCCACAGTGCTTTAGCAGACCAGTGAGCAAAGAGCTTAGAAATTAAATGAGCACAGAGGTGCTGAGAGAGCAGGGTAACATCGGCATTCCCAGCACTATGATTTCTGCTAGCCCAGACCGAGCTCTCTGCAGCAACATTACGACAGTCCTGTTCTACCTGCACTACAAACCATGCATGGAAATGAACGGTGAGCGAAAAACTAAGCATGAGGACACCAAGTAAACATAAGGAACCAGACAGGTTAGCTTAAAAGATTCAAAGACCTAACTTAAAAGATTAAAAATTTCTGGTAACTGAATACAGCAGGCCTCCTACAGTATGAAAACTGGCCTTTAAAACCATCTTTCCAGGGAAGACATCAGAACTGCAACTGCTGAATATCCTCAGATGCAGTCTGAGAGCTCCTCCCCCAGCTACTATTGTCCCTGAGGTAACAGTGCTGTCTATCAGCCATTTCTCCCCACTGCAATTATCCCATATACCTTGCCAGAAAGCAAGACCCCAGTCACCTTTCTGGTACTGTTCACCTCCTTTGCCCCAAGTAAGGGCTGTTATTCTTGGTTCACTGCAACTTTAAGAACTGTCTCCTAATAAGAGGAATGAACAAGAAGCTATGTTTACCAGGCACTGGCTGCACATCACCTGGGGTTTCCCTAACAAAAATCACAAAGGAGTTGCCTAATGCTGGCAGGCTGCCTCTGCCTCCACACGTATACCAGTGCACCAGTTTCAGGAGGCAAAGTTCCTCTTTTGGTATTTTTAGAACCTGGGCACCTGAACGTTCAGCAGATAAAGTTTTGACAATAGCCCCCTTACTGAGACACTGTGCAGAACTTTGTTTTGTAGGATTTGGCAAGGCTGTCTTGAATGTATCTTGCTGTCACGGCATGACTCATTTGAAAAACACGCTCTTTTGATTTGTATTCTAGGAAAGCATCGTAAAAAAAACCAAAACCAAGAGATTTCTAGGTTCACCATCTCTTCGTATATCCAGGGCAATACTGGAGGTTTTTAAAGACCTACGCTAGCTAGAGCTACACATTTCAGCAGATGCATATCTTGAATCAGGTGATTTATTGATGGTTTAATGGCCTTTCCTTGCCCTGAACTCTCAGAATCTCTAAAAACTTTCAAAAGTTAGGTAACACTAAGTTAAATTTCTTCTGTTTGAGAACATCCATCTTTCAACAGACTGGTAACATGATAGAAAGACTTCTCATCTTTTCAACACCATTCCAAGCAAGTGCCTGAAAATTGAAACCCCTCTGAAAGGAGCTGGACACACCCCCTTTCATCTTTCATGGCTGGACAGGATGAAATCATTGCACTGCTAATATCACTAGACTCAGCAGAAATGCCCAAGGTTAACTGGACTGCAGATTCCTTTGTTAGCCCTGCAGACGTTTCCTTCCGATTTCAAATGAAGGACTGCTCACAAAGAGGAATCTGCAGCCTGTACAGGTAAATCCCAAATACTGTCTGTACTGAGGAGAAAGCAGTAGATCCCAAAGCTCACGGAAGCCTACAGGAAGATTTTCATTTGCTTTGAGACTTCAGTCAGGTTCAAAGATGCCAAAGATGAGGCATCGTTTACCACTGTTACCCATCTAACACTAAATACATGGCACACATAGAAGCTGTGAGAGAAATTCTAAATATTTAAATCTGCACGCACTCTCCTGCCCCCAAATATTAGAACAGCCTGCTTGTCACTGTTGCACTGACATAAAATAGATGCTTTTTCCAATTCAAGCTGTGTAGAAACGGAGCAGCTCACTATAGTTATCAGACAAGACAGAGCCTCCCTTTCACAAACTGTCAGTGACTGAGACATGGCATCTACCTCTCACCTTCTACGAATAGGTCCAGGGCACTGCTGTCTTCCACAGTATGCAACAGCCCTAAAAGATAAACCACAATCAGTCACGGAACTCATTCCTGCCTGTGATCATCAGTGCTGCAATGCGTTCTTGTAAAAAGAACTGCAAATTTTTTTCAGAACTGTTTTGTTTTCCCCGCTTCACGTGACACCAGCCTGACTTTGTCAGAGAAAGGTGGATACTCTTCAGGGAGCATCACAAAAGGTTCCTCCATAAGCAGGAGACAGGGACATGAAGGCATTCTGTTCTCTTGCAATTTTTTTATGTACTTCATAGTTGAAGTCAATGGCTCCACCTATGTAAGTAAATATGTAACTGCTATCATCACCGTATCTCACTGCATGTATCAGATATCATACATCTGAAACAACACTCCAGAATGACAGAAGTGAGCCCAACTGTAAGCTGTCCTTTCTATCTTCCATTCATACCAATTACCATGAACAGTCTTCTCCCTCCGCAGTACTGAAAATCCCGAGCCCAAATTTGAACACCAGGTTTAAAGCACATGGAAACTATTCCAACATTAAATTGAACCTGAAGGCACCACTTCACAAGTCATTTGTGCAACAAGAGCATAAGATTGGACATATTAAAATAAGCCACTGTCTCACTCTACTACACCACAACAGATGAGAAACTCTACCTCCCAGCTCCTTCCAACTTCAGGTACCTACACCATCAGGCATCTGGTTCAGACCCCAACTTCTGCAACAGCAAACCACTTGTTTCAATATATCCAATCAAATTACCTCCCCTCTGGAGACCCCATGACCTCTCAGAAATTCGACCAACTAAAGCAATGTTATGACACAGCAGGTGAAGAAATTACTTATTTCCTGTCTCATCTGCCCAACCCTTAGTAACTTCCTTACACTTTGGAAAAGATTTGCATACAGCATCAGTGAATATTACAATATTAGCTGCATGAAATTCAGGCTTACCTGAAATTCACCACCTCCTCATATATAACACTCCACACTACACCTGTTCTCTTAACTCTTTCTTCTGCCTGTGCTTATCCCAATATTCTCTCTCCAAAAATGAATGTACTTTCCTGAATTTACTATTAATACTTCCTCCACAGCATTGCTCAAACCTTTGGGGGTCCCTCTTACGCTCTTGCACCAAATGATCCTTGGTTCATTCAAGCTTTATCCAAAATGTACATGTCATTGTTTGTAGCTCCAAGCTTAGACTGGGATTCCAGCTGCTCTAGGAGTTACAACGAGTAAAATCCCAAAGCGGTCCCCAAACCATCCAACTGTAAAGCTTCTTAAAGAGAGAGAAAATTATTATTTAAAATCAGACAATAGCATTGAAATGCAAACACAGCTCCCCTGTCTGCTAGGGTATTTCATGTTAGGGTCATACAGTGTATGAATGTACAGACCAAATTGGCATAAGCACCACTCCCTCCACATCTGTATAGGATTATGTGTGCAGACAGAGCTCAATAAAAATTTGTGCAATGGAGAGAACTAAACATGCACACAGTTCTGTTCCTAACAGAGCTTCTTCCAGAACACGCGCAACACAGTTTGTGCTGGGAAATCAAGTGGGAAAACACTGTTTGAATTATTCAGTGCATCAAGGCAGAGGAAGGGGCATGTAAGTCACTTTCCCCCAAAGAACAAGAATTATCTGTGATGTGCAAATGAGATCATGGAATTAAAGGAATCCAGTATATCTGCTCTTTGAAGGCACTCTCATTCATACCCTCCGCCTCTCTTCCTGCCTTACTGTTCTCTCATTTAGACCATTATTTCTCCTCCATCAAGATTTTAGATGTTTCAAAGACCTTTCCCATAGCACTGCTACGCAAACAGAAACCACTAAGAGATGTTCAAGATCACAGAGACTGTTACCGGAAAAGCACCTTCTGACATCCCGCTGAACACTAGTCTGCTGTGAGGCTGACCCACCAGAAAGAAGCAGGTATTACAGTCCTACGGCTACAAGAATTTCTACAGATGTAAAGTGACGGTGTGAAAAAACAATACATAGATTTGTATTTTGTACATTTGATATTAAATCCTGCAGCACTTTTTTAAGCTCACACTTTCGTTTCTGTTTGAATCTTCATATAATGCCACAGTTCAGCAAGGTGAGAAAGCAACGAGTCATGAAGACCAGAATGGAGGGCATTCAGGGAAGAGTCATACACAAGGCACTCCCAGTTCTCCAGAAAGGCCGTAGAGATACGTCAAGGTATTTTGGAAAATTGCAAGAGCTTTATGAACATTTCAATCCTGCTCCTTGGGGAATAAGGAAATGAATTAACTTATTCTACATGAAACAACAGGCAGTTTTCCACAGGGAGTAACAACACCTAACACAGAATGGTGGAAATATGGAATTAGGTACCTCAATTTTCTTTTGCCTTTTTTTTTTTGCTTCAAATGTGGAGAAGTTTCACATGTATACACCCATTCAAAAAAAAAAAAGGTAACTGCTTTCTTCCTGCTGCTGTGCTAGGCCACAGCACAGCTCTTACCAAAGAGAGTTCCTATCAAGTGAAGGCAGACCCTCTCGTCCGGTGCCAGCAGCTGGACGAGCGGCAGCGCCTGCCAGGCCAGGGCATCGTGGAGACGGGAGAGGACATGCTTCTTGCGCACCAGCTACGGATCAGAGACAACAACCGGTCAGCACTCGGGCCCGAGCCACCCCGCTTGCTCCCACCAGCCCGGGGGGGAGAGGTGCCGAGGTGATACACCGGGGTCAGGCACCATGACACTCCCGCCCGGGCCTCAAATTCATCGGGAGGAGAGGGGCCAGCCAAGGCCGCGGCGGCTGAGGGGTCGGGGCGGGGGGGGGCGGCCGCTGCGCCCGCCGTGAGGAGGCCAGCTCTGCGCGGGAAGGGGCGGCGGGCCGGAGGCGCTGCCCACCGAGGCGCTGCCGTCGCCCAGCGTCTCCACGGCGCAGGCGAGGCAGAGCGGCGGGCGGAGCGGCAGGGCCCAACGCGCCCCGTGCCCGCCGCCGGGCAGCGGACACCCCGCCGCCATCGCCCAACCGCCGCCCTGCGCACGCGCGAGGCCGCTGCCGGTGGCGGGTCCAGGCGGCCCCTCACCGAGGCTCCGCCCCCCGGGCACGCCCCCGGGCACGCGGCCGCCTGACTTCCGGCGGCGACGCAGCGCGCGCGAGCGCGCCTGGATCCTTCCCCTCAACGCGCTCAGGCCGAGAGGAGCCACCGGGCCGCGCCGCCCAGCCCAGGCCGCGGCCATGGTGAGTGGGGCCGGGCGCCGGCCGCCTCCTCATCCTCCTCTTTCACTTCCTCAGGGGCCGCCGCGGCGGGGAGCGCGACCTCCCCGGCGGCTGCGGGGCGGGGAGCACGTGGAGGCCGGTCGCGGGCCTCCGGCTCGGCGCGTTGCCCCGGAGGGAGGGAGCCCCGGGGTTGGGGGGTGGCGGTCCTGAGGGCACCGAGTGACGGGGGATCCGCTCTGCCGGCCCGGCCCCGCTGTGCCCCCGCGGGGAGCCGGGGGCATGTGGGCGGCCGGTGCTGGGCCGTAGCGGTGTGTGAGGGCAGGCGGCGGGCGGGGCACCGTGGCGTGGGGCCGCCCGGGCCCGGTGCCGGGAGCGCCGGTGTCGGCTGCGGCGGTGGGGGCTGGAGAAGTTGTCCTTCTGTCGGTGGCGGTCGTTAACGCCGCTTGTGGCTTCGTTGCTGTTGCACCACGCCATTGATGTTAACGTTTAGAAGCTACTCGGAATTTGCAGGAATAAACCTGATGCGTGCTCTTCTCGGGGTTTCTTTAAAATTCATGCCTGAGCTTGTTAATTCCCTGACGGCAGGAGCTTGTTCCTTCATTTTATGTGGTATCCGTGGTAGCAAATGCCTAAAAACTTCCCTGTAAGTTCACTGCTGCTAGTCTGTAGGATCTAAATATGCTGTCTGTGTGGGTAGAGATGCTGTCTGCTTTGAATGTGAGAAGAATCCCCTTTTTATAAATAAAACGCAGTGTGATTTTTAGTGTATATGCGGAGTAACTGAGAATAGTGATGTGACTTCAGTAGTCAATATATGTGGTGGACACGATGCCTGCATAGTGTTGTTCGGAACAAAGCCCCCTTTGCTCCTATTCTAACACTCTTTTTTTCCTTTCTCTAGAGTGAGGCAGAAGTGAATCCCAAAGCTTACCCCCTGGCTGATGCACAGCTCACCAAAACGCTACTGGATCTTGTGCAGCAATCCTGCAACTACAAGCAGCTACGCAAGGGAGCCAATGAAGGTGAGACCTGCATGTTGTGATGTGTGCTAGAAATCATAGCAAGGATTTTGTGAGAAGCTGTGGCTAGAGATTGTCTCTTCTCTCTAGTGGTGGGACACTAACGTTACATACCACAAATATAGGCTGGGCGGAGAATGGATTGAGAGCAGCCCTGAGGAGAAGGACTTGGGGGTGTTGGTGGATGAGAAGCTCAACATGAGCCGGTAAAGTGCACTTGCAGCCCAGAAAGGCCATCTCATCCTGGGCCGCATTAAAAGAAGCGAGGCCAGCGGGTTGGGGGAGGTGATTCTGCCCCTCTGCCCTGCTCTGGTGAGTGAGACCCCACCTGGAGTACTGTGTCCAGCTCTGGAACCCTCAGCACAAGAAGGACATGGAACTGTTGGAGCAGGCCCAGAGGAGGGCCATGAAGATGATCAGGGGGCTGGAGGACCTCTCCTATGAAGACAGGCTGAGAGAGTTGGGGTTGTTCAGCCTGGAGAAGAGAAGATTCCAGGGAGACCTTATAGTGGCCTTCCAGTATCTGAAGGCAGCCTACGAGACAGCTGGAGAGGAACTTTTTACAAGGGCATGTAGCAATAGGATGAGCAGTAATGGCTTCAAACTGGAAGAGGGTCAATTTAGATTAGATATCAAGCAGAAATTTTTCACTATGAGGGTGGTGAGACACTGTCAGAAGTTCCCCAAGGAAGTTTTGGATACCAACCCTGGAAGTGTTCAAGGTCAGGCTGGATGGGGCTTTGAGCAGCCTGGTCTAGTGGGAGGTGTCCCTGCCCACGGCAGGTGGTTGCAACTAGATGATCTTTAAGGTCCCTTCCAACCCAAACCATTCTAGCATTCTATAGATCTGGATATTGCAAGTGTCCCTCTCCCTCCTTTTTCTAGCCTGCTTAAGCAATATTCAGGGACAGAACTAAGCTGTAATCTTTTCAATATTTATATACAGTTCTGGTAGATGCCCAAACTGCATTCCTCGTGTGTGTCCTCTGATCATGCATACTTTAGTGGCATGGCACTGGGATTACCAGGTGCCTAGCCAGTTTAGAATCATAAAAAGATTGGGGTTCGAGGGGACCTCTGGAGGTCTCTAGTGCAACCTGCTCAGACAGTGGCTCCCTTCACAGTTGGATCAGGTTACTTGGGGCTTTGCCTTGTCAAACTTTTTAAAAAAAAAAAAAAAAATCCCTAAGGATAGAAACTCCATAATCTCTCAGGATCCATGTCCCATGGCTTAAACCTCTCTCATGGCAAGGGGGGATAAAATTCCAGCATGTCCCCAGAAATGTCCCTGAGGCAACAGTCACAGTCTGCAATTTGTCCTTTTTCCTGGGCACTCATGGGGACAGTCTGGCTCCATCTTCTCTGCAGTCCCCTTGAAGCAGGAGAAGACAGCAGCCGCGTCACCCACAATCCCACTTTGGCCCCTTCTTCTCCAGGCTAAACAAACTCCAGCTCCCTCAGTCTCCCCTCATCTGTGGTGTGCCCCAGCAGCCCTGGGCTGGCCTAGCTCCCTTGTGAGTCTCTCCGCTGTGTTCAAGAGCAGTGCTGGACACAATACCCCTGGAGCAACCCTATGGATAACCCCCTCCCTGGCCCTATAGCTGCTGTTTTCCTTTGGTCTGTCCTCATGCTACCACTAGATCTCCTTGCATATGACAATTACAACATCTAATGTTTTTCATTAGATGTGCTTTCCACAAGGACCTAGACTTACTCTTCAGTTTCTTTTACAGCCACCAAAACACTGAACCGTGGGATAGCAGAGTTCATTGTGATGGCGGCAGATGCAGAACCGTTGGAGATCATCCTGCACCTCCCTCTTCTCTGCGAGGACAAGAATGTACCTTATGTGTTTGTGCGCTCCAAGCAAGCCCTGGGCCGGGCGTGTGGCGTTTCCCGCCCTGTCATTGCCTGCTCCATCACCATCAAGGAGGGATCACAGCTAAAGCCTCAGATCCAGTCTGTCCAGCAAGCTATAGAAAGACTGTTGGTCTAAACGCCCATGAGTTCTAAGTGTGTGTGGAATAGGAAAGTTGGAAGTCAGGGGAATTAATGTCTAGCTTCAGTTGAGATACAATTTTGATATCAGTGTTTCATTTCAAAACAACACATTTTTGGTTAATAACGGCTTAATTCTTAGTGTTGCTGCCTCCCCTCCCCCCTCTTTTCTATTATTCCACCCCAACAGGTTCATTCTTGTTGTATTACTTCTTGAAAAGTGACTGTACAATTGTATTTCCCATTTGATGTTAAATAGAAAGAAAAAACAAATGCCCCCTTATCTCCATGTCTGCCTGCTCAGGGCTTTTTTAACCCACCCATTAGCTTGCTATACGTTGCAGTATTTCTGCTAAGCTTCAGCCTCTGACAGGTGTGAGTAACTCTTCATTTCTGAATGGTTGTAGTCTGCTGAGGATGAGGCATGTTGGTTCCCCACACAGTGCGTGCATTCAGACTGCACGATGGAGCAGCACAGGCCGTCTATAAGGCAGGCAGCAGCTACTGTGCAGCAGCGGACGGAGCCAAGATCAGTACACAGAGCACAACCCTTTTTCTTCTCGAAACCAGACAAGAGACTTCTGTTAAGAGGTATACGGGGAGCAGAAATCTTATAGCAGTGCACAAGGGGAAATCTCTTATCTCGCTTATTTTTAAATACTGACTTTTTAAGAAAAATAAAATTGCTGACAAAGCTAAATATAATTGTCATTCCCTCGGGGAAGCATTTGCAACTGAAGTGTTCCTGCTTGCTCAGAGGTTGATTGCTGATTGCAATCAGAATCCTGATTGCTCAGAGATTGCCTAAAGACTATTGCAGTGTAATAGTTCATACTCCTTCAGGTTTTTTTGCGTGGACTGTATCAACGGGCTTGGACTTCTAGGGTGTTTAAGTAAAGGCACATGGTAGAAAGCAGCCTGCTGTGGCTGACAAGTGCCCTACCTAATGCATTTAGGGAAGCTGTTGTACTGTAGTCACCTGAGTAAAGGTAAACCTGTTAAGTCATAGCCAAGGCAACACAGCAAGTAATTTTTCAGATAAAACAACTTGTGTCTCAAGAAGAGAATGTTAGATAATCTCATGTTCTGGAAAAGCGTGAAGCACTACCAGCTTTCTGGATTAGCGGTGGTTTTACAGAGCTAGCTTTAGTTAAATGCATATTGTATAATAAATCCATGTACCACTCTGAGCAGAAGAGTCTAAACCTCTGTGTTGGAATGGGTTGTATCAAACCTGTCTTTTATTGCAGGATGCCAAAGCAAAGCTAGTATGGAACATGTACAACACAGAAGGGACAATAAAATCTCCTGTAATGTTTCCACAGAGGCACTGATTTCATACCTTTGGGAAGTACATCCCAAGCAGATGAAGTCAGCTCACTGAAGATCCAAGACACATCATGTCTGTGTATTTTTGTAAATGACTGACAACTAATGCCCTTGCTGAGGTGAACTTAATACAAAGATTTTAGAGTCCTTTCATTTGTATGAAGTTCAGGAATGCTGCTGCTCCCTTCTGCTGATGCTGACTGTTGAGCTAGTTGTGTTTAAAACCACAGCTTTGCAAACGACTTGCCCTATTGTACCATGCCAAGATAGCTGATGTAAGACAAAGCACATAAGGAGCAGAAATAAAGGATTCTTGAGTAAGCAAAACTGTCTTGGTTTTCTGCTCTGAATCCTTCCACTACCATCCCTGTTGAACTTTCGCTTAATGAAATAGCTTGCTTTTAAAAAAAAAAAAAAACAGGAGGAAGATCTAATAACCGAGACGAAACACGCCATAATCATCCAAAACCTGGAATATACTGTGCCTGGGGCTTAGCAAGCCAAGAGAGTAGTCAACAAGGGCATTTGGGGAATGAAAATTCACAGAATTAAGGACAGGATAGTCTCACTATTTTATTGCGTTCAATTCAAGTCTTGCTAAGACGAGCATTTATAGCAACTTCTTTGCCAAAGGGCAAAATAAATTGATTGCTTAGACAAATCTTTATTAAAAATAACTACTATAATGCAGGCTGGTTGAACGTATAATAGACTACGTAGCTTCAATACTGCAGAGCTCAACATGGATGGGCTAGCTGCTCTTCTGAGAGGAGCCGTGGAGGTGGCGGTGAGCAGTGTGCTGGCACAGCCAGGGTGGTCGCAGTGCCAAGACAGCGTTCACAGCTGGCTCTGATATGCGTGCTACACTACAGCACGGGCACGACCTTAATATATGACTTCATTCTTCAATAAGTTGCCCAATAGTTTGTGTGCCAAACAGGAATCCCTAAAAACACCACACAGACCAAAATGGATACCTCATGTATCCCATATTTGCATCCCGTAAAAAGTTACGGTTTAGCTAAACAATTAGTACTGTTTTCTAGAGCAAAGGCAATGACTATTGGATTTAATCATCTTGCACCACACAACAAGTAGGGCATGCCAGACATGAAAGTTTAAAAAACAAAATGTAGACAGGTGCATATGCAGTCTCTATAATTAAAAAAATAAGGATACTGGAAGTAACAAGGGCTGCTCTCCACAGCTTGCCTTTTTTTTTTATTTTTAAAGCACAAATTTGAGAACAGAAGTCTGCATAATAGTCTGACTCACACTTGCTACAGAGGTGGAAAAGGTCTGTAATTTAACCGGGGTAAGTGCTTGCAGCCTTCCAGGGAACATGGCTTTTTCCCCCCTCCTTTTTTTTAAACCAGCTTTTGCTATTACCATTTAAAAATGGAATACATGGCTGTGCAGCTTTGTGAAGTGCTGGCTTTTTTACCCAAACGATTGGCTACTGCTTCCCAGTAATGATTTCCTCCTTTATGACCTGCTGGTGATCTTTATAACGCGGATGATGGAAAAGAAATTTGATTTACAAGTGCTGGTGCTGACTGGCTGTTTTGGAGAGTAGCATAGTAATACATCACATACCCTCTGTTAGCACACAGACTTGACCTGCTGCTTGAATTCTTGTGGTGCCATTAACACAGATCGCTGTTTTCTTACTCACATTGAAGTGATTTTTGCTGTCTTTATGATACAAAGATGGTATAGCTGGCGTGACAAAGCAAGAGAGGTCCAGAACAACTTTTATTAAGAAAACAGGAAGGCACAACTGTGTTTACTTGTAGTGGGTGACCTGAGTTAGCAGGGAATTTAATTCTGCCTTTGACTACTGCAAACAGAATTCAACTTTGCAGAGATGTTTCACAACTAAAAGTAACAAGTTTCTCCACTGCTAGATTCAGCAACATTTAGTCGCCTTCTCCTCCTTAGCAAGGTTAAACAGACACAGCAGCCACATAAGACAACTAAAACTTTAAGCAGATGGAAGTTAACCAGGGCCTTCTGCTCCTGCTTAGTGCTCACTGAAGTAAATACTCAGTCAGCGCATCCATGAGCTCCTGCTTCTTCCCCCCACCCTTCAGCCCGTAGAGTCTGCATGCCTCCTTCAGAACAGGTACAGTCAGCTTGCCTAGAGTGCCCTTCTGCACGTGACTCTGCAGCTCGTCTTTCGAGATTTCTACCTTGGGCTTCTTCTCAGATTGACCATCAGAAACTAGAAAGATAAATTTTAGGTCACCAAGCTTCAAAAAAGCTTCTTAATAGAAAGACATCAACGTTTCATACACATACCACAGTTAATTCCTGTTAGCACACGGTACTTCAATAGCTACCTACACACTCACAGATCGAGATTCCATATTTTGTTTTATGAAGCAGGTGTCATATAGTATATTTCATTGATACGAGTGATCTCAAACTCAAGTATGAAACTTTGTGTTCTGATGGAAAGATCACCCCCAAATGAAAATGTTAAGGGATTCTCATCTAGACAGGAGAATGCAACTATTCCACAGGGAGTTCAGCCAACTGACACTTTATGCAGAATTTCATAGACTCCCAAGCTACACATGTACTTCATCATTACTTAAGACATTTAGCCCTAAAGATGCCCATCTTGGACTCGCTAAACAGCCCATGCATAGAAGTCTGCTTTCTCACCAAGAGCACAAACTGAAAGCATGAACAATTTTACCAGTGTTGTAAAAACCACAAAGTTATTGATAATGATAAAATAATAATAAATATATATTTTGCAGTAATTCACTCCCATTGCTTCCTATACTTCTCTATTTTTTCACTATGCAGTTTCTCATTCCAGCAGTTCTCTAGGTGGATACCACAATAACCTCTACTCTCTAAGAATCACCGCTGAATACGAGTCCACTTTCTTGTGGAGATGAGTAACGAGTCATTGCACAAGCAGCGTCTCTAAACTATGAGACAAACTGAAAATGCAGAAGCCTCTAAACAAACACAGACACCACGCTACATGTCTGCACCATCATTACTTACCTTGCTTTCGCTTTACAGCCTTCCCATCGGGATTGTAGTCAGGGGGATACACCAGCTGCTTAAACTCCTCCACCAGGTTGCCCAGCCTGCGGTTCATCTCTTCAGCCTTTGGCACTGGCAAAAGAGAAACATTTGCCCTCTCAAAAACTGAGCAATCACAGAAAAGTCTCAATGAGGCCATCACCACATACAATTGTGCTTCTGTAATAACTAGCATGCAAGTGTCTTGGAAGCATGCAAAATGCAAAGACCTATGTTATGATATTCACAAATGAAACGTAAAGCTCTTGGTAATATCAAGTATTTGTATTATACATACGTAATGGCCTCACCCATATCCCTAAACAGGAAAAATATATGCAGAACAAAACTGACACGGTGGAAGTGATATAGAAGATCTCCTACCTAGTTGCACTGTTACCCAGGTCTAATCTCAGACATTTAAAATACAACAAAATCTAAGGTTGCGAGTGGTTTGAGGCAGAACAGCTTGTTTCTGTCATGTATTTGTATGATATCTAGCACAGAGACCTAGACTGTTTGTTACGTATCACTTCAGAAGAGACAAATAGTTACATTAATGCTATTCCTCGAGTATAACATAATTTTAGAAAAGGAACTTCCCCTTCAGGAGAAGGTTTCGATTCTTTGACAAGATATTCTTCTATAAAAACTCTCAGAGCCACAAGGTGGCGTTATTGCCTCCTAGCAGAATAATTCTCTAAGTAATTCTGCCCATTTATCAGACTGAAATATTAATTAGACTCTTGAAGACAGGAATTTCAGAGAAAACATTTGTCATCATAGAAAAAAGGTGATTCAATTTTAATTTTGGAGAGTAAAGTGATCAATTTTTCCTTTATCTTAAAACTGACAACAGTAGAAAGTAAGGCTTCAGTATATCAGAATGGACACATCCAGAATTCTACACCTTGGAACTGCACACAACTAAAATATTTTTTAAAAGACGTTTGGTTTTGTAGTAGCACATCTCTGACTTAGAACAAAGTCAAGAGCCCTCTACCCCACTTCCCTTCGCACCCCTCAATAATTCTCACTTGTAAGATCCTCAGCTTGTTCTGGTTCCAGCATATCCAGCGCCAAAGCCTCCAGATTCCTGAAGTGCTGCTGCAACACTGGGTTCTCAAAACTGTCAGGCCTGTCAAGAATCCCCCAAAATGTCAATGCATGCTGCCAAGAAGACAGACAAGACACATAAGATCTGCCACCAATCTATTTCAGAGTAAAACCTCCCTCTTTCCCACATAACAATCCACCTCATCAGAACTGCTTTTCCTGTTTTCAATGTACCTGCTGAATCACTATCCCATCATGCATCAGCCACATTAGAAAGCTGTGTGAGAGAAATGGAGACAATGGCTTTCTACTTCAATACCAGCTATGCTACTTTCCACATACCTAGAAAAAAATCTCTCATAATAGCACCGCAGAAAATTTATCCTATCTATAATGAAAAAGCCTAACTACTCTCTCTAAAGTGCTCCAATTTAAATGATCCAGGTCTGATCTGCAACAGATTGGCAGAACCACAACAAAATGTGATACCTCTGCAACAAATGACAACAGCTCAGAGTACAAGAGCAATAGAACTCCAGAACGTGCTACATACTGCACGTGGTGCCTGGGTATCCAGAATAATTAAAAATAAAAGTTTGGACAAAGCTACTGCAAAGGGAAGCAATTTGCATCAAAATGCATCAAAATCCCATCTTGTGGACACCACAGCTGAATAAAGTATGCAACAGAGCAAGCAACAGTGTTGTGTCTTTTTCCCCATGCCACCCCCCAACATGCACACTATTTATCTCCATGTACCTGTATCTGAATCGGAGTTTTTGAATTATTTCCTTCATTTTGTCCACCTGCTCTCGACTGGCTGGAACCTTTTCTGTAAAATCAACGTTCCGTTTGTCATCTGCGTATGGTAGGAAAATCATGTGGAAACCTACACAGAAGGAAGAGAGCAGAGAACAGTTATGCATAACCACCGCCTCAAAACAATAATTTATGGCAAAGGCCAAGATGATAATTAGCTAGGTCTGATTACTCCCCAAACTAGCTACTATTTTGCTGTCAACAACAGCAATCCATAATACCTCCTAGTACCTACAGCACGACGCTCAATCCTAATCTCAATTAATATAACCAGCATAACTAATGGCTTTTTGAAAGAGATTCAAACTAAATGCATGTCTTAGAGCTGGAAAACTGCTATTTATACAGGAGATCAATTTGTGCACCTTCCCCATCTCTCACTGGATATGAGCTTGAAAAAGGCTTGTTTGAAAATTAAGTTAATGCCCACATTTTATTTCTGAAATGCTTTACACTGTGCACAAGCAGCGTTACTGTCCTTCACAGAAGAAGATTTTCCAGTTAAAGAGGTGAGAAAATGTAGAAGAGCAAGAGTCTGCCTTTGCTCTTTGATCGTTCTCTACTCAGCTGCTACAGTGCAAGGCTCAGTACGTGAGAGTATTTATTTAAGGCTTTAAAATGTATCCAAGGATACAATAAAATTTAGGGAAAGACATTCTGTCTAGTCAGCAAAAAGAAAAAAGGGCTTTTTAGGTCAGCTACTTGAGCCTGCTAAAAAAAAGCAGGAGGTGGGAAAATACTGTAGCCATGCTACACCTGGGCAAGCACTGATGCAACTGGAGTTTTAAAAATAGCTTCAACATCAGACACTCACAATGACAAAACTGAAGAAAAGGGATGCTGGAAAGCACTCTCTCCATTTTTAAGGGGAGCAGCGCCAAGAATATTTTTTTTACGCAATACAGGAGGCTATTATGCTGACTGCATCCAACCATGCAGGGAAAGGCAGCATCTCTTCCTGTACCTGGAGGGGCTATCTGCACCTTCTGCTCATCCACCTCTTCCTCCTGGGGAACCAGGGCCACGAAGCGAGGGGGAATGTTCCGGCGGGCAATGTATCTGCACAGTGCCATCACTTCCCTCTCCAAGCATTTCATCAATAAGGCATTAAACAGAGTTGTACTCCCTGCAAAGTAAAGACTGTATTGGTCAGATTGACAGCTTTGCTCCTGTGTTCAGGACTGTAACCCTAGATATTACAGTTTCAACACCTGTGACTTCTTTGAGATGCTTGCAATATTTCCAGAGGTAAAAAGCAACTTTTGGAAGCGGAATCCCTTAAAAATGACAATGTTAGTGCCTCTCCTGACCAGAGCAGTGAGAGTTCTGGTAAAAGAAATGAAATCACCAGCACCTGAGCAATGAAATATGCTTGAAAATCAAACTGGTATCTACAAAGCCTCTTTCTGGTCTGGTGGGACATCATAGTAGCAACACATCATAGGACCTTTGCAGAAGTAACACACTATGAATTCAGACTGCAGCATTCCTCGAGGCACATGTTTGATTTGTATTTTTGTATTTGTATTTTACCAGATATGGTGGTCAGGAAAAGACTAACATGTAAGGTGTTTGACTCAGGAAACTGCTAAGCTGGAGAAGGTAGTGTAAAGGCTCTTTTGTCAGACACTGCCAAGCATCTGGTCATAACTCAGTCCTCTTTATCCACCAGTAGATTGAGGAGCTGGAGGTTTTTATTTACTGTCCTAGCTTGGGATCGATTAATACTATATTTCTAGATAAGCAGACTTACATATATACATAAAAAGAGGAGAAAAAGCAGTCCTAAGCATCCACTCCTTCTCTCTTTACAAGCCCATAAAGTGCTGTTAATTCAACCATGCTTCCTGAATATCGTGTTTCCACTTCTAGCTGATATGGACTTAAAAACAGCAATTATCTTCACTGGTTTGTTTTTGGTTTTTTTGTTTGGTTGGTTGGTTGGTTGGTTTTTGTTACTTTTTTTTTTTTTTAATCACCCTTGCCTTCTTGTCAGGTACTAGGATCCTTCACTTTCATGAATGACAAAACCAAATATTTTGGGACTATGTCTGCACAGTTTCATGAGCTGCTTGTCATGATGGATGAAACATGAAGCCAAATTGGCTCTTCTGCTATTGAAGAAAACAAGAATTAACTGCAGCTGAGAGGGACAGTAACAGTTAATTCTCCACTTCTTAACATTAGCAAGTTTTTAACTTAGACAAAGATTTTATACTCAACGATCCCCACTCAAACACACTATGAATCAGCTGGTTACCCTAACGCAAGGTGGTGAATCTTCTCTTGCTGTCTTTACTTACCACTTATTAGGGACTCCTCAGGATAGATGAACTGGGAGGGCTTGATATGGTGGTGCTGTTTTAACATTGAGAGTGGTTTGAAGCCAATCAGAAACAAGCCTGGAGAATCAAACCTTTTTATTTCTTCTGTTTCCTCTTTCTCCAGCACAATCTGGCGGTTTCCATATGTCTACACCAGGGAAGAGCAGATAGTAGTGCTGCCAGCATAAAAAAATTGCAGGGGGAGAGGACGAGGTGGGGGACACAGGAAGAGGGTGCAATTGCTGTCTTCCATTACTGAAAAGAGGGTTATAGACAAGACAGAGCAAACTCTCATCATTAGTGCACACTGAAATGGCAAGTCACAGTTTGTGACCATTATCCCAAGGGAAATTCCACCTGGACATTAGCAAAATGCACTTTCCTAAAACAATGGTTAAGCCCTGGCACAGACAGGCTGTCACATTTCATCCGTGGAGTTCTTCAGAGCTGTCCCAAACAAACCCTGAGCGACCTGATCTGGTTTTGTGAGTCTTGCTCTGGGCTGGGTTGGATCAGACATTTTCAAAGGTCCTGTCCGATTCTGAACTTGCTTCAGCGAGATGCACGTCAGCTACCTACTCCTGGCAGAAACAGCAACTGAGATTTTGAAGCATCACTCATTTGTCACAAAACCAAAACCATATTGTAGTCTGTTCATCTCCTGTACTGTATTTCAAGAAACTAATGTCCAGTACAAATAAACTTAATATGTAATCTTAAGACAACAACCTTAAGAGCCTTTGGTATGGAAGGACACACAAAGCGCACTTGTGACAACATACCTAGCAACTGCATATCCTGCTTTGAAATAAGGCTTTGTGCAAACAGAATGTGACATTCAATCTACATCAGCCAAACTATCAAGCAGGAAGGCAAAGCAAAGAACAAAATAGCAAAACCCAAAGATAATATGCTCTTTCTTTTGTTTAAAAAAGAGCTCCAACCCGCCCCCCATGATTCACACATATATGTTTAATAAAATGGACAAAATCTGTTCCTAATGAATCAAAAGATAACACTAGCAGCGATAGCACAAGGCCATATAAGGTCAGGCTCTAACATCCCGGTTCTGCCTTACAGAAAGAAATGACGTGTTCCTGAGTGCACTTCCACCAGCGGACATGCTTTCCCTTGACAGTCACACCAGAGAAACAGCTCGCTCTCACTCTGCATAGCTTACAAAGTGACCAGGCTATGCCCAGGGGAATATAGACGTAAATATTTCTGCATCTCATCTTGAAAGCAAAATACAAACAAAAGCAGCAAGAAAATTAGCATCTCCCCCCTACATCACAGAGACAGAAAAAAGCAGGCACATAATCAATACTTTACCTGAGCCCTTTTTGTGTCAGTAGGCAGCAGCAAGCTGCCTGTCTTTCCATTAAACATCCTTGTTTTTGTTTTAACAGGTTCATTAGTCTCCCGATAAAGCTTCACGGGATATGGCTTATAAGCTTTTTGAACAAGGTTGTAAACACCAACAGAAAGTGACAGATCTTTGTTCAGATACAGATTTAACCTGTGTAAAAAAGCAGATACAGACTTGAGACTTGAAAATGTAACTTTTGCAATCAAAAGTCATCTCCTTAGATAACTTATTTTCTCTGACCTCATCCCATTGTCCTCCCCCAAAATCACATGTATCTCTGGAAACATAATATTACTTGGTTAATAATCTCACTTGTATTAAAACATTCTTGCAATGTTGTTACTTCTGGTCATAAAAATGATTTAAACACAAATAATTTACCATATTTCTTTCACCTTTTTTCATTCTGATGGCAGCTATGCTCAAGCACGGCACAGGACAAGTTCACATTTGGACACACTACTTGAGCTTAATGAAATGTGACCTCTGAATTCACACAGCTGTTCACGCAGAAGGCAAAATTCCCCAAAAGAACACCATCAATACAAACAATACCAAAATTTAAGAAAAAAAAATAATAATCAGAAGTTAGAAAAATATTCAGAAGTAAAGGTTTAAAACTGGAGGTAATCTTCAAGTTCTGAGAGCAGAACAGTGCGTTACTGTGAATGTTACTTCCTCTCCTCTAAAAGGTATCACTGCTAGGGGATTCTTCTTCCTCAGTTATTAGAAAACTTGAGGAACATTCCCAGAAGAGGAAAATAAAGCTGTGAGTAGGAGCAAGAATGCCAGTGACAACAGCTCAGGTGGGTATTTTTTAAAATATATATATTAAAAAAAACCACTAGGCTGTGAAGTTCATTCCTTACCACATCATTCTGCTGTGAACTCACTCATTAAAAAAGTCATTATGGAGTATGTGGTTCCAAAAATACTTCCTATCTGCTTTGTCAAGATCCTTTTAATCTCTCTGTAAGTATCTCTAATCTTTCAGCAGGAGATCAGAAATATCAAGCCTGTGTGAATCCACACCGAGTGCTTAGACAGACTGGACACATATAACTAGTTAATAATAGGCCACAATACCACCCAGTCACATTGAGGTGAATTTTTTTAAGCTAACACTAGTAAGAAAACCCTAATTTCAACCAGATTTCACTATAAACTAACTGTTTTACATGAGGGAAAAAGGAGGCCTAACTTCACTCTCCGCTCTCTTCATCCACCAGCGACAAATATCCTTGGAAGCTATGGAAGAAACACTTGACCTAGGAATTAAGACTGAGGAATGTAAGCGCTGATGCCTTTATAGACCAATCATTCCAGAAGAGGAAGATGAGATGCAGCCTAAAAATAACATCAGGTGCCTCCATTGAATGAAATATCATAACTAGGTACAAACCTGACTAAAGTCCGTTTCTTTGTCTCCTTTGCTCGTACTTTCTTCATGAGATGTTCCAGTTTCCCTGACTCTTCAGGTTGGATCCCAATGTCCTCATCCTCTGCTACATTTATGATATCCCTGTAGAACAAAGAGATATCGAACCCTCCAGGCTTCTTCAAGTGCATCAAATCCAGGATGATACCTAGAAACAAAGTAAGAGATGGGAAGAGGATCGCAGAAACTGCTTTTTCTTATATCAGCATGTTTCTCAGTGCTCTCAGATTTCTCTAAGCAAAGAATTTAAGCAAGAATAAGCTCCAAATTGTCATCTGCACCAGATGTGAAAGTTTCCAGGGAAAGGCAAAAGACATTCTTCAACTTCAGTCAAAACAACATAGCATAGAAAACGTCCCCTCCCTAATTAAGTATCTGGACAACATTGTGTATGAAACAGCTCTGACAAGCTCCTATAAAACATACTCTTACCTCAGGCACAGAGGGAAGTAATGAGTTCAGAAATTCCCCTTTCCCAGTTATAAGGGCTAATGGATTAAGGAAGCCTCACAGCTTCTAGATCCAGCACATCCGATAAACTCCAAAAACACCGCTTATCTCAGCTACATACTTGAATTAATGAAGCATTTGCTCTCTAGTCTCTGAGCTCAGGTTGCTGTTCTTCAGCTAATTCAAAATGGACCCATTAAGGTAATTTTTCTTTTGTGTTAACTTGGTGTTGCTATTCCCTCCCTGGAAAATGGTGTAACAATGAAATAAAGTAGAGTTTGTTTTCCACGGACCTCTCAAGTCCTGATTTATGCTAACAGAGTACAAAAAGAGATCCTAGAAAATGTTAGTTGTTGGATACCAGATTGGATAACAGATTTTCTAATTTAGATTAGATGCCAAATTTCTGATTTAGAAAGCTTGAGAAAGATTCCCCAGTTTTGATGATTTTACATTCTTTTTCCACCACTAACTTGCAATGCAGTTAACATCACTTTTATTCTGCCTGAAATTAAAGGGGAAAATAATGACCTGTGTCTCTCAGATCACCAGCTCTGGTCCTGGCCAGCTTGGCTTTAGCACTGTCATTGGCATGAGGGTCATCCTCGTTGGTGAAGAGCATGATCCTTTTGTGGCTCAGTCTGACTCGGACATCGCTGAAGAGATTAGAGCAGGCCCAGAGTGCTTCACCCAGTGAGTAGTCAGCATTGTGGCCAAAGGTCTCACGGAAAAGTACTCGTCCTTCATCTCCCCTGTACTGGTCCAGCTCTAGAACACGCTTTGCACCTAAGGGGAATAACAGCATTCACATGCATTGGAAATACTGAAAGCAGTACTGCAAACTCTTCTAAATATGCACGAAGGTCCGTTGCAGCTGATGTCTGAGCAACGTCCCCTAGCATCTCTGTGGCAATGCCCTTCCAACACCTGGCTCAGAAAATTGTTCAGCGATTCAATTGTTCAGCAATTTCAACATTTGCAATATTGCAAGCCAGTTACCACTTTAAAGCACCTACTGGGGCCAAGAGGACACAAAGTGCCCTGTCACCCATGCAGGGCTCTTCCTTTTGAGGGAGGGAAACAGGCAGGGATCAAAGTATCGCAAACCCTCTAACCTGAAAGGTCAAGTGCTCAGCAGAAAAGGCAGCAATTGCACCCGCTGCAGAGGCACGGCAGACTGCTGTGTCACAACAGAAAGGAGAGGAGCCTGAAATACATTCTGTATCTCCACAGCACGTTGGGAAGGTGGAGAATTCCTCTTGATCCCTTGCCCCTCATGTCAGATAGAATCAATTGAGAGGTCAGATGCAGCCCATAGATCACCATGTGGAGCACAGCAATATCCAGCGCAGGTGTCAACAGCCTTTTTAAAGCACTGCAGATTCCTCCAGCCCAACTATGACTCCTTTTCCCACCTGTCTAAGAGCAGATTCTCTGTTTTCTCCCATAACTCTACAAAAGGAAACAAGCTTTCATTTTTTCTGCTACTGCATTCTGCGGAGCTGCTTCTTTTGTCCTTCGCTCAAATTCTACAGCACTCTTGAAACCTCATCTGAAAATGTCTTTTCCCCTGCTATTTACTATTTTATTTTCATCTCCTCAGCTGTCATCTGATTAATAACATAAGTGTTCATAATTATGTACTACATAATAACTAACTATAGCATTTCTTCCTTCTCCAGAGCACACTGCTCTCCAGGGGCAGCAAATTCTCTTCCTTTTTAAAAACACCCAGTTTTCACCTGCACTGTCTTTATCAGCATGGCGAAGCTACTGCCTCTAACGCAGGGAAAAGGGCAAGCAGGGAAGAAGGAGTAAAAAGGATGAGCAAGAAGCCTAAGGCACTTGCTGCCGGAAAAGGGAGAAGAACCCAGGGCAGTCTTGACAGGTCCTTGTTGTAATTTATTCTGAAACTAGGACAAGGCACAGTTCTTTTGGGAGAACCCCACGTGTCATTAAACCTGCACCTCCTAGTTGAGAAAATGAAATCAAACCTCCTCAGAGATAAAGGCTGCTATTAAAAGCTAGTAGACAAAATCCCCCCCCAAGACTCTCCGCTGTCAGACAATTTGTCACCACTAGCATGCATTCTTTGTACTCCTCCTACTACCTTTTCCAGTTCAGCAACTGGCACTTGTTATCAATTCTAGGTAATTCTAAGAAATTCTAAGACAATGGAAGAGATAAATTAAAGAATTGCAAAACCTATTATGAAAATAAGAGATGGAACACCCACAAAACAGGTTAACATATTGGACAACCTGTTCTAGATAGCCCTGCTTGAGCAGAAGGGTTGGACAAGATGACCTCCAGAAATCCCATCCAACCTCAGCCATTCTGTGATATGCTCCATCAGCTGGAATCCGTGGTGCCTTAGCATGTACATGCACTTTTCTGAAGTGCAGCAGACGCATGATGGGCTTTCAAAGAGTTCTGTTGAGATCTTCTTAGGTTTAGCAGACAGTAAATGAACCACCATGTTACAATAGAAGAAAAGACACAGGAAAGGGACCTGAACAAACTATAACAGAAAAAGCTAAGCTCCCAATAAGTTTCTAAGCTTTCAATAAATTTCTAAATCTATCTCCCCCACGCATCTCAGTAACAGGAACTTTTTTTTATCTGATAGCTCTCTGTTTTCAGAGAGACCAGTTACTGACAACACTACTGCAGAGATTGCCTTACTCCATCTTTCTGCATAACCTTCATATCACTTTACTGACTTTACCTGGATTGCCCAGATCCTGAAGAACATAGATGTGCTTGAAATCTGCTGAGTTCTTATTCTTTTCTGTACCATAGAACACGACGCTTAACAGGTCCCTGTCACTACTAATAATTTTGCTGGTATACACATTCCGAATGCACTGAAAAAAAATGCACAGGTCAAAATGTGAAGAAAATCAGTTGCAGTAATGGTGCAAAACTTTTGTCAAAATCAGCTGCAATAATGGTGCAAAAGTTTTGTCTTTGGCAATCAGCAGTTTATACAAGTAGACTCTATCAAACAGAAGAACCGCTACAAATGCTTTAAGCTTAATTTCAGATGGAGAAAGAATGTGGGATCTTGCTTTCTTGCTTTTTGAGATATTTTCTTCAGTACACAGACTTGGGTATTTTTCATTACCATTCCCTTTCTACGAACAAGATCAATGAAACAAACATTTCTTAAATACATCACCCTGAAGGCGGATTGATCACTCATTCTATAAACATTTCCCTCACCAAACTCTGGGCATGGCCCATCAGGCGATGGATCTCTCCAAACCCACAGCCATCCAGCAACCCGAGCTGCTCACATTTCACAGTGGCCTTACACCACCAGATGAGGCAGAGCGACAACCAGGCGGCCATACCCATGGTGGTGCCGGATGAAGATTCCTAGAGGGTCTGCGAAGCCCCTGGGAGCTCCCCGCGCAGCCTTACCTGGATAGTCATGTCAAAGGACGTCACTCCATCCTCGTCAGGCTCGAACATGGCCTTGGTGGCATCGACTAAGAAAATGAGGCTGTCCCGACCTGAGAACCTGTAGTCCCCTATGGAACAGGTCGGGGGTAGGGGGAACAAGTCTTAGCAGTGGGCCCCACCGCCCGCTGACCCCTGAGGGTGGCGGGCCCTGGGCTGCCCTCCGTGAGGGGATGGTGGGCCCTTACCGACCGCCTCAGCCCCCTCCTCCCGCTGCTCCTCCTCCTCTTCCTCCTCCGGCCCCTCGCTCCGGTAGTAGGAAACCCACTCCGACATGGCTCCCCAGCGCGGCGCCAGGCCCAAGAGGGACGGCCCCGCCCGCTCTTTACCGGCCCCCAACGGTCAACCAACCGCCGCCGCCACGAGCCGCAGCCTGCGTCGGGCTGGGAGACCCGCCTCCCATAGCAACCTTTGACCAATGGCGAGACGGGAAGGGCGCCTCGTCCCGCCCCCTTCCGCGGGAAGACAGCACACACACACACCCCCGCCGGGATTGGTTGCGGAAGGGAAAAGAGTAGGCGGGAGCGCTGCCCGCCCTGTGCGTGGCTCCGGCTCGCCAGCCAATGACAGGGCGGCTTCCCCCAATCCCACGGCCTCTAGCCCCGCCCCCGCGACCCCCGCCCCGGAACCGCCGCGCTGCATAACGGCGCAGTGACGGGGCAGGCCGGCCGGTCGCCGGCTGCCGCGCATGCGCAGAGGCAGCGTCGCCCCTTTCCCTCTTCCGTCTGTCACCTTACGGTTGGCGCTGCCGCACCCGGGACTGGCGGCGGGACCGGCACCGAGGCCGCCCTTTCCTCCTTCCTCTGCTTCCCGGCGCCCAGCGGGTGTCTCCCAGGGCTCCGGGTGCCGCCCGGCGGCCGTGCCCGCAGCCCCATGGAGGAGCCGCTGGCCCTGCACCCCGTCAAGCTCTATGTGTATGACCTGTCCAAGGGCATGGCCCGGCGCCTCAGCCCCCTCATGCTGGGTAAGAGCACGGCGGGGACCGCCCCGCCCCGGCCCTCCCGCCGCTTCCGGGGGGTCGTGTTCCCCCACCGGCCTCGCCGCGCCGGGAAACGGGGCTGAAACCGCCCCCTTCACCCCGGGGGTGGCTTCTGCCTCCCGGAATGGCTCTTTCCGAGGGAGCGGCCCGCCGGGAAAGGGCTCCCTGCGGGGCGGGCAGCTGTTGGCGTCTGCGGGCACCGGGCCGCGGCGGTGGCCGGCGGCTGGAGCGCGGCTTGGGGGTGTGAGGGCCCGGCTCGGGGGCCTGGGGCCTGGGAACGGCGTGGGTTGGAGCCGCGGCATCCGCGGCGGCGGGACGGGCTGTGTCGGTGAGGCAGCACTGGGTGAACGGGGTCCGGCCTCTTCTTCCCCTTTGCCCCTTGGTTGGCGTTATTTGCTAATGCCTAATTACAAACATTACTTAGCCCCTGAAGCAAGAGAAAGCGTGGTTGCCAACTCCCTGACTGCGGTAACGCCTTGGCAGGGAGGCTGAAGTGGAAGAAAGCCTTCTGCTGCTTACGAGGGGACTGAGTTCAAGCGGCTCCATGTTGGGGTGAGGTTGGGCTGGGCGTTGCGTGGCTCACGATGTGCGACTGTCCACCTTCTCCTCCCAGAGGGTTTGTGGAAGTTTGTTGTACGTCTTATCAAGAATGTGTGCGTTTCCAACAGAGCCTTGGACTGGGGGTGTGCAGGAAACAGCTTTTGCTTGAAGTTTTGGAAGCGTGAATTAGGAATGCTGTGCGAGAGCAGTTTATACCTGTTACGCGTAGACTCTGGCCCGTGTCAGACCAGCCGTCTGTGTGAGATGAGACTTCTCAACAGGCTCAGTGTCTGAACAGATGGCTCCGTGTAATCTTGTTTTACAGTTTCTTGGCATTGACTTCACTCATTTGCCCTACAAGGAGATTCAGTGCTTTCCTGCAAGCTTAAAATGAAAGTCCAAATAATTCTTAGCATGAGGTTTCATACATGTTAACAATAGGCATGCAGAGTTGAGAAGAAAATATTCTAGACATCGTATGTGATGTGCTTTTTTAGCCAGACAGCAACAACAACTTTGGGAGATGTGTGTTTCCCACCCTGGGTAACCTCAAAACTTCATGTGTGGTCAGAGTCACTTCTGTTGTAGCCCTCAGGGAAGTAACTGCTCACCTGTTAGTTTATAATAGCCATGTTTTATCTTGGGCGAAGAGTTATAAATCTTAAGATATAGATTACATGTGTGCATGATTTACTTGTGTTTGAGGTGACCAGATTTTACTGTCTTACTAGTCTTCAGTAAGACTTCAAAAGTGTTGGTCCAAGCTAAGACTTGTACAGAAATATGTTGTCACTGTATGTATCTCCATGCCAATCTCAACATAGATCAAGCGAAAACTTTTCAGCTCTCTTCTTACCTTCAAAGTCAATCTTGGGATCTTGTAGCTTTCTGAATTCCCACACAAAAACACTTAGTGGATGACTTCATTTTGGTGCTTTTTATGATATCCAAACAACAACTTTAAAACTTTGTGCTTGAGGTATAGTTTGGTGCTAATTTTCTACAAGTTTGAGTAATGAAAAGGAAAGCTTCAAAATCTGAACACATCTCTTGCTAGTGCAGGAAACGTCGCTCACTAATACTGCCCGGTAACTAGCTGAGTTCAGACGTGTTCGTGGAACAGGGCCAACTAGGCCTGTGTGGTGACAGTGACAAGGCAGGCTGCAGAATATTTGGGATTGTGTGGATTCAGTGACTGGATTGTCTGTAAAACAAATCATTGTTTGTTCCTTTTTTCCTTCCATTTAAGTATCTTCTGTGCGTTTTCACTCAGCTCTGTCATACCTCCAGATTATTTTAGAAACTTCCCAAGAACAAAGTGATGCCTCATGTACACACCTTTTCTTTTTTTTTTTTTTCTTGAAGCACAATAAAAACTGTTGCCACTTCTCTGTACCTCAACTTTCAGATGGTCAACAGCTATTTTTCCTTTTTTTTTTTTTTGGTCAGTGACGTTCATAAACTGTACATCACCAGGAAAAGTCATAGAAATTGAAGAGGAAAGGATTTCTTAGATGATTTAGTGTTAAACGCTTGTCATCTCTACTTCTGGTATTCTTTCCTTAGGTGCCAAGTTTTATTGAAACTGTGCTTTTGCTTTGAGTGATAATTCTGTAACATCGTCTATATTGAAATACATGTGTTTTAGAGAGAAGAAACAAATATGATGATTGATTGTGCCAAAATCAATTCCTAGCATGCTCGAAAACAGAAGCTCAGATCCCTCTGCCGGAGGGGGATGAATCCCTTCTTACGGGGCTGACCACTGCGAGAGCATCACCACATGATGTCTTCAGTTGGGCTAATAGGATCCAGAGGTATTATGGATTATGTCAGTACAGCGTTCAAGTATCAGCCGTCACTACTAAATGTTATCCTTACTTTTTCAGTTCTCTCCATTGTTATTGAATGGTGAACCTGTGAGGCAGAGCTATACAGCACTGTTCATAGCAGGCTTTAGAGTGACTTAGTCAGGCCCCCTGGGCACACCTTCACTTTTCTTGGCAAGTTTAGGCTTCCTACCCGGACTTATTTTGTTTTTCTTACTTTTCTGTGAATTTGCTGTAATTTTTCAGCAAATATTTCTATTCTAAAGTATACATGACTAAATATTATAGTTCAATTGGCTTGAAAGTGGTGTGTTTAATTTCTGTGTGCTGTTGCTCAACATGTGTCTTCTCTCTCCCCCATTCTCAGTCTGTGAAACCATATTTGTCTGTCCAGCTGTGCGATCTAATAATAATAAATGTTAACCTGAATGCAATGAGATTTCTGTTTTCAAGACGGAAAACATAATCCATCTGATTCTGTAGAGGGTAGAGAGGAAAACAGAATAGTTCAGCTTGCAGTGCTGATTTCTGAAGTAGATGTCCAAAGGCAGAGAAATCTTTAAGGAAGATTAAAATCCTGTTGCATGATGGGCTTAAAGAAAAATGTCTTGGAGCTCTCAAAATTCTCCTGTCGTGTAACTGTGGTTATTGTGCTCATGTGACTCAGAACAGGCAGGAGCTTAGTTTAACACAGCAGCTTTGGTTCAGTGTAGTACAAACTAGCAGTGAATTGGCTGGGAGTATGTATGGGTTGTATGTATGGGCAGCTGTAGGGACTTAACAGCCCAGAAGGAACTGGAGCAAAAGGTAACTGCTAAAAGGAGGTACCTTCTGCTTTGTTCTTTTTTTCCAGACCCAGCACATTACTCTGCCTCTCCTCCGCCCGTTCTGAACAGTTTTGAATTGCTCCCGCATGAGATGCCATCAGCTTTGCTCCAGAGCATTTGCTAGGGATTTAATGAAAGTCAAGTGCGTTACCCTCCCCCAATCTAGCCTATTTCTTGGTCTCTCTAGGCACCTCAAGGAGAAGGGAACTGAAGCAGGCTTCTTCCTCTCTGTTATTTTTTTTGCTTCAGTTGAGCACCCTGGGCTGCACATAGGAGAAAGTGTTTGGCTAATTAGGATAATTTTCAATTCAAAAAAGGCAGGAATCTTGATGGATTTGCCCAAGGAAATTGCAACAATATGCAAAGCAATACCCGTGCTGGTTGACCAAATTATATTGCTTCCAGTTCCACAGGAGACCAGTCCACTACTTTTTTTGGGGTCTTTTAGGGTCTTCTGGGGCTTGCATATCCATTGCAGAGCATAGATATGTTGTTAAAAATACTAAGCTTCCTATTATTTCTTTACAGCTCAGGAACAGGTGTTGCTCTTGCGCTGAGGGATGGATGGCCTAAGCTCTAGATGGGGTAAACTAAGCCCATCTCCTTATATAATTCCTTCATGTCTCAGAACTCTTCTGCCCTTCAGTCTAGTAATTTGGGTTAATATACAAATGCCACTTTCATTTGGTATTTAAAATGCACAGGAATAAACTACATCATGTGGCCCTCAAGATTAACAAATTAACTGTGCCAGTAAAATAGATTGGTGAGCGTCTAATCTCCCTTCTGCTTGGCCTTCCAGATAAATCCAAGCATGGAAGTAATCCTGTTTGTATTCTAAAATTATATGGGCGGGCTGGCTTGCTTGCTTGCTCCTTTCAAAATACCCTTGTATCCTAACAATGACAGTCTCCTGAATCAGTTTTACAACAAACAAATATAACTGCTTTGTTTTCCACATTCCAATGACTAAGCTGATGGTCGTGGAATTAATACATTTGAATGTTGTATTTTTCTCCTAGGTTTCTGTCTCATGTAAGCATCATGAAAGTAGGTGAGCTATGAATGTTATAAAGAAAAATAACAGCAAATAAAAAACCTTGTTTACTTGCCAGATGATACTCTGCCTCATTCAAACAATTTGAATCTTTGAGATGCTTAAGCACACGGATCTATGCTGAATGGGCATCCATTCCTGAGTTCTAGTGAGTATTTTCAGGAAAGATCCATATAAGCACCTCAGCAAGTTTTTTCTTAAAAAAAGAAAAAAGCCTTAAAGATCAGGTAATGTGAACAGGTTTCCAAAGACTGACAAGCTGTCACCCTAAACTCTCACAGATATAACACAGTAACTTTCATGTCCATCTTCGTGGTCTGTGACAAACGCAAGGTAGCTTGACTTGCGTTAGCTCATAGTGGAAGCAGATCAGATTAAGCTGAATTGCTTCATATTTACTTCAGGCTGAGCTTGCACACAAGCAGTTACTGTGGGACAGCTGATACCTGGCAACTTGACCACGTGCACTAATTGTTGTATGTTTAAGTGTGTACATTTAAATTTGCAAGACCCTTTCCAGCTCAACAGCCCTCTGTCCCTTGAAATATTTAAGCTCTTTAGGCATCTTGCTGTTCCTGTTTTACCTGGATGAACAGTAGATGCCCAAAAGAGTATCATTCCACCAGGACACTCCTGTTCCGCATTATATTTGTGTGCTTCGTTTGGATTAGCTTTGCTGTAGGTATTGAGTGAGGAGTAATGCCTGCAATTTAAAGGCTTTTGCAGCTCTAATGGAAATTACTGGGGAATTAGACTTTTCTATATAGTTAAAGACAGCCTCAGGTTATGAGTAAGTGTGTTGATTTTGGTGGCAGTGCCAGCGTATAGTTCTGCCCCCATTGCAGCGTGTCACAGGAGTTAGGAGCATTGTGGCAAGGCATGGAAGAGCATGAAATGTGATGTCTGCCAGTATCCCAGATGGTATTTGCAATCCCTTCTTCTAGACCACTCTTCTAGACCACTCAATTGACTATTGGATATAACCTCTGTTGCACTGTGGGATTATTTGGGGAGGCTCCCTGGCAAGCTTGCTTGACCTTCTGTTTTTTTAAGCTGGACAGGGCTGCCAGAAGCAGCTTTATTGGAAAGTGTCGCTGCAAGGCCTGGATATGACTTGTGCCTTAGCACTGCTAGAGCAAGAGTGTACTCATGCTCTCACTTTGCACTCACTTGGTCAGCTGGCTGTGGAAACGGAGCCATGCCAATCCTTGCTCGGTCATACTGTTAGGGCTGGTATGTGTATGAAGCCTTCAGAGGCTGTGAACAATGTATTTTGTATATAGTGGGCAATGTCCAGCGTAAGGCAAGACATAACTGCTTAGTGCAGGCTGCCACGATTGCTTTATGTGAGCTTGTCAGGGGTGGCAGTGGTTGTGAGCTGTCACCTGCTCTGTGCAATGTCTGAGTTTGAGAGAAGGACAAGAAGAGTCCTAGAGGAGGATCACCAATAGAGGCAACTCTTTATGAGAAAGATGATGGTGTCCATGAAGGGCTGTACAGAATTTCTTACGTGATGCAATAGATAAACAACATTAAGATTCTTGCTGAGCAGCAGGAAAAGGAGCTGCCCAAATTCCTCAGAAGCTGGTGGCCATTGACTTACTCCTCTGTCAGTCAGTTTGGAGTTGAGATGACAATAGCGAGCTGTGCAGCATGGGAAGCTGCAGCAGCATACCAAAAGTTCTTGGTCTTGGATGTTTCTGGGTGATGCGTATGTGGCCAATAATGGCAGGTTTCTTAGGCGTGAGGTTCCCCCATGGTGTTGTTGGAGAGGCTTGCACTGCCTCTGACCAAGTGCGGTCCACCAGCAGGCTGGAGAGCTATCACAGTGTCTTATTGTCATCAGTGCTGCAGTCTGGCATGTGTTTTCCACAGTGCCAGCCTGGTCTTACAGGAGCCAAGCAAAAATAGCAGGTCAGCAGCTCCATTAAGATCATCAAACCAGTACTTGGCACAAACTGACCTAGCTGAGCAGCCTCCGACGGACCTGCCTTGTGAAGATAAGCAGCTTCACTTGCCAAGAGCTGTGCTGTTACTGCCCTGGCAGTCGCTGCCTGTTGTTGGCTACAGATTTTGTGTGCAGCAGCCAGAGAGGAGCCCCCCAGTGTTGGATTGCAGTCTAATGCAGAGTCCCTTTCCTGAATTCTGTTTGTGTTTTGCTCATACAATCAGAGAATTGCGTTGGTGGAAAGGGACCTCTGGCGGTCCTGCGCAAGGTAGATCTGGCGAGAGCAGATTCTTCAGGGCCCTGGGCAGCTGAGTTCTGAGTATCTCCAAGGATGGAAATCCCACATGCATTCTGCCCCCTGCCCCAGTGTTTGACTGCCTTCATGGTAATCTTTTTTTTTTTTTTCTTCTCTTACTGGGTTGGGAATTTCCCGTTTTCCAACTAGCACCTGTTCCCTTTCACTGTGCACCTCTGAGTAGAACAAGGCTCTCTTTCCTCCATACCCATTAGGTAGTTGTAGACAGCAATAAGGACTCTTGGCCTTCTCTTCTAGAGGCTGAACACTGCTCTTTAATACAGTAAGTGCTCCAGCCCAGTGCATTGGTGTCTTTTGTACTGGTGAGATCCAAAAGTGGACACTTCACTCCAGATACGGTCTCACAAGTGTCGAACAGAGGGAAAGAGTCACCCTCCTTGAGCTGCTGGCTGCAGTCTTGCTAGAGCTGCCCGATGTAAGGTAGCCTTTGCTGCAATGATCTTTTCATTTTCAAGTAGGTGTTGTAACTGCATGAGCAGGTTCCCAGCAGCACCTGTGACATTGTCAGCATCTGCTATAACTTTCACCTGCACACAGAATTTAGGTGCAAAGTGCCAGCTTTGTGGAAAGTCTTTCATTGTTGTTTGCTGCAAATCTGCATGAAAGTAAATATTAAGATGTTCTTTTCCCATTTAGCAGACTAAAGGGCAGCTACATTTCTAGCTTGTGCTGCCTTTGAAACAGTTTGTTTCTCTGCCCTGAAGGACAAAGTTCAAGTTTCTAGTGGAAAACAGTGACTTACTGTGAACAAATGTGTAATAATTTATTAACAGTTATGCAGAACTCGAACTATGCAAAACCAATCGGTAGAGCCTGTCGTAGGCCAGGTGCTAAAGTGAGGGCAGTGCACTCTCCCCTGCCTCACGTGTTGCTGATGAGCCTGCAGTGTCACCGCTTTCTGTCAGCTCTAGAGCACAAAGCAAAAGCTGTGATGGGGAAGGTGTGTAAAAAGGCCCGGAACATCGAGGAGCACAACAGGGTGGGACACGCTAAAGGGCAGCAAATGCTCCTGAGATGTTGCAGCAGACTGCTTCACTTCTCTCATCATTGGTACTATCTTTTGGCCTTCATCCTATTCCATGCCTACGTTTCTCCGAGACAGGTTGACAGTGAATACGGTTGCTGCCTGGCTGTGATCCATGGTAGTGACAGATCAGTCCACCTACTTCAAAACTGTGTGTGCGCGCTTTGACTGATGTCTCTATCATCACAACAGCCTCTTCCTGCCTCCGCTCTTACACAACCCTTGTCTGAAGCAGGTATCTATCTCTGTTTTGTTCCTATTTTGTTTCAGACTTGAGGGGAAAAAAATTGGTAGGAATTGTTTATTCCTTGCTTGGACACATAAGCATCCACTTATCAGAACTCTTGAAGGATTGCCCTCATCAGTTTTGTTCCTCTGTTTTAGCCAGTTATGATGATGACAGAAAGTTGGTTTTGCTCAAGGAAAGAACTCTTGAAGAACTACTGCTGCTTGGAAGTAGCATGTTTTCGCTTGCTGGCACTCACAGACCAAAGCAGCCCTGAGAGAGAAGTAAAAGGGCATAAGATCCTCTGCCTAGAAAGGGAAAGGCAATGCCTCTGCCTCCCTGTAGGCCATTGGTGCCATGGCACTAATGTAAGTAAGAACAGTCAGAGAACGTCTGACAAGTGGAACTGGGACAATGTACCCATCACTGCCACTGCACCGGGTATCTTGGAAGAACCTGGACACCAGCGGAAGAAGAGTGACCCCTAAAGTTTCAGCAGAGAAGCCAGCATCCTGGAGTCTGAGGGATGAAATATTGCTCCGTCAAACTACCATTTAGCTTTAGGTTCCTGATACACGAACAGGGGCCCAGTGTGTGATGTTCTGCCTCCTCTCTGGGAATCATGCGGGAAGAGCAGCAGAATGCAACTGAGCTGAGCTTCATTTTTACCAAACTTTTTTTTTTTCATGAGAGAATTGTTATTCTGTGCATCTGATTCCAGCCTTTGAAAAGCAGTCGCAGTGCACTTTCAGCATCGTAAGCTGTGGGAATACAAGCAGGGTGGCTGGTGGAATAATTGCTGGGGACAGGCGATGCTGACAGTGTGATGAGGGATGCAGCCAAATACTGAGTTAAGGCAGTGGCCCTGAAAATATCTAAGAAAAGCCTGAATGTCACAAGCCTTGCGTAAAACACTTTTAAAAAAAAAAAAAAAAAAAAAAAAAAGACCACAGCTCTGAGGTTGCGTTTAAAGGAGGAGGATAGTACCTAAACTGTGGCTTGCTTTGGGAGGCCTGAGTCTAGTCTGATGCAAACAGATGTCCAAACCAGAGCAAAGTCTGTTGGCCAAAAGTTAACCCATCAGTGCTTTCTGAACAAACTTTTACTAGAACAGTGCTTCTCATGTTCAGGTGGCTTTTCTCATCATGTCTACAGTGTTTCTGATCTAGCTCTGGGAAACCTGCAGATGGCTTTAGCAGATCATCACATTCTGGTATTTAAAAGTTGAACAATAAAAGCAAAACTTCTTGGAAGAGGTGCTGCTTGGATGTAAAGGACAGTGGTGTGGGAAGTGGTCTGCTGGGGGAGGGCGTTGATACATGGAGGCTGACTAAAAGGATCAGGAACCCACTGCAAGGAAGCAGAAGCTAGAGCAGAGGAGCACTTGGTCTACTACATGGGTTCAGGAGAACACCGAATGTGTGTATGCACACAGCTTCTCTGTTGTAAATCCACTTTTCTGGGTGTAGTGCACCTTGTTTGGCAAAATAAAGCTATAGCACATCTGTCATAGCATGCTGTTGCTGCCTACAAGTTTACAAAGGGGTACGATACCAGGGACCAAGCCCTTAGGTTGTGATAGATAAAGTAATTGGCCCTGGAGCAGTAACAGCTGGTGACCCTTTGAAGAGCGGTTTGATCCTACCGTCAATGAGGAGAGGTTTAGGTTTCCCACTTGCAAGGAACTGCAGAAGCATTTCAGAAGGTGCTTTTTTCTCTGAGACACAATGATATTATCAGTTTAGTGGTGCCTGAAGCAAATCTTTGCTGCTGCTGTGTTCTGCAAAACACACAATTTAATTTTATAACTTGTGTAAACCTCAGCCCTGCCCTTCTGTCCCGCCCAACCCCCACTTAAGCTGTTAGTTTTTAAAGGCAGGGGGAGGAAGCCATGGAACAGATTATAGAGACTATCACCACAGATCGTATGTTCGAGTAAGATCCCTCATAAGTTACCGAGAAAGAAAACTGAATACTCTGTGCTGGCTAACTGCCTGCAGTTGTGAAATCAGTATAAAACTCAAATCTTCTGGTCTTGACTGAAGACTCCAATTTTAGGAAAAGGTTTATTTTCTTGGTCTGTAGACAGAAGCCCAAGGTAAGCACTGGCAGGATAGGATGGTGTTGCCAGCTCTGCATGCAGGAGGAAAAAACTACAGCAGTAGTGCGGACAGGGTAGTTCATTTGAAAGAAAGACATTTTGTTTCTTTAGAAGCAACTCTGGGATGCAATCTTTGGGATTACTGTCGTGGTGAGATAATAGCCATGGTTCCTTAGTGACTGACAGAAAGTAGGCTGAAATCTGGAAAATACATTGCTAATAACTCTTCTTTTCTCTGCATACAGGGAAACAGCTGGATGGCATCTGGTAAGTGACTAGATTTAAATTGCATAATGTGCGTTAAACACTGTGTGGTGTAGGAAGTATTTTCAATAGGAGATTATATATGCCTCAGATCTTAAGAACATTTCGGTGCTGAAGGGAAACTAAAGCATTTTCTGTTCCTGAACACAGATTGGCAGTAAGATGAGGTACGGTCAGGTGCTGGTTAAACCTCTCCATTTAAAGCTCGGTGGACCCCATGGAAAGAAAGTGTTGGTAGTAGTCATTGTGTTTTAGTGCACTTGTACCCATTTTCAAGGGTAGGATGTTGTTCTTGTCCCAAGCACTTTGTCTTCTAATTGCAGGCATGACTAAACATGAGAGTAAAAGAGTAGGTGGGAAGAAGGTATTACAGAATCAGGCTTTCTGGCACTTAAGAGCAGCAGCTATATTCGGTTACAAAACGCTTCTCAATTTCCTATATATAATATTCAGAGTTTAAAAGAAAAAAAAAAAGGGGGGGGTGGTTAAAAAAAAAAAACTTAACCCTTGTCCATCCGTCTTCCCTCTCTATTGATCAATCTCCAGTGACTGTCTGACCTTCTCAAGTCAGTGTTTATCAGACATGCACTACTTTTGTCAATGTGGTAGCAGGGCTAGCTATGTCCCTCTGTCTCTGTGAGTTTATCATCAACCCTTCAGCTGAAAGAGGCTGCTGGAGACCTCATGCTAGTGTAGAGCGCTCTCTCTTCCCATGTTCCTTCATGTCTGGGCACCTAGCTAAGCCTGTTCTTTCCCAACCATTTACAGAGTTACAGTAGGCTTGATAATCACTGCTTCCATATCCATTCATGTCCCAGCAGATCCTGTTCCTACTCACAGAAACACGTTGACCTCTTCTTTCAGTTATTCACTTCATGATGTCCTTGAGCACATAAATTTACCAGTGATTTATGTGCTAGGTTAAATATTTCCTTTGTTTCACCAATTTTTTGTTCTCTTTGGCAGGCACACCTCCATAATAGTCCACAAGGATGAGTTCTTCTATGGCAGTGGAGGAATCTCCAGCTGTGCACCTGTAAGTTATATCTATTTTTCTGAGAAGGTAATTTTGTGATAGGATTACCTGATCAGAATTGCTTGTGTGTCTGTCTTTTAGAAAAGCAGCAAGAGGCTTCTGAATTCAGCCAGGTGTGGCTGCTTGCCATGGTTGCCCAGGGCATCTGAGGAAAAGGAAGCAGGGAGAGCAGGTTTAAGCCCAACTAAGTACAGGTTGGGGGTTGCTGCTTCTGGTAGAGACTGTCTATCCAAGACACCTTCTGCAACTGCATTGACAGAGTGACACCTTGTCTAACTTCGTATGGATAGGTTTTACATGCAGACTTGGCAACTCAAGGCATCCTTTTTAAGATTTAGAAAAAAAAAAAAAAATCAAGATGCTTTGTTGGACCATTCTGGTTTTGGAGAGGCAAAACTTATGGGCCACTCTTCTAAAGCAGAATTTTACCATAGTTTAGCACTTTTCATCACAAGGAGCCATATATACAAGCTGAAATGTAAGTTGCATGTTACTTCTCGTTCTCTGACCAGAGAACAGAGGAGAGCCAGTAGGGCTTTTTGCTTGACAAACACACCAAAAGTTCCTCCTTCTGTGCCTGGACAAACCACGACAGCTCTATTCACTAGAGTCCTGCAAAAGAATTCAGTCTGACCATTTAACATTGTCTTCTGCTGTTAATTTTTGCAGGGAGGGACACTTCTTGGCCCACCAGACTCAGTTGTTGACCTGGGAAATACTGAAGTTACAGAAGAAATTTTTCTAGAATATCTTTCCTCTTTGGGGGAATCTATGTTCCGGTAAGTAGCTGCTTGTACTATGAAGTCTGCATAACAAAAAAAAAAAAAAGCCTTTAGGGGAAGGAGTGCAGAATGGAGGAGGGTATGATGAAACCAGTCCTTCTCACGAAGCTTTGTCTGCTTAGTGTATTATTTGATACTTTCCAAATATGAGACCGGAACTGATGTACCGATACACAAAGAGCTACCAGCTAGGCAACCCTCCGGTGTGCCAGCCTTGAGCTAAGCTGGGAAAGCGTTCTGCCAGGAAGTCTTTCACACTGTTTTTTGTAAAATGGAATAACGCCTGAAATGTCTTTGAGAGTATCACCAGGGAAAACAAAGGCACTGTATAAAATATTTCAGTCAATAGTGCTTTGCTCCATGAGTCATAGGTGAGGCGTTGTAGTAAAGCTGCCAACTTTCAGATGAGCAAAAGCAAGGTCTTGACTATTAAAGAGTCTAGTCTACTTCTCAAAAGAATAGGAAACAGTAGCATTTAGTGTTCTGGCTAAATTTCAATGTCAATAATTCTTGTGATTTCTCGTTATTCCTTCTGTGGCTGTAATTGAAGAAACCTGACCTCACTTATCCTCAAAAAAAAAAATTGTATAAAGTCAGTGATGCAGAGAGATGTCATTTTCCACCCTGATTCACTTGGATTTGAAGGTGAATTGATGTCTGTACTTCACCTATTTGCCTTAGAATTCTTTGTGGGGAAAAAGCGCTGATGTAAGGAGATGTTCCTCATTAGGGGTCTAAGCTTTTCTGCTTGATAGATTTATTGCTGAGTCTGTCTTTCTATGTTTCAATTCCTTTCCTTTTGCACAGAGGAGAGTCTTATAACCTCTTTGAACATAACTGCAACACCTTCAGTAACGAAGTGGCACAGTTCCTGACAGGAAGAAAAATCCCTTCTTACATCACTGACCTTCCAGCTGAAGTTCTCGCCACGTGAGTATGCGTGCAGCTCCTCTCTCTACTGTATGGCTTCATGCTAATGGTTAAACGTTTGACAGAGACAGCGGTACCAGCTTCTGCTGGGTCTCTCTGAGAACCAGCATAAGATTAAGAAGAGGATGCTGTTTGCTTTACTTCAGCACTTACAACACTGTACGACAAGTGCTGACTGGCACTGGCATTACTAAGGAGACAGGAGAAGGTGGTTGTTCTGCCTTTAATTTAAACTACTTATTTGGGGATGGTCTCTTATATGTGACCAGAGAAGCACAGAAAGTTTCAGAAAATGGTGCAAGTTTTTTTGTCTTAGGAAATCAGTATCTCTTAAAGGTCACATCTCTTGCTCTAAGCACTGTAATTGCAGTGGAGATACCAGCTTTGCTTGTGAAGAGGCAGGCGGGATGTAATTTTAAAATTAACACTGCAGTTTTAAAACTAGGACTAGATGGAAAAAGAGGATAGGAAAAAGAGGAAATGAAGAATTCCTGCCTGGTAGTTCAGCTCACTTTTCTTTTTTTTTTTTTTTAAACTCAGCTAGTGAGGATCCCAGTGGGATGATCGGAGCTCCATCGTTTAGGTCTTATTTCTGCAACCAATTGTATACCACGTTATTTGGGAGACATGTATCTTCTACCCTGGGCTCTTAACACATCAGATATCTCAAAATCAGATAAAGTCTCTAACAGAGCGAGTCATATTGAAAGATAAACCAGGTGCTACAGATTGCAACAGAAATTATTCTGTGGGTGTTGAACCATTGTCTTATAAGGGAACTAGAGGATATTCTTCTAGCAGTCTTTAATGCTGATGTGATACTTAATGGTGCACTGCAGTTGCATAACAGGGATTTCGTTCGCACAGTTAAGTAGAATGAGTTACTAAAAGCTGGTTTTAGACATGGTATTACCACGTTAGCAGTCTGGGCATGTTAGGACTCAGAACTAGCTTATATAAAATCATGTTTAAGATTCTTATTTATTGAAGAGTAAACTCTCTATAATGGTTTAAATTAGTTTAGTTTGTAGTGGAAGTCTGTTCTTCAAATTTGCTGCTACAGTGTTGGTTTGATTGCACTCTAGGATGTGAGGGCACTTCAGTAGTAAATGGGAAAAGCTGTTCACCAAGTAAGCTGTTTGAGATGTTTATTTCTTTACCTTCTCAGACCTTTTGGACAAGCTTTAAGGCCGCTCCTGGACTCCATCCAGATCCAGCCACCTGGAGGAAATACCTTCAGCAGACATAATGGACAGAGCTAACAGGAGTGACCCAGTGTGCCCAGCCTCACCAGGCCTCTTCCTTTTTAAACATGAATCTACCAGATTTCTATTTTATAATTTCCCATCAGAATTAACTTTACAGAAGTTACAAGACAAGATTTAAAATTTCCTAGGGCGAGGATTTATCAGGGTGCATGTAAGACAATGCTACCAAAAAGATTGCCATAATTTCTAATAGTATTATACTAATTTATAAAGGCTGTCTTGTTGGAGTAGGCTGACACTTTCTAAGTAACTCCTGTGCTGGTAAGTGGGAATTCATTCCACGAGCATTCAAGGGCCCACTATACAATTTGGAGTAAATAAGGGGATGTTCTTGCCATCCCTTGGAGGCTTGCATCTCTCTCTCCTGTCGCTGCCTGTATTATGGGGGTATTTGCTGAAGTCTGTAGCCAAAAGACAAAGGAAGTATTGGTGGCCCAGGAAGTGAAAGTGTCCCAGGATTAGTCTTCTGCATATTTCATTGACAACATGTTATTTGCTCAGGGGAAAGGCTGAACTCATCTGATAAAATTACAGCAGTGGCACAGCTGTATGTGGAAGGTGATCAAGCAGAACAGCGTATGTGTCACACTCAAAAGTTGAAACTTTCAGTGGGACTAGCAGTGTGTAGGAGGGAGGCTGGAACTGGAGCTTACCAAGAGCCTTTTAATGCTGGATCCAAGGGTTATGGGCAAGAACCAGCTGAAAGAACAGAATCTCATGAGCAGAAGCGGTGGAAAAAAATTTCAGATGAAAGTAAAACGAAGTTATATGTTTCCTTTTCTCACGTGTAAGCTTATCAGCAGATAGACAGAACCTTGTTAACTATTTACCTTTGCATAAGAGATGGGTTTTTTTTAACTTTTTTTTATCAAGCCAGAGTTACAGTACAGTAAGACCGGAATGGCATGGCAACTGGATGATAATATAAGGTGGACCAGTTCTGCCTTCAATATCTAGTTGCAGACACAGTAAGAGTTCCAGCTTTCTTGGATATTGCTGTCCTTTCCAAAGAAGTCAAGCACATCACAGAGAGGGCTCTGCGTAAGTGTAATAGAAATAGGTGCTAGGTCTCTTCAAATGTAAAGAAAATGAGGAAGAGTAAAATTAAGCTTTTTTCACGGAACAATTGAGTTTATTTGGATATATGCAGAAGCAGTCCTGTCCTTAGATTGACATTAGATTGTATCAATACTGCATCTTCTAGATTAAGATTCTTATAGCTTTGCAATTATTTGCAGTGGAAAAGATCAGGGGAATAAAAGAATAGGCACACTGATTTCTTTTCATGCATGTATGTACACTATTTTCCTGAACGATTTTGAAGCGGTTATATATAGGAAGGGACACAAGAAAGACGTCGGACAAACCCCAAAACATTGCTGATGCTCCATAAATGGGGATTGCACGTTCCAGATGCTGCTGAAAAAGCATCTATGCAAATGTACAGCCCTTTGTCCAGTGCTTTGTTGGGAGAAGTATTGCTCCAAGTTCAGTCCTGCATCTCAAACTTCCTGCACTGGAAACTTCCTGCGTACCTAAAGGAGATGTCTTTCCTCTGCTGGGCTCTTTCTCCCAGAATAATCGAGTTTGATAAGTTTCTCATGCTGTTACTCAGCCTGGACTATAATGGCTCATATTTTTGAGGGGATGGAATGGAGGAAAATTGCAGTTTAGTCACTCTGTCAAATACTCTGTTGCCCTGCACCTTGTGGAGCCACTACACAAGTGGAAATAGGGTACTGTCAGTCCATTTTGCAGTTTTGTGTGTACCTGCTCTCAGTGCACAGCAGTGGCCCTTGCAGCCCAAATTTATTTTTTTTTCCCCTTGTCATTCTCTGCTTGTGCCATCAACTTCTCCTTAAGCATTTCATTTGATGGACTGGACTTGGAGACAACTGCAGCAGTTAGTACAGATAGGTTTATACAAAAAGCTTTCAGTCTTTCCCCATCAAAATGTCCTGTTTGCAGAAAGCATTCTGTAATAAAATCATTTATGAATGCCTTTTGGTGCTCCTGCAGGAAGGATTGGTGTTTGTTTTCCTGTTTAGTATGTGTATCCTCTCCAGTCTTTTCCCATACCTGTTCTGTGAAGAGTAACCAGTCTCTGGTCTTAATACACACTGTGACTGTGCCACAAAATGCTGTAGCATGTTAGAGACCTTGGAGCTTCCTTAGTTGAACAGGTATACTCAAGCTGATACAGTGCAGCCCAACACCTAGGTGTGTTAGTTTGGTACCTGCAAGCAGCACAGCTGTGGCTGCCTGTCTTTCAGCAAACTATCCCTTCAGGTGCACCTGCCTGCGGTGGAAGCACTGGTGCCACGGTTTCTGCCCCACACTTTTGTACAATGCTGATATCCCCTGTACCTCCACCACTTTCGAGGTCCTGAGCCTGGTTTCTGCTTGTCTGCCTGCTTCAGGACTTTTTGTATCCTCTCAGGAGGCAGGAGAGAAAAGGAAGACGTTCACCCCATGCATTTTGCAATCTGCCTCTTCCCCTCCTGAGCAGCCCCTTTGCAGAGAGAATGCTGCTACTTTAAGGTCACTGGGTAAAATTTTGCTCAGCCATATACTGTTTGCAATAGCCAAGGAGCTCCTGGAGGGTGTCCTGGGCTGGGGGCCTACTCTGTGTTTTGTGGCGAAAGAACTGTAGGAGGGAATCCCATTTGCTTGGTCTTACTGGGTAACAAAGACCCCCATAGGCCTCTTAGGAAACCCATTTTCTCCAAAGATGTTACGTGTAAATTGCAGGACTGTGCCCCCAGTGTTCCACCCAGCCATACCTACTCGTAGGAATATAAACTAGACGGAGAAGCGTATGTAAGTGTATATAGGTGACGAACTTCAGCCAGCTGATTGACAGAGGGGCAGGGAAACTGAACTCCTGAAAGAAAACAGAACCCTTTTGCCCACGCTTACTATCTTATCTTGTATTGCTGGGGTTCCCCCGTGCCATTTTAAAAGTGTTAATAACGTCTTTAGGCAGAAAGTGATGTTTTGATTTATTTGTGTTTTTTTTCTATTGCAATAAAATGAAATACAGCAAGTTTTCCTGTTTGAATGTGCGTGTCCACACAGCTGCCCAGCGAATGCAGATGACCAGAAATTGTCGTCTTCGCTCTGGTCCCAGCTGGAAAGTGCGAGAGAAGAAACTGTCTGAGCAGTTTGTCCCAAGTAGCGGTGGCTACTGCCCTTTGCGAGAACTGGTCCCAGGCAATGTTCTTATTTAAGTTTGGGGAAATTTTCCTTCTGTAAGCACTGCGGTATCTTATCAAGACCACAGTCCTGAGGTTTGGCACAGCTTGGTTGAGGTGAATGAAGGCTGGACAGTAGGTGTTCTGCCAGCACGGGTTTTGTGCAGCTCTTGCTCATCTAAGTGTGCAAGAATTAAACGTCTAATGTCTGCTATTGACGAGGCCCAATAGAGCTTAAACACAGGAAAAAGCCCTAAGTTTTTCCTTATTGTCTTGATGCTACTACTTTCATAAGGAGAAAAGGAGCTTTAAGAAGTAGACTTCATGCCTGGGTTCCTCTGAAGCTGCAGAGGGGATATGTA